>NC_072736.1:71096823-71696823 GCF_026930045.1 Uloborus diversus | reverse complement strand
TATTTTTACACAAATAATTATTGTGCATACATTAAAAAAAAGTGATTCTTAATCTTTAACGTAAGGTAAACCGACCGGTATAGTGGCTATTGCTTCAGTAGTGCATACTTCAAGGCTTATACTTGAAAAAATTGGATTCCAGGTCTCGCAATGGACTCAAAAGTGCATCTAACGTGTAGGATGAACGTTATACACGTCTGAATCCATTTGGAAACCTGGAATCCTATTTTTTCAAATGCAAGGTATAAGTGGCCATTACTGAAGCACTGGCCACTACCGGTGTGTTTACCGTAGTCATTAAGCATCGTATTTTGATAACACTAAGCGATTAAGAACAACAAACGACACGAGCAGCACGAACTAAAATCTGTTAAGAAGAGCGTTTCTGTTTTAGAAATATACTGTACAAAAAATTTAGGAACCTTCCTGGAAAAAAATGGGCAGCTAGAGTGCCTAATTTGTACTATTAACATATCAAGCAAAAACAGGCCCGCTAAAGGAACCTTCTTGAAATTAACCTCGAATCACGGGCGCCCATATGCAAAACTTTAAGGAGGGGGGGGGGATCAGATATTTTCCCCGTGGTTTATCAGTAAAAAATTACCCCATTGAAACCGATTTCAGTACAGATTAGAGTTATTAAAATTTGAAATTTTTAATAACTTATTCATTAATGACTGATGAATAAATGTTTTTACATTTTTGCAAAGAAAAAGTACTAACAGCAAGGAAGTTTTAATTAATTACTAAAAGAAGGGGCTTTTTAGCCCCACTTGCCCCCCCCCCCCCGATGTGGGCCCCCTTGCCTGGAATCTTTCTGAAAAATTCACAAACCCTCCAGTCATGTGTTCATATAAAATATCTCTTTTCTATCAATCTTTCAATAAGAGCCAGTCTAGTATAAATCAGAAACATCCCAAGAATACTTTTATGTGTTAGAATAATAGCTTGGCATCTTCCTGTTTTACCAGGATATCAGCTAAGACAAGTACGTTAGAAGCTAATGTATAATTGCAAGAAAACGCCAAACAGGTCATTAATCTGCAATTCTTGCAGAGTAACAATATTCAGAAACTGTATTTCACCATCGTTTGAGACTCAGTGAATCTGGAAGAGCCGCAACCGAGCCAAAGTCAAAATTCCTAACAAAGAAGCTCAGTATATTTTTACACTGGTGGCTAAAAATGTTTTTCGGAAGAATGAGAAGTCAGCATTTATGCAACTTGTAGCTGTTCAGGAAAATTTTTGCAAACATACTTTTTTTTCCACATAACACAGGTGAAAACCCTTAAAATCCAGGAAAATTGCCCGGAAACACTATGACGTTTTATAGTTTTGTTACAGTTTGGTGTTGACCGCTCAAATCGTTTAAGAAAGTAGAACTTGTTCATCATTGCGTAGTTGAAAAAAATCTGGTGACTTTTGCCAGAAGTTTTACTCATTTTTTTTACGTTTTTCACTTTATTGCTTTCGAAAAAGGTATTAAAAGAGGAACGTTATTTAATAAAAAATATATTCATTAAAATATTTTAAAAGTTTTAAAAGGAGCATAGGTCCAGCCTTTTTACTAATACCCACAACAACAGATTTTTTTTAAGCCTTCCAGATTTCCTTTACTTTTTAAAAGTCATTAGAATTCGCTTCGTAGCAGATTGCATAACTCTAAAAATGCGCATTTTTCAAAAACTAAGTTCAAACATTTAAAATGGGATTAAAACTAGATAAGTGCACAATTCAAGACGTTAACACATTTTTAAAAACTCAAAACTTCTGTCCTCTTCCTCTAACCATAGAAGTGAAAAGTGTCTCCTATCCTTTCGAAGAATTAAAGTCAAATGGTTCTCGGCTGTTTGTGCTAAATATTCAAGTTTTCTAATGGAGTAAGTAGTTTCCAAAAATTTAAAAGCATTTTTTTCTGAAAAAGCATGTTTAAAAACGTAGGATCTGACCATTTTTTAAATAATTTGCTTAAGTTTATTTTTAAAAAAAATACTTAAATCG
This sequence comes from Uloborus diversus, assembly GCF_026930045.1. NCBI lineage: Eukaryota > Metazoa > Arthropoda > Arachnida > Araneae > Uloboridae > Uloborus > Uloborus diversus. The sequence goes on along the minus strand of NC_072736.1, from coordinate 71,694,822 downwards.
GTGAGCTTTCATTGTTTATATTTCTGCCGATGACATCAGAAATGATGAAATGCCATTCAGTGTGGCCATTCACAGAGCAAAATATTTAATTCGCATCTTTACTCACGTGTATTGGCAACGATATGGTTGATAGAAAGCGTAGAGCGCAATGTTTAATTCGATTCTGGATTATCATAACGTGTAAACGCTGTAGAAAGATGCGCAAAAATGCATCATTTGTGACGTCATCAAGACCAAGCCTTGTTTGAAAAATCTGACATTTTTAAAATGTCAGTAAAAAATAACTGTTGGGAAAATGAAAGTATTTTCTGGGCCCATGTTATTATTTTTGCTTATTCTATCAATTTCAGTGATTAAAGTAGTACTTTTGTGTGAAGGAAACAACTTCATTGCTGTTTTAATCCAAGACTTAATTTCCAACTAAATAAGTTTGTGAGTTGTATAGTCATTAAAACTTGTTTTAATTTAGAAACAGCCTAAATTTCACCAATGATAAGAAATGGCGCGAAAATTGAAATGAAGTTAGGATGATGGACTCCCATGCAAGTTAAGCTCAGTTTTAGTTATGAATATGCTGTTTTCGAAATGGTTATCAATAAAATAGTGTCTGTGGGAGCATTTAGTTAGGTAGCACGAAATTATGTACTCGTTCATTGTGCAATGATTTTTTTGAGCAATCACGATTGCTTATTGCTTTCATTTGACTGTTTTCGACGTTCCTTTGATTTTTCCCACCGCCACCCTCCGCACCATCACCGTGGACAGGCGGGCTCCTCACGCTGCTGCTCCTATAGCGAAAGCCGTCTCCATCCATGTCCTACACACACGCGCATACATACACAACTACACACACACACACGCACGCACACACAAACACATACACATAACCACAACTACCCACACATTCATACACACAACTACCCACACACTTATTCCAGCACACAGACACAAACACACATGCCTACACACACATTCACTTACCCCTACACACATACTCCCCACACACAAACACACATACATACAGACACTTACACTTATACACACACAAAAACCTACACACATACACAAACACATACACACACGCATACATACAGACACCTACACATGCACACACACACACATACACACAACTACCCACACATTCATGCCTGCACACAGACACATATGCCTACACACGCATACACATACCCCCCGCACACACACATTCATACACACATTTACCCACACACTTATGCCAGCACACAGACACAAACACACATGCCTACACACACATTCACTTACCCCTACACACATACTCCCCACACACAAACACACATACATACAGACACTTACACTTATACACACACAAAAACCTACACACATACACAAACACATACACACACACACATACACACAACTACCCACACATTCATGCCTGCACACAGACACATATGCCTACACACGCATACACATACCCCCCTCACACACATTCATACACACAACTACCCACACACTTATGCCAGCACACAGACACAAACACACATGCCTGCACACACGTACACATAACCTGTACACACAAACACACATACCCCCCACACACAAACACACACGCCTACATACACACACTCGTGATTGCGAAAAACATAATTTGAATTCAAGATGTTAAAATTCAAATTATTTTTTATTTTTTTTTTACACTATTTTAATTAGATGTTTAATTTTCTCAAATTTTTTTTTTCAATGTATTCCCTAAAATAGAGGTATAACTCCGCAAACCAGATTGCCATTCAAAAAGCTTTTTCTTTCTTTTTTTCTTTTGAGTAACGGTTTGTTTAGTTATTCTTTTTATTCTGATTTCGTAAGAACTGGTGCACATAAAGCTGCTTTTAATAAATAACATGAGCAGTTAGTTGCGTGTTATAAAAAATACCAATGAAGGAATACAATTTTTTATAAGACATTTTACTCATTACTATTCTACTTCTCGTTTTTTACTTCCTTTTACAAAAAAGGAAGTATTGTATTTGCGAAAACATTTTCTCTTTTAAATCGACCTTAATTTCCATTTTGCTCACCCCCGAATGAATGTTGAGTTTTTTTTTCGACTCGACCACACGTGGATAAGTGCCTAAGAACGTATAGACACGCGAAATATCCATTTTGACGATTCCCGAGTTAATTACAATGAGTTTTCTCGTGATGTCTGTATGTACGTATGTATGTACGTATGTATATCGCATAACTCAAGAATGGTATGTCTTAGAGAGATGAAATTTGGTACGTAGACTCCTAGTGGGGTCTAGTTGTGCAGCTCTCTTTTTGGTTGCATTCGGATGTTTCTAAAGAGGTCTTTTACCCCTTTTTCGGGGGAAATCATTGTTAATTTCGATGTAAACTCAAGTGGTGTTATAATTTGGCGAACACTTGGCCCAACTTGGCGACATATTTGGCGTTTTATTTAAAATCTGGTTTCAATTTGGTCATTGTAGGTGATATTTAGAGAATAAACTATTGAATCACATTAAAATTGCCAATAATGGAAAAATGACATCAAATTGGAGTAAAAAGAAGTCATGAGATACACACATCAGTTCGTTTAAATACGAAGCTAAAATATCAAAACTTACTTTATATGACGAAAAGCACATCATTTGTGAAACGTACAGGTTGGTCTAAAAGTTATTTCCCCTACATACAAAATCCTATAGACTTACACTGGAAAACTCAGGAAAATGTTACGGTAAATATTTCCGTACAATAGAGTGTGCTTACAGTAGTAATTCTGTGCTTACAGTACTGAAAAAAATTACTGTAAATTTTGCCGGAAAAAGTGAACGATTGCAGCGCCAATCGTACACCACGTGACTAATGAGGAAAAGATTATAATTATACATTCCTGTCTTCGCTTCGAGGCAAATAAAAGGATCTCAGGTCGCTTCTTGCCTCTCGTGGTTTTTGTACGTAGCGCAACTAGCCACAGCGCTGTCTTATTTTTCCACTTGGAAATTTTACAGAAAGATTCAATTTTACGGTAAAAATGACTTGTAGCATGGATGCCAGTACCTTTTACTGTAAAAAGTAGGGGAAAATTTTGACAGTGTATTTGCTGAACCAATTGAACAAAAATTATAAATGTTGTTATTTAAAGATATGCGCTCCAGATTGTGATGATTTTCCACAATATATTGGTCCTGGTTACGTTTGCAGCGAACGAATGTGGAAGTTTTTAAATGGCAACATCCAATTTTTTCTTCTTCAAATAGATCGATGTGCTGAAAAATACAAAATGGTGTTGGAACGATTAGCGAGTGACGAAAATTACGTGGGAAAATTTGTGCACCGGACTGAAGAAATAGACTTCCCGCACTGCATTTTGAAGGCTTTTTTCATAATGAATACTTTGCACGTGGTACTTTGGGATTGGTGCATATGCAACTGTCTAACCCTTTGAATTGTGCAAAATGAGTCGAAAATCTCCCTCTTTTGTGCTGTCATTAAGCCTCAGAATTCTCAGCTTTACAAATGCTTTAAGCAGGAACCAGACATTTCAAAACAATTTTTTTTAGTACGCTGGTCAATTTGAGCAAGGAAAAAGTAGTTTTTGCTCTAAGAAAATTTTGAAATATGATTACTGTTACCGTAACCGTGAGCACTGCGTTGTCTAAACAACAAGCGTCAACACGATCTTGAAACAAAAAAAAATTAGTTCGATTGGTTTTGTGGATTGGTAGCTAGGACTTTGTGTACAGGGGAAGCTACTCTTGGACCTTCAAGTTTTTTTTTTCTTTTTTAATAAAACTTCCTATTGTTGACAAAAGTTTTGAACTTTGGCAACAACTGCACAGTTTATTAAAAAAAACCCTTATTATTATAACTTGGGCTGTGGTGGCCTGATTGGTAAGGCATTGGACTTGGGGCCGGAGGGTCTCGGGTTCGATCCTCGCTGGTCGAAGATCCACCGTCGTCATTAATGGTGACTGAGCGACGTTAAATATGCTCGTGGTCACAATGTCCTCCAAGTGAAGCGATACCTCTGGGGGTGCCAGACCAGAAAGTTATTCGGCTCCTGGCCTGGTTCTAAATTCTCGAACTGTCCATAGATGGCACAACCATCTATTGTGTTGTCTTCTGAAGGCAAGGCGCCTGACACGCAGTCCTTCATAGTTTGAGGGCCAAGGTCCCTTTGATAGTTGATAGTTATTGTAACTTCTCAGTAATGTCTTCAGAACACTAAAAAAATATATGTAAGGTTACCAGTATTAATGGGTTTAACGTTACACGAATTTTTAAGTGGGTAGCGTCATTGTTTTAAAAACTCGAATTGTTGGAAGAACCTTGCACTAAGTCTTTACTAGAATTCAGAGCGCATGCGTAAAGATCAGAATCGGCTCAGAGCAGCTAAATTCTTATGAGCTAAACGAAAACCGTCCTTGGCAGCCGAGCGGTAAAACGCTCTTGCTTTGCGACTCGTCTCGTCTATGAGATTTGAGCAGTGGATTCTAGAAAAATTCAGGTCTTTTCCTCTCTTAGTGCAATAAAAATGTCTTGTTTGAAGATTAAAATAAATTCATGCTGTGTATTTAAATGATTGGTGTATATTGGTTGTTAAAAATTATGAACTTAATAAATTGTTCTAGAAAGTCAGAGAAAAGCTTAATTTTGACTTTCAAGCAATATCTCTGTAAGCATACAGAAAATTCTAGTGTAACTTTACTCCGAAATGAATGAGACATTACGCTATAGTTACATTACCAAGGTGTAACCTTCCACAAGCGATGTGTAACTTTACACCAGGTATATCAGTAAACTTACTCCACAGTAGTGGAGGCAGCTAAGCTGCCACCGATTTTATGGATTATTAGGTTGGTTACACAATTTTTTTTATTTTTACAGTGAAGTAGTTGTTCTTATATTTACCTTAAAAATTTATCCATAAAAATTGTTTCTTTTTTTATTTTTAAAAATTCATAAGCTTTAAAAAAAGTTTTTTCGGAATAGTAGGCCTTTTAAAACTTGACATTATTGTTTGAATATTAAAATATCTTTTTGACGAAAATTTTAACTTTGTTTCAAGAGATTATAAAACCAGAAAACAGATTCTTTGACAATCATAAACGCACACAGGAAGAAAAGATGTTAAGATATATCTGAAATAATACTGAAATTCTCAATGCAGAATTTTTTTTTACTCGAATACTTTTACTGAATTTCGGGATTATTAAGTTTATTTTAATAAATGAATTTCGTTTACCTTTTTTACCACGAAGAGAAACATTTCGGGATTAGTCGAAAGAAAGATATCATATTGCATATAGTTGGTTTTTTAAATGGAGTATTTTCATGGTTGCTGTTTTATGTTTCCATTAGGACTGTAATCCAAAGATAATGATGTATCTCAAAATAATTTCACAAAAAGAAATTGGAAAAGTAATCCAGACGGTAACAATATTACTTTTTCTGTAAGGGAAAAGTAATACTTACAAAATCTTTCTCTTTTGTAAAAAAAGATAAACCTCTATAATCCCCTTTCGAAGACAATTAATTCTTTTATCATTGAAGAAGAATTGATACTGGATTCATTTTATACGCTCGGTAACAAATGGTACTATTGTTTTTGGTTATCATAATTAATAAAAAAATGTGCTTTAGCCACTGTGTTCGTACTTTCAGAAAGTTTTGATTTGTTTGGGTTTATTTTTTCTTAAAACACATGCACACCTACTCACACCCGGGAAAAACAATTCAATCTGAAGAATGTGAACTGAAATTTCTTTCGGAGAGATAGGAATATGTTCCGAGGAAAATAATGCACAAAATGGTTGAATCAAAAAGAAAGCTCTGACAAGATAAATTCAAACCATAAATTTCATGCAGTTAGTTGGATAGTGTAAAACATGTTTTTGCTTGAAACAAACTCGGTAAGAGTCAAAAATGTCTAGGAAATGTCTCACATGACCCTGAAGATGGCATTGAATCCTTCTGTTAAGCATAATAAAACGTGAAAATATTTTAAAACTTGATTTGGTTACAAATTCGAAGTTAATAATAGAAGCACATCGAGACCGCTTTTTCCGTCTCCTGATATTTCGAATCTCCGGTTAATCCGGGTTAATTTTGAAGATTAGAAAATAAAGCGTATATTCACATAAATAATAATTTTATATTATGATAGCATGAACTGAACTATAAGTACGCCAAACCTTCGCATTTTATTTCAATAAAAACTCTTGCAATGAGGCATGCTAAAACTCCATTAGTTCCTAGCGCGCCTAGGCGGATGTTGGTATAAGTTACTTCCGGCTATTCCTCCGCATTCTTCTTGTCATAGAAGCACTGAAAAGTTTCGACGCGTCTTCGATGTTTTGATGCTCTTTTAGAGCTTCCACGAGTTTTTTTTTTTTTTTTGGTAAAAGATTTATGTAAATATTTTTTTCAAAACATCAATATATTTTTACCATAGACGTACTAGGGTCAGTAATATTTTTAACATCCTTTCTGTCGCGAATCCAATTGAAATAGCTGAATGTGTCACCTATCAATACAATAAATCGCTATTTGCTACTAATACTAAATAAATAAAGGGACTTCTAATCTGAAATTTGCATTTGTCTAAATACAGATACATATATATGCATATTAGAAAACCTGTTTTTTTTTAATTATAAATTTATACATATTATTGTTTTTTATTACTAACGGCGAAGTAATTTAAAAATTCAGGTTAGAAAAGATTAACATCGATGTTTTACATTTCATGCTTTTTTGATGCGATGTTTAACATTTTAAGAAATAAAAAGGCATGGAGAGATGAAAACTGATTACTTATTGTTATGATGATAGTACAGCCCGAGTAAAAACTTTAAGGCCAATATAATTTTCTTTGGAGAAATGAAAATAAAATTAAACAGATTTTAATATTATTGTATTGTTAATTATTAATGTTCGTTGGTAAGAAATAACGCAACAGACAGGATTTGTAAAGCATCAATAACCAGAAGAGCAGTGGTTTATTCAGAGTTAGCATTTCAGCTTGAGTAAAAATTTTAAGATCACTAGTATTTAAAAAAAAACTGCAAGTACTTATACTGTAATAAATGTCACCTCAGTTAACAAGATTGTGGAAACCCTTCAACTTGCAGTTTTGTGATTAATTTCTTCTTTCAAGTTACTTTGATAGGGCTACGATATCGTAAGGTAAAGAGTTAACTGTTCAAGAAAGAGGGCAGCTAGAAGTCTTTTCTTCCGATAAGTAGGCGTACTATTGCAAAAAAATAGTAAGATCGAAGATGGAAGTCAACATTTTTGTTTGATTTAAACACAACTAGTCGACCCGTGCGGAACTCCGCATTGTGCTTCAAATCGTTTCATAAGGCATTTCGCTCTTTAAGAATTTCAAAGGAAGAACATTATGAAGAAGAACCGAAAAAAAAGTAAGCGCAGAAGAGAAGGCATGTAATTTAAAGACATGAGTAACAAAACCTCGTTAAATACAACGTTGTGATAATTTGATCATAGCTCCCCTTTTAATCGTACATATTTTTAATGCAAACATAAATGTCATTAAAAGTGTGGCTGAGTGGTGACTCGTTAAAAAGCAATAATTGTGCATGTGAAAAAACAGGTTGTGGCAAATACAGTCCTGCACATGTCAGCATCTGACGGGAAAAAAAGAAACATTAAAGAGATATTTATTGGCACGTATTCGAATTGGCGCCATTCTAACTAACAACCCGACACCCCAACAAACCTAGCAATTGCGCCTTCCTTTTCGAAAGCTATTCATTGAAGGAATGCGTAGTAAAAAACAGCAAAAAAGCTTTTTGCCAAAAAAAAAATAATAATAATAATAAGATCATGCATCTGTGTTTTGTCATTAACCAGCATGATACGATTTAAAATTATTCGCAAAGCATGGAATTTGATTAAAGAATGACGAAGATCTCACGTAGCGATTGAAACAAACATTCTAGAGAAGTAATAAATTTGATTGAAAATAAGTGTTTTTATCTTTGAATATTGAACTATTTCACATAGAAGGTTGCTTTAACCGTTGCGGCTTAAATGCCCTCACATGTTTCTCTTTTAATCGAACACTTAAAATTCAAAACCAAAACCAGTTGAACTGAGTCCGTTCTTAAGTGTAATTTTTCGAACGTAGACAAAATGTTTTCTTTTTTCAGCAGAAAGCAGAGGAGTAGAAAATAATTTCTTGCTAATGAAGTTGATAATACTTTTAATGTTTTATATCGTATTCGCGCGAATAAAAAATTAAAGGTTTACTGAGTGAAACTCGTAGTTTTAATCGGGCGTAGTATTTTTTCATTTGTACAAAAGGTCGAACACTGCTATTAGAAACATCTACATTTTAGCATACAATAAAAATGTTTTTCTGCACAAAAAGGATTTCTTTAGGTAAATCTAATACTTTTTTATGCTTACATTATGTTGAGTGGTCTGGATGTAGTCAAAGAACACAGTTCGATTAACAATCAACTTATCCGAATGATAACTGTAGCCTGCATAAAGGAGTCGAAACACCAAGTAGCATTCCCACTGCATTTATTTTATTAGGTGTGTATGTTATGAGCACATGTAATGCGTAATACTAAAATAAATTTGATATTATGTCGGACAGCTCAAGCTTGCCCGAAGTTCAGATAGTTTATAGCCGAACGCTCTACCGAAAAAAACTTATCAATTAAACCGAACAACTAAGTCCAGTGCTTTTAAGCTTTATTAAAATATGAACACACACACAGGCTTTTTTTTTTTTTTTTTTTTTTGCTGAAAGCGACGTAAAAAATGGAAAACTGCATTAGAACTTTGCTTTTAAAAAATGCATAAGAACTACAGGCAGCATCAAGGTTTTGAAACAGCAAGGGGCGTTTTCGAAAACTTGATTTTTCGACCGTAAGTCTATTTTTCTTTATTAGCCAGCCTGATAAGTTTTAAAATGAGAAGGGAATAATATATAAGATAAGATATTGAAAAAACATTTTTTTATTCTTGAAAATTTTTACAATTTGTTACCGCAGGCTGCTTGACCCGTTATGACTTAGATGGCAGCACGTGTTCATCATTTAACAGAACGGTTAAAATACAAAATAAATTGAACTATGCTCTTTTTTTAAGCGTAGCTTTTCGAATGTAGTAAAAATGTGATAAGCTATTTGTTTTTTTGCAAAATGAAGAAAAAATATATATTTTACCCTTCAAATTGAGGTAGTATTTTATTTATTTGTACAAAGAGTCAAAAACTCATTAGAAGAATATATATTTCAATATACGATTTATTATTTTTTTTCTGAACAGAAAACAATTCTATTGTAGTCTGAAATCTTAAACCTGTTACTTATATTTTCGCTTACATTATGCTTTAATTTCCTTTCCAGAGCCAAAGCTTCAAAAAAAAAAAAAAAAAAAAAAAAAAAAAAAAAAAAAAAAAAAAAAAAAAAAAAAAAAAAAAAAAAAAAACACGTGCAATTTCGAAGTAATTTAGCACAAAATCACTGAATGTTTTTATATCAGCAAGGAGCATTTCCTTCTCATTTATTCTATTCCCTCATAGTTGTTATTCATTTAATTCAGTGTTCATGTAATGCGCGATATTTCTCTAATTTTTTTTGTTGCAGATTGTCCGGACGTGGGCCCGAACACGTAATCTCCTGGTTACAAAGAGAACGCTCTGCCGATCAAGCTACTCAGCTCCGTCGGTCATAGCGCAAATTAAAGTTTTAATTTTGACCGAAAACCTTATTCTGGTTCTTTAAAACAGGTTTTTCGGCTAAAAGAAAAAATTTTTAGACCTTGGGTCCATTTTTCGTCAGTAGCCAGCACCATAAGCTATAAAATAAGGTGTAAATCAAAGAAATAGATCAAGAATTGAGGGAAATTTGGCGTAGAAACCAAAAACAGGCTACAGAAATAATATATAAGGATTAGGGTAAAAAGAAAACCCGGGAAAACTTAAAGCTTTGTCCTCGCGTCATGGAAGAAGAATTTTGGAATTATTACATTAACTGAAAAGTACTCAACCAGAAAACTTATTCAGACGATAGGTTTAAATGTTTGCCAAAAACGATATATAATATAATTAGAAGATGTGTAAATTTTATTAATGCAGCAAAATTGCTTAAACCTCATTTATTGAAAATGCACAATGTGAAGCGTTTCAACTTTAGCTTGGAAATCATGACCTGGGATAACCAATGAATACAAATAATTTTTTCTAACGAAAAGAAGTGGAGTTAGGATCGACCAAACTTCATTTTTCACGTGTGTTCATATGTGCCCCAGGCCTGTTCACATGTGCCCCCCTGTAGGGAGACATGTGAGCTACTACAGACCTTTTTTAAAAATACCATAAAGTAAAGAAAAACTTTTTTAAAAAAATCCCCCAAAAAATGTATGACACAAAGAGAAGTGTATTCAATCATGTAGACACTTTTGCGTTGATAATATTTTTGAATTAATAATATTTTTTGAAAAATAAAGAAATGAAAAAAAAATGTTCACATGAGCCGCCTTTTTCCCTATTATGAGGGGTTTATATATATATATATATATATATATATATATATATATATATATATATATATATATATATATATATATATATATATACATCTGTTTATTCATACTTCGAGTCTAAGTGCATAAATACACCGACGCACCTGGAGTTCAGTGCCCGCTTTTTCTCTTTGGAATTCTAACATTCCACATTACTGTCGAATCGGTTTTGTGCATTCCCTTTTAACTGCATGTTTCTTATGTGACTTTCGTAACGCAATTAATTATGGTTCATTTAAACCGCATAAAGCTTCTTAAAATGTGTTACAAGTAATCAATTTTATGCAAAATAATAATAAAAAATTAAAACAACGTTTATATGATCTTCATCTTGTACGCGAATACAGGTCAGAATTATATTTATTATTTTTTTAACCGAAAAAAATGCATGCGAATAGCATTTAAAGATCATTTACAAAGCAACTGAACTTTGAACGGGAAAAATCGTTTGTTTTTAACACAAGCAGGCATTTATATGAATGAAACGATATTAGCATAAGTTTGCAAAAAAATTTATGTAAGAAAAAATAAAGTGAAACCGTTTTATTTTTTCAACTACGAGACAAAAGAACTAACAATTATTATCATCAACACAAAATAAAAAAAAGTGAATAAATATAGACCCACAATATTTTTTTTTTTGTTATAATTAAAATATGAAGCCACTCACGTAATTGCTTTTTGTTTTCAACTGGAAAAAAAAGAGAAGCTCTTTTTTTCAAGCAGAGATTACTATAAGCTCTAAGTGATTGTTTTCTAAGTCTTTTTTTAGTCTGAGAGTTTGGTTTTGTTTTCGTTTATTGGCTCCACATACTAGAAGAGGCCTATTTTTTTCTCATCTCACTTGTTAGATAAATTGAAAAGGATTAGAACAAAGATACCATATAAAGATTCTTAAGTACATACGAGTCTTCAGGATTTTTTCTCCTTTTTCTTTCTAATTTAATTGGAAAAAAAGACGATATATCCGTGGCAGTTTTTTTTAGTTTAAAAAAGAAAAATAAATCCTAGAAATCTTATGTACAGAACACCACAACATAGTAAGGGCTGTGTTTTTGTAATTTAACCTATCAAAACTAAATCATATTATGTCATGGACAAACACTATCATTTTTAAGTGAGTTATGCATGATTATGACTTCCTCAGCACTAGGTCATAAGTTTTGTAATTAATTACTGACGTACTGTCTAACCACGGATTGTATGGAAATGCTAATATCCGGTTTAAAGGCGGAAATGGACGCATTTATTAGTTTTTAGGGATGTCAGCTTTTGCAGATGTGTGTTAGTCTCTAAATTAAGCAGAGTCTTATTCAAATGAGCGGAACACGTGCATCAAATTTTTATTTTCCCCCCTCATTCAGATAGACTGGTCTTAACTGGACGCTTGCCAATTCCATACAATCCATGGTTGGACAGTATTTTCTTCGATATCGTGGCTATTAGAGCGGCTATATAGATATGCCAACGCATCAGTTTAATTTTAGCCACTTTGGATCGGATTTTTCATTGTTGCACTGTTAGGGTTACCATATCAAAGTTTCGGATTTCGTCAAATTTGCAGAAAATAATATTTTATTTAATAAACAATTCATGTGTGTGCCGCTAATACTTGCTCACAGTGAACAATCACCAAACGCGATAACTCGCCAGAAAGACAACCATTTAAACACGCGCTCCGATCCAAAATGGCTAATCTTAAGCTGATGCGCCGGCTTGTATATATAGGGGCCTTAGTGGCTATAATACCATTGTAAGACATTACAATGTAAGGCTATTACAATTACACTATATTCCAGGGTCCCATTATACATGTAATAACCTGTCGGATGGGGCCCTGAAGACATCTTTATTTTTAGGAATCGAGCAACCCCTGATTTAGTATCTCACCGTGGTATTGATTTGGAATGAGAACTTGAAGGGTTTTGTGACGACGAACATATTTAACGGAACTCAGTCACCATTAACGAACACAGAGGATCTTCGACCGGCCGGCCCCGAATCCGGAACCCTCCAGTTACGAGTCCGACGCATTATTTAAGGCTTATTATGATGATAATCATCGGCATAATAAGAATAATTATTTACGCTTCAATAATTTTTTTCTTGCAGTGATGTGATCACTTAAGCCTTCCTCAATAGCACAGCATATTTTTCGCGTTGCCTTTTCTACGTTATAGCCTAGCTCAAACTTATGATGCATAAGTTTTCCAACTTATTTTGATTGCTCATTTTTAAGGCGTCAATCTCACATGCCTTGAATCAGACGTAAAATGCCTAATGATATTGGGCAATTGTGACAGACTGACAATTGCAAAAGTTAAAAAAATGGTTGTGGTGCTTTAAAAACTTTAATTATTCATTCACTAGAGCGAATAAAGCTTTAGTACTGCAAAGCGGCAACGCCAATTCTTCAACACATGGGTTGTTTCCGGTCCGCTAAGTGTTTCGAACTGTAGTAAACTCCCGATTATCACACTTAAAAAAAATGTTAATTTTAAATGTTTTTTTAATGTTATTTTTAAAACAAAACAAAAACTTTTTAAATGTCCAAAAATGAATCCTGAAACAATGAGAATAAAGAAGAAATTGGTTTTAGAAGACAGGAATCTGTGGAATGCATCTTTGTTTTCACAGATTAACACACAACAATGTGGGTAACTTTAAAGAAACACAAAAGGAGAAATAATGCTCTTTTTAAAACCTTTTTTTTTAAACTTTCCGAGAAAACACGGAAAATTCCATGAATAGCAAGCTCATAATCCTTGTATAATTAACAGTATTAGTTCATGAAAAAACGGGACCCGATGAAAAAAACTAAAAAAGCTAGAAAAACGTAGTTTCGAGGGACGTAAAACCGGGATTTCACTATATATGTGAATGGTACGAATTGAAACGCTACTCATACTCGTAATTGTGCTTACATGATTTTTGAATTTTTAATGATGTCGCATTTAATACTTTTCGTCTATTCACTGTAAAAATTTTTGTGTAACCTTACTCCATAAAATCGGTGGCAGTTTAGCTGCCTCCACTGCTCTGGAGTAACTTAACTGATACAACTGGTGTAAGCTTACACATCGCTTGTGGGAGACCATGGTAAAGTAACTATAACCTAACGTTTCACTCATTTCTGCGTAAGGTTACACCAGATTTTCCCGTATGCTTACAGTAAAATTGCTTGAGGCTACATATTAGCAAAAATTAAGCTTTCATCTGGCTTTCTCGAACGATTTATCAAGTCCACGCTTTTTAACAGCCAATATGCACCTTAGGGTGGTACAAAAATACTTTTTTTTCAACTAGAGTTCATTACACCTCCTAATTTTTTTAGATTTACTAATACTATTACGCTGTAAAAGTTTTAGCTTCTTACTCAAATTTTAAGACCGTGCTCAATAACCCCTAAATTTAACATTAGCCGTAGCATAAAAAATGTCAGAGATTTAGAAACATTTAATTTCCCCGGCTGTTTTTTTTTTTTGTAAATAATTATTTTATTGCAATATATATGCATAGTACTCGTGTATATTACTATAATATATAGCGTTGTTTTTTCATTTAAATGTATTTTTTAAGCCCCCTCCCCACACTGATGAAGTTTGGGGAAGGGGGTTGAGCACCCTCTTTCAGTTGAAATAGGAAGAAAAAATTCTTCCGGTATATTGCTATCCACAAGTCTAAAAATATTGAGGGGTGTCCTAGTATCAAGGAGAAACTTCTTCTTCTTCTTTTTTTTTTTTTTTTTTACATGCATTTTTGAACCATCCTAATGCACCGATTATTTTAATATACAATATTTATTTATTTTAATACACAAACAAAACATTTGTTTTGCATTAAGAGAGGAAATGACCTGAATGGTGTCCGAACCCCTAACGCGAATCTCACAGACTCGTAAAGCAAGAACTTTTACCGTCAGCTATCAAGGTCGCTAATAAGAGTGTACCTGCTCTGCGTCAATTCTAATCTTTACGCATGCATTTTGAATTCTACTGAAACAATAGTGCAAGGTTGTTCCTCCGACAATTTGAGTTTTCAAAACAATGATGCTAAACCCTTCCGAATTCGTGTAACGTTACCTATTAATGCTGGTAACCTTACACATTTGTTAAGTGTTCGGACTGTCTCATTTAACAGTAGTAAAAATAGATAATTAAAAAAAAGTAAATAAAAATAATTTGAATTCTGATAATTTTAATTCAAATTATGTTTTTCGCAATCACGAGTTGCGACAGGACCCTACTCATTGGAGTTATCGTTTCTAGATACTGCTTCTGTCCATCCAAACCTGCCCCTTTTCCTGGGCGGTTACGTGTGTATAATTGTGTGTGTGTGTGTGCGTGTGTAGGCACGCATGCATGTGTAGGCTTGTGTGTGCGTAGACCTGTGCATACACGTAGGCGTGTGTGTCTCTCTGTGTGTGTAGGCGCTTGTGCATGTATAATCTTGTGTGTGCATAGACTTGACATAGGCGTGTGTGTGTGTGTTTGAGAGAGCGTGTGTAGGACATGGACACCACCGACCAGGAGAAGTGGATTTCGAGGGAAATTGCTCAGGACCCTGCAGAGGACGGTGGGCGGGAGTGCTGCAAAGGGAGGCGGGGGGTGAGGGGAAATAAAATCAGTGTAGCGTCAAGGACAGTCAAATGAGAACAATAAACAATCATGATTGCTCAAAAAAAATATAGATTAAAATAGGAGCACTTGTTCTATAAATCATCAATGTTTTTAGCTCATTTTTAAGAATGTAAATTCCTTCATATCTTATCTTTAGAATCAAAATTTGTTGCGGTTGACATTTTATTTTTTTGTATTCTTTTTTCTAATGCTACAAATTAAAAGTCTTTTAAGTGCTTAAATTACTATCATCGCCCAATCAGCCAACTAATTTTGATAATTCATTTCCATTTTGAGTCTCAATGCTACTGTGGAAAAAACTTAGTTATTGCGCACTTTCAAGAATTAAAGTGAATCGTTATTGCTTTTAGAAACTGAATGCAGTTATTGATTTCCTTTCTGAAAGTATTTGTTCTCGCTCAGGATAACATGCATATGCTTCTCATTAAAAATAAGATATTATTATCTTTCTATTTTAGGGTCTAATTTTGATTATTGATTTCATTCCTGAGAATTTTTACTCCATCTTAAGGGAAAATTTTACCTTAGCTTTTCTTGGAATTATATAATGCCATTCTCCGAATTCACGAGGCTAAACACAAAATCGATTTTCTTGCTGAAAGTTTTTACATGTTCGCAGAAACAAAGCCTTAATTCCTTTTTCGAGGAAACTTTGAAACAACTCCTTTCATAACGAAAATGTATAGCCCCCATAATTTTAAAATTGCTATATTTTCTTGTAAAAATGACACTTTTTTTTACATCGTTTAGTTTTTTAAGTTTTCAGAAGTGAAATAATATTTACGAATTGTATTAGCGTTTTTTATCACTCTTTATCAATTTCAAATTCAAGACTTTTTTGGAATCGTTGTTACTTTAACCGCGTGGGAAAGCGATCCAGATTAGTATGTATTACAACTCAATTTAAGGCAGAAAGGTTCAGTTTTCGGTTTAACGATCATTATTGCGGTGGAAGTTTGACTAAGCTATATGTGACAGCTGAAAGCACCATCGTTTAACATTCCAACATTTTTGCTCCACTCCAAGATAATTCTAACCCTTGATCCAGAAGGAGATAATGGAAGCTTGTAGGACTTAGGGATCCGGACAAATTTAACATGCTGAAGTTACCATCAGCACTTTCAACTGCTCTTCAACTGCCCAGTTCTGAGCAACCGACCCTTCGCTCATGATCTCGGTGCCTAACCGATCCAACTGTCTTGGTCATTCAGGTCTTAAACTTCGTTGTCTCAAAACTTTAAACCATCGCAACGTGAACATTGATAATGCACTGAGGTTTTCCTCTAAGAGAAATCCATTCATGTCTCGGTTATAATGCGGCACAAAATTTTAAGCACATTGCAAAATTTTGAATAAAAAGAAAACTATTCAACGGAATGCTTTCAAATTTCTGTTGTAGATAGCTAGTATCATCCTAAATATGTGTCTGAAATTTTCAACAATATAACCGTAACGAAAATCAGAGATTACAATCGACATTTTTTTGACTGTCGCAAAAGTTTATGCAAAAATCAGTTTTTATGCAAATATCTCTTGAAACGTGATGCGTGAAGGACCAGTGCGGTACTTTTCAACGAATTATAAAGTGCAGCAATTACTTAACGTGTTATCAAGATGCCGAAGTCTGCAGTTCTCGCCTGAAGAAGTTGCGAAACTTTGGAAGCTGAAAGCTGAAGGTAAATCTGATATGGAAATTTCAGTGATTTTAAATCGGTCTTAATGTGGAATTTATAATGTTCTGAAACATGGAAAACAATTCAAACCTGCGTATCGCTCAGAAAGGCCGAAAACACTACCTTTCGTGAGGAAAGAGGAATTAAAAGTGTGGCTCTAACTGGAAATTTGTCTCTTAATCAGTTAAAAACTCGACTTGGATAAAAATCAACACGTGACAGCATACGCAGACGAATAATCGAATCAAGATTTATCAAAAAACAAAAGCTAGCTCGTAAACCTTTGCTGGCAATGTCCAATCAAGCAAGACTGCAGTGGGCAAAACACCAATTGAATTATAGTGACGAATGGATTAGTGTTATATTCTCAGATGAAAAAAAAGGAAATTTAGACGGACTAGATAGGCTCTCATACTATTGGCGTGACTTCAGGAAAGATACGAAATGCATATTCAGTAGACAACAAGGTGGTAGTTCGCTCATGGTATGGAGCGCTTTTTGCTTCAACTTGCAAACTTCTTTTAGTTTTATGAAGGGCAGACAAAATTCAGAAGTGTGTCAAAATACCCTAAGCGAGCATTTGCTAACGTTTGGTGAATTCCAAGTGGTCCTAATTGAACTTTCCAGCAAGACAACGCGCCAATACACACTTCCCATATCACAAAAGATTGGGTTCGTCTCGAAATATCAGTGTAATGAACTGGCCAGCACTCAGCCTAGATCTCAACCAATAGAAATCATCTGGGGGATTCTCTCACGTGACGTATATCAGAATGGGAAGGAATAAGGCTCTGTACAAAAAACCAGTAATCGAAGAAGCTTGGTAAAGACTCACTTCCGAAACCTTCCATAATCTCGTGTTATTAATGGAAAACAGCGTATTAGAGCTTATCAGATGCAATAGTAAAAACCATAGACTATTAAAAGACTTTTATGCTTTCTTAAATATAAATTTTTCGTTTTTGTGCCTAAACTTTTGCGACTGCAAAATTTTGATTTTTTTTTTATGAAATCTTATTTTAATTTTTCTAAATTGTTTCCAAATTCGAAACATGAATTTGTTAGCTGATTGTTTAAATACAGTAAAAATTTCAAAGATATTCAGCGCATACTTTTCTCTTTATCAAAAGATTTCGGTTGTCCTTTGCGATGGACGTAAGCTACTTCAGAAAAAAAAGATGTCCTCACATTTGACTAAGTGGCTATACTTCGTATGATTGAAACTGGAGCAAGAGTTATGAAAGTGTTTTTATGCAGCGTAATATTCACTAGCTCGACTGAATGTTGTCCATTGTCAGCAGTATCTTGGAGGAAATCCCATGTAATTTATTTGTTAGTATTAATTTGATTTATACGATCTGCGCTCTAACTTCTTCACAGGAAGACTGTTTGTCATTTCTGGACGCTCGAAGATATGGATTAGTTACACTCTCAGAAATGGACTTTCAAATTTGACGAAATTTTCTTCGTTTTTGACGAAAACAACTTCCAGGGATATGCTCCGAGCGAACATTTCGTCAAATTGAAGAAACTGCTTTTGTTAGTAGTTTGAGGATGCGAATTTCGTCAAATGTAACGAAATATTTCTTCATTCTAGTTTCGTCAAATTAACAATCATTTTCGTCGTTTTGAGAGCATTAGTTTCGTCAAATTAATTTCGTCATATATGAGGACGTTAATTTCGTAAATTTTAAAGAAAATTTATTTCCTTTTTTTTCTTTGAGCACATTAGTTTTTTTTATATATTTGAGAATACAGTCGAACCTTGTTAATTCGAACACGCTTAAAACAAATAATGCTGAAATGAACTTTTTTGCAATCCTTGTCTTATTGTTATTGTTTTTTGGATAAAGCGAACCACGTTTTATACTAATCGATTTTAATGGTTCTTTTAAGTTCGTTATAACGAGGTTCGATTGTATTTTATAAGATTTGTGTGCGTGTGATTAAATCCTAACTTCAGAATCTTACCGCCGTAGTTTCCTACTTTATTGCATATAGTCACTTTCACAGGCCCGTCATTTACGGGGTGAATGGGTCAATTGAACCCCCCCCCTCCCGTCTTGATTTTTGAACATTCATGTTTTTACACATGACTGGCCGCTGTTTTAGTTCGTTTTCTGTAAAATTTTTATTGAGTACAGACTCTTTGTCATATTTGGGAAAAAATTGAAACAACGGGCCTGCAGCCCCCCCCCCCATCAAAAAAAGACAAGTAATTGTTAAAAAAAGAGGCACATAAAATATGTCAAGCAAATTTTTATATATGTAAATTTGCAAACAAACAACTTCTTGAAAAAGGTAAAACAAATCATTGTAGATTAAACTCCCCATGGTATCTAATTAAACCCCCCATAATGGGGGTTTTCCTTCAAAAAATCTAATTTTTGTCGGATATTTTCCAAATTTGGCACATAGGTTTGTTATTGGAGGCTCGGGAATTCACACAAGGTCGTTTATGTCCCTCTATGTGGGGGGGGGGCAGACAACCCCGCATTGGGGGGTTCTCCGTATTAAAAAAAAGTTTTTGTCCAAACTTTTTTAAATTTGCCACAGAGGTTCTTAGATGCTCAAGAATCACGCAGGGTAGTTTTCATCACTTTATAAGGGGAAGAGGGGGGGAGAGTTCGTAGAAAAAATCCAATTTTTGTCGGATCTTTCCAAAATTTGACGCATAGGCTCTTTGATGCACGGGGATTCACGCAGGGTAGTTTTCGGCCTTCTATGGGGGGGGGGGGTAACCCCTATAGTAGTTTTCCTACAAAAAATCTAGTTTTTGTTGGATCTTTCCGAATTTGGCAGAGTTTTGTTATTTGATGCTCAGGAATTCTCATAGGGTGTCTTCTTTCCGCTATGGGGGGCAACCCCCATACGGGAGGGGTTCTTATAAAAAAACTGTTTTTATCATATCTTTTCCAAATTTTGAGCAGAGGTCCTCTGATTCTTGGGAATTCACACATGGTAGTTTTCAACCCTCCATGATGGGGGGGGGGGGAGCAACCCCGCATTGGGGGTTCTCCTGATATAAAAAAAAGTTTTTGTCTGATCTTTTCTAAATTTGCCATAGAGGTTCTTTGATGCTCAGGAATTCACAGAGCTTAACTTTCGTCAATGTATGGGTAAGGGGGGGGGCAACCCCGATGGGGGTTTTCCTTGAAAAAAATTCCTTTTTTGTCGGATCTTTCCAAAATTTGGCATAGAGGTTCGTTCATTGATGCTCAGAAATTCTCATAGGGTAGTTTTCGCTTATTTAGGTTAGTTTGGGGGACAACCACCAAATGAGGGGTTTTCTTACAAAAAAACAGTTTTATCATGTCTTTTCCAAAATTGTCACAGATGTCCTTTGACGCTCGGGAATTCCCGTTTTCGTCCCGCTATGGAGTGGGAAACCACGTGTGTGTGGGGGGGGAGGGTCTTATAAGAACCCAGTTTTTGTCTGATCTGTTCCAAATTTGGTACATTTGTCTTTTGATGTTTCGGAATTCTCATAGTGTAGTTTTCGTTCCGCTATGTGTGGCAAACCCCATAGGAGTTTTCCTTATAAAAATCCAGTTTTCGTCGTATCTTTTCCAGATTCGGCCCAGATATCCTTTGATGCCGGAAATCCACATAGGGTAGTTTCCCATGCTGTAGTATTCATATGGGGTACTACCCTATGTGATTTAAGGACCTATGTGCCAAATTAGAAAAAGAACTGACAAAAGTCTGGATTTTTGTAAGGAAAACTCCCCTAATTAGGGGGGGGAGTGCCCCTAAAGCGGAAAGAATATTTCAAACTGTTTGAACTACATCGCTGCATCGCGATGTCAGGATGGCGATGCATCACGATGTAGAAATTCCTACACCGCCCTGCCCCTACTGGGAATATAAAAGTGCTACTTCCTCAGCAGACATTGGGTTCTGGAAAAATAAATCATGTGCCACTTTTATGCACAGTTAGATCGATATATGCTTGGGAGAAAATTGTTGAAAAGTTTCTTCTTCATTGCATCGCATGAAAAAATTCCAGAAAGAAGAAAAAAAAAAAAAAAAGATTTTTATCCAACTCATACCGCAAATTTCAAAGAAAAAGTACAATAAAATGAACAACTTTAAGTTAGTACATATTTGTTCTAAAATTAGATACAGACAATAAAATTAGATAATCTTAAAAAAAGCTTACATTTTTCTTTTTCCAATTAATTATTTGTTTTATTAATTTTGCTTGCATGTAGAATGTTTATTTGGCCAAATTTATGTTTAATACAGGAACTTTATTATTGCATGCATCTCATACTTCATACTTTGAAAACAATTCTCTGCCAAAATTGCAAAAGGTATTTGAAAATATAAATCTTTAAAAAATGCAGATGTGAAATAAATCTTTTGGTAAAATTAATTTAGTGTAATGTTTGTTAAATAATTATAAAAATATACCTTTGCTTTTTACCCCTAAGTTTTTATTTTTATTTCCAAACATGTGTAACATGAAATCAATGTATAATATACGAATATTTAGATTATTGTTATAATTAGAAAAAGTCTTCGTCTGTCCTTGTTCTGATTATCTCCGTGATATTGGATCTATCCTAAAAAAGTTTTAAAAAGAGAATATATACATAATAAGAAAAGGTTAAATCCATGGGTGTATGCCCTCATGCACATGGATCTTTTTTCTATTTTTAGGAAAGTTTTACGATTAAATTCAGCAGTTTATTTCTGAAATAAAACATGTTTTCACGATTTCTTTCAAAATCTGAGTTTTTTTTTCTTAAGTTAAAAAGCTACGATTCGCTTGTGACTTTGAAAAGCATCTGATTTAATTTTCATATTTTTCAAAATATATGATTATTTCGATGCTGACAGCTTTTTTTCAAGCAGATTGCAAGACTGAGTTATTTTTACAGCGGATGAACAAAATTTTTATTTAGGCAGCTAGACTCTCAGTTAGTTTTTTCAATTTATCGAGAATCAGCATTATTTAGCCATTAAACGAGTTAACTCTTTTGGACATCAAGTCGTAAATTTTCATTTTTTTGAGCTATAAAAAAATCATAAGTGCAAAAATTGTTGATCTGTGATTTTTTTTAAATTTATTTTTTATTTTAACCGATAGCCAAAATACACCGTTTTTTTTCGATTTTCTTGTTCCATTTTCTTCACGAATGTTTTCTGAAATACTCCCAGCCCCCTACCCAAATTAGTTCCAATAAAGTAGTTATGAATTAAGTAGTACTGAAACTAGTGATTATGATTTTATTTACACTTTTTTCAGAGATTTTATTGTGCTATGTTATCAATAAACAGCATTTACTTACCGAGCTTTACCTCCTTAAACCACTACCAAACTAGAGTCAAAAAACTCAGGGCTCCAACACTCGAAGCCACGCTTCATTTCATAAATTAACTAGTAATTACATAAAGCTACCTTCTAGCTGATGGATAGGGATTTAGTAGAAAAAAAAACTGATTTTTCTGCAATACTGGGGGTAGAGTACTTACAAAATAGGACGTAGCTTAAGGGCGTGTGTACTTCGGATTTTTTTAACTCAGCTGGTAATGATTTTAAGAGGGAATGCTTGCCAAGTAAAGTTGTTAATTGATAGTATAGTACCTTGAAATCTTTAAAAAATATTCGAACAAAATCAGAAAATCATCAGAATCAATCACTAGCACAAAAATATTCAAACCTAGCTCTACTTACTAGTTTAGGACGGAGACGAAGGGAGTATTCCCTTTTAACTAAGCATATTTGATTTTTAAAATATGCAATTTTCACGCAGTAAATAAAAAAACACCAAGGGGGAAGAGCTGCCAAAGATAGGGGAAACCCAATAAAAAAGTGCATTTTCTTGTTTGTTTGTGTCTTGAGAACTAATTGACTGATATCAATGGATTTTTTTCAAAGGTATATAATGAAAATAGGGACTAGTGTGGTGAGCAAAGCTTGTTACATATATAAAGCTTATATATTTTCATTATCCTTTTAATTTTTCATATATTTTCATTATCCTTTCAATTTTTTAATTTTTCAATTGAAGTTCGGTTAAATTTTCAGACATTTTACTTTATATCCAGCAAAATCACAACTCCAACTAAAAGATTTGGATTTATTGGAAGTTTATCAATAAAATGCTTCTTAGTCTGATTTAATGTAGACCGGGATTTCTCACTTTTTGTTGACAATATCTTGAGGCGGCAAATATGGCAATAAAATTAATGCTGCATTTATTTTAGCAGTAGAAACTATGTATAATGGAAAAATTCATGATTATGACAAATCATGTAACACAAATCGACATAGAAAAACTAATAAATTTAGTGCATGAAGTGGGAAAATAAACAACAAAAT
The DNA here is from genome assembly GCF_026930045.1 of Uloborus diversus. NCBI lineage: Eukaryota > Metazoa > Arthropoda > Arachnida > Araneae > Uloboridae > Uloborus > Uloborus diversus. The sequence goes on along the minus strand of NC_072736.1, from coordinate 71,671,630 downwards.
ATGTTTATTATTGTTATTACAATTTTCAAACATGCTATACTAGCTTTTCTTTTTTTCTTTTTAAATCGAGGTTAAACATTAAAACTTCACTTCAATAATTTATTTTAATTTGCGGAAAAATTGAAAAAATATTGAAAATATTCTGCTGAAATATCAAGCACAAAGATAGAGTTCTTTATGGAAATTAATATTTTCTCTATCTTAAAATGATTTTATCAAATTGATATTTACTTTACTTCATGTTTTATGCAAGTAAAAAAAAAAAAAGCTGCACAAATAATGAACATAAGCACTTATTGCTAGAAACATCTGCCGCAGGGAAAGAGATTATATAAACAACGTGGGGTAAGCTGGTAAGCATATTGGGGGATTGGTATATAGTATTTGTTTAAGAAAATAAAAATGCAGAATGAAACAAATTTGAATTATTAAACTAAAAAATACACTTTGTTTAACAGAATTATTTTTGTAAAATTCATGAAGAAGAATGAAAACTCATAACCATGTAATATATTCCATGTTGAAATTAAAAGCTTCAAAGTTCTATGCCTTTTATAAAAGCGCTGTATTTATCATCTGTGTTAGTTAAACTACGGTGAAGGTTTTTTTTTTGTAAGTTTAAATTCGTACAAACTCTTTAGTCATGTTTGTGATTTTTTTAACGAAATAAAGGAAGTACGCTTTTGGAAACAAATGTCAACGAACCAAAATTTTCCTTTACAAATAAAAAAAACAACGCTAGCTAAGCCTAACGTGGAGGTGACTCAAAGTTAACACACACAGAACTCTAAACCTAATCGAACCGTTCGTTTTCAATTTTAATGTGTTTTAAGTACAACTATAAACACAAAACTAAACAAAAGTGTAACAATACATAAAAGAAGGCACATTGCACATACAAATTTCAATAAATACTAACCTTTTTTATGAATCGTTTAGAATAATTGAGGTAAGATAATTTAACGAGCAAGTCCAAGATTGAAACGAAAACTCCCAGAATGCACTGCAATGTGACGAAATCGGGACGAAATAATTTCGTGACAAATTTGAGATTTCTGGTTTCGTCAAATATCACGTGATTCGGTGACAAAAGGATCGTCGAAAATAACGAAATAGTGCTCGAGGATTGCCGAATCGTCAAAATTGAGAGTTTCATTTTTGACAATGTAGAGAAAAAGTATACAACTAACCCCAGGGTGTCCGCACCTATTACTACGCGTGGATTAATGGGTTGGATAACCCTAGAGATAAGCAATTCCCGGGCCTCTCTTTTGACACAGAACAGGAACCGAACTACCTGGATTTAAAAGTCTTGCAGGAGTTGAAATAGGCATTTGGGTTGCATTGTAACCACGACATATTGAACGCGAATTAGTCACCGTTGGTGTATGTGGAAGATTTCTGATCGACAGGTATTGAACCCGTGACTCTTTATTGGCGAGTTCAGCAACATATTTTTCAGATCGCCAAGTGTAATGTATACAGGAGGTTCTTTCTCGGAGTATGACTCACTTTTCGTTATAACGTTTCTGCTATTCAACATCGTCTCTAAAGCGTGAATTTGTTGGATTGACTCAAGAGAGATTTCCAAAACTTTCTCCCTCAGTATCTATTGCAGCAGAGTCCACAACAAGTAGTAACAGAATACTATATTCTTGCCTTGATGTATTTAATTATAGGTGCCCATATCATAATATGATGCAACCACTGCATATAAAAACCTATATGCAAGCGATCAAACTTGAATTTAACATGGCGGAGAGTTTCAGAGCCGACGATAGGCATGTCAGTCGAGTCAGAAACGGGGACCTCGGTCCTTGAAATAGTCGAGCTCGGAATCGGAGTCGTGAAAATTATCTAAGTTGTAATGGCGGAGAGGGCCCGGTAACCAAAATGACTAAGGGACCACTAGAAAATACTCTGGATTCAAAAACACCAAAAATTTGCATTTTAGCTGCTTGATCCGTGAGTATTAATTACCAGTGACTATGAAGTTTTAAGAAATAGAGAATGCAAATACATAACCAATAGTTTTTGATGGAGCAGAAGTTTGTAGTAAAATTGCTTCTACGCATTTTGTTCTTCTTGTTACTTTTTAATTTATAATTTGGAAGTTACATAAATGCGTTGCTTAGACGATGATACTAAGCATATTGTTTTAATTGTTGCCTTCACTGCAAATAATCGGTACACATTTGAAACTCTTTAAGTGTTCCAGTTGCCTGAATATGTGCTAAAATGTATTTCGAATGTGTCGTGTACAAAGAAATGAAGCTGAAATGTTTTACTAATCCGTTCCGTTTTAAAGAAAACGTTCCAAAAGTGCACCGAATGTGTTTTGCTGGGAATCTCTATTCAGCCGAAGTTTGGGAATACACTTGAGAACACATAGCGCGCAGATTTGAGAGTGCTTGTGAAATCACTGCTTTCTTAGCTACGCCATGTTTGTAAACAATCTGGATCGGCCGCAATCATTTTCGTGATATTTTTGAATGCTCAAAAGGTACGCCACTTTCCTTTTTTATGTTCTTTACAGATAATTTTTGTATTTGTACATTTACTGAGCTTCATACTTTTGTTTTAAATAAAATAATAATTTACCATACCGCTTAAGTTTTGAAATAAAATGAAATCCTGTGTTTTAAAACTGTGTGGTTACGTTAAGACTAACGTGTTACGATTCTAATTTTGAAACTTGACCATTGATTTAGGGCTCCTGTCCTTATCTTTCGATTTAGAATTTTTTAAGAGCATCGGAATTAGAGGTTTAAACAAGGGCTACTAAACTACTGGTTATGACCCAAAAACATATCTAATGAAAGTCGAAGGGCATTTCTTACTCTGTTCAATTTCAATTTTAGAAAAAAGCATCTCTTTCATCTAAATGCTTTTTATAAGCTCTCTCATCTACTTTTTGTTTTTACATATAGTTCAGGTGATTTTATTTTTGGTTAGCAATTTTTTGATACGTTAGTATTTTTGCTTGTAAACATCCCATAAGATCGATCATCTTGTGCACAACTTTTTGGTTTAACAAACCGAAAAAGAATGAATCGCTGGAGGTTCTGCGGCTTATATTAGGTTAAACTTGAATATGATCAAAATCTACCATAATAGTATGAATGAGATTCGAACCTAGATCCAGAGATCAAGATTCTTCTAAGTAATGATGTTTGACAAAATATATTGTCTAATGTTTCATATCAATCAATTTTATCTTGAATTTTGAGGATAAAATATTGCTTACCATTTAGCATCTTATTTATGGATAATTAATTTTATTATCTGTTGCAGTTAAAAAAGTCATGAAATTTGAGTTTCATGATCGATGTTTTGCAGAGATGCCAAGCAAAGTATTGTTCGAATGAATAATCTGAGTTCAAAACATTAGCTAAAAATCTTATTAAGTATCTTAGTCAAATTTTTGAAATCATTAAAGCAATTAGAGCAAACAGGAAGCCTTATATAAGTCTGTGTTTTGAGTACGTACAATACATGTATCCGGACTTGTGCTCTTAAAAATGGGGTCATGACACAAAAATAGTTAAAACCGCTAGTTCAGAAAAAAATGCTTAATAGTTTTTTCTTTAATCCCACTTTTTAATTTGCCGTGTGATAAAAAACATGTGAATAAAAAATTTCACCCTTTATTTCTTTGAAAAAAATCTTTAGTTCTTTGTAAACAGGTACAACCTGATAACGTGAACACAAAAGCATTTTTTTTTTTTTTTTTGAACCATGAAAAGTTCCATGAAAGACTTAGTAAAAATTGTTGGATAACTAAACGTGATGTCTGTTGCAGTGTAAAATCTATTTCAATTGTAATTTAGTTGTTATATGTTCTATCACATTGAGAGATAGATTAAGGGTGACCACAGACTGAGGAAACAGGAAAAATCAGACCTTTTTCTGAGAAAAATACCGAATTCAATATTAGTAACGCAAGTTTAAGCCATTTTTATAGTTCTAGAAAGGACGTAGGGAGATCTCCCTCGGAGATTTATCTAGTCTAAAATATGTTTAAGCTGTCTTTGATTATGTAAAGATGGGGAAAATTATGGAGAGGGGGGGGGGAAGGATACCTCTAGGGGAAAAAATGTAAGAATGCAGTTTTAAAACTATACATTTAGGGCATTTTTAAGGAACTTTGGGTTTTATGTTCCGGGGTTCATTTCAGCGGAAAATATTTTGAAGCTAAAGTGTTAAAAACATTTTTGTAAGGTAACTTGAGGAATAAGGGTATTATTAACCACAATATTTTGAAAATGTTTTTTTTTTAAAGTATAGTTCAAAGCTATCTTTGGTGATGTTAGAGGAAGGAAACTCTGGTTGGAGGGGAGGGGGGGGGGTTGATATCCGGAAAATTGTAAAAACTGATGTGTCTAAAACATTTTAGCTATCTTTGATGATGTAAAGAGAAAAGGAGGAAGACAGGTATATAGGGGCTTTTTTCGGAAAAATTATTATTATAGAAAAAATAGTAGGGGAACGTAGGGTAAAGTGAAATTGCTAAGCTGGCTAGATTTTTTTTAAATGAACAAATTAGAAATTTTTTTAAAAATTACACTTTACAAAGAAAGAACATTTAAAAAAAAGTGGAAATTTAGCCCTTTATTTTTTTATAGAAAGAGTGAAAAATAAAATATTTTTCTGAATGAAAAATGTTCTATTCACTCATAAAAAAATGTATTTGTTCAAATGAATGATGAAAAGAAGGGTAGAATGAATAATAAAAAGATAATGAAACAATGAACGAATACTTAAATAAATAAAATACTTAATACATGAAGAAAAATAAATGACCGTATAAAATAATGAATGAATAAGAAAATGGGTGAAGGCATGAATAAATAAGTGAATTAATGAATGAAGAAATGTAAATAAATTAATAAATGAATCCGTAAGTGATTTTGTAAATAACACTGCGCGGCAAAAAAAAAAAAAAAACACCCTTCAAAATGTTTCTGACATTTCGTCAGCTGATTCTTATGTAGAATGACCCCCTGAATCCGAATATGACCTCCGTCCCCCCCCCTATACGTACCAATTTTTTTAAAGGACCCCCAAGTTTTTTTCAATTTTCTTTAGTTTTAGAGCAATTATTTTTTTTAGAGGTGAAAGGAGCTTTATATTAACTGCTAACATTGTTTTGGTGGGCAAGAGAGGTTCAAATTTCAAGATCATGGACACCGATCGCAAAAAGGGGAACTTGGGGGGGGGGGAGTATAACCTCTCAAAATAAAAGAAAAATCACGAAAAACGATCTTTTTATTCTGATTTTTTTAAAAAAGATGTTTGTAAAAAAATTTCCGAGCAGAATGAGAGTATAAGACTAAGCTTCTATGACTCCTATGTCCAAAAAAATTTTCGCGATGTAAAAAAAAAATATCATGTGAATGTCGCACGTTGCATACGAGTTGAATCGCAGGTCTTCATTCAAAAAGGCATTCCTCTGGCTGATTTCTATGTAAAATGACCCCTATGACCCCTTGTTTCCAAATACGACCATCTTTCTCCCTATCACGCCCCTTTTTAGAACCACCCCCCTCCTCTCCCCCGCCATTTTTTTTAAATCGAAGGGGAAAAGAGCATTACAATAACCGTAAACATAATTCTGAATCATTAGATATGTGCAAAGCTCAAAATCTTATGCATATGTAGCAAAAAGGAAGACAGGGGAGGCACCCCTCCAAACACACTGTGCAGCAAAAATTACTTTCAAATGCTTCTGAGGCTAATCCGCCTGATTCTTCTGCAAATTTACCCCTGAATCCAAAAATGATCTCCGTTATCCTCCTACATGTACCGATTTTTGTACAACTCCCTCCCCCTTTTTTTCGGGAGGGGGGGGGGGCAAGTTTTTTTTTGCTATATATGCACAAGATTTAGAACTTTGCACATCTCTAGATAATGTTTACGGTTATTGTAATGCTCATTTTCCCCTCAAAATTTAAAACAATAAATGGCTCTGAATCAGGGGAGGGGGGTAGGTTCTAAAAAGGGGGCGTGATGGGGGAAAGATGGTCGTATTTGGAAACAAGGAGTCATTTTATATAAGAATCAGCCTGAAGAATATCTATTTGAATGAGGACCTGCGATTCAACTCGTATGCAACGTGCGAGATTCATAAGACAGTTTTTTTTTTAATTTTTTTTACATCGCGAAAATTTTTTTGGACATAGGAGTCATAGAAGAGAGTCTTAAACTCTCATTCTACACCGAAATGTTTTTTACAAACATCTTTTTTAAAAAAGCAGAATAAAAAGATCGTTTATCGTGATTTTTCTAATATTGGGGGGGGGGGGGGGGGGGGTATACACTAGGGTGGATCGATTTTGACTTTGTTTTGAAATCGAAAACCCCTGTGGTGGGAAAAGTTGTATATTGGCATCAAATGCTCGCATAAAAAATTTTTTGGAAATCAAAATACATTTAGATCCCCCGCCAGCCTCTTAAATTTTGGCCAAATATGTAAAAATTGACTTTTAAAATTTTTTTTCTTAAAAATCCTATGTATAATATTTTTAATCGCCTGTGGTGGGAAAAGTTGTGTATTGACATCTAATGTTCATTAAAAAAACTTTTTGGTAATTAAAATATATTTATACCTTCTGCCAGGTTCCTGAAGTTTCGCTAAATATGTAAAAATTGACTTTTTTTAAAACTTTTTTTTCATTTCTTATGTATTTTTTTTTTAAAATCACCTGTGGTGAAAATAGTAAGACCCTTTGTTCGTGAACAAAATAATTATCATATCATATTACATATACCACCCCTGCCGGGAATCTGAAATTGCTCGTTTTGCCTTTTTTCTTTGCTCCTTCTGCTAAGTTTTAACTGTCAAAGAGACAGATGGTGTGATTCCTCCGAATGTTTTTCTTCTTCTCTGTGATATAAAGAAACTATTTAAATCACCCACCCCCAGTTTGACCAATCGACCTGTTCTTGGCACTTAGCCAAGCATATATGAACCAAATAGAAATTGTAACGAAAAATTCGGAGCAGAAGAATTGGTACAGCGAATAAAGTGTTATTAAGCATATTAGACTATTTAAAAACAACCCAAGTGTCTACTGTGGATTTAATTGCAGTAGGATCAGATGGAACAGCAGTCAATACTGGTGTGAAAGGTGGTGTAATAAGACTGAGCTGCATTTGAAAAGGCCGTTGCAGTGGCTCATATGTCAATTGCACGCCAATGAGCTACTTTTACGCTATCTGTTACGGCATCTTGATGGAAGCACTACAGGTCCTATACGGAAGCTTCTTGGCACATGTGAGTTGCTACCAATTGTCAACTTTAAAAAAATCGCTTTTGATTTGTCAACAGTTGATACAGACGGACTTGGCACTGACCAAAAACATTTGTATCAAATATGTCAAACAATATGTTCAGGAAATTGTCCACCATCACTGTCCACCAAATCACCAGGAAAGCTATCTCATGCTAGGTGGCTTACAACAGCAAACAGAGTACTTCGTTGTTATGTTGGTACAAAAGAGTCATCGCTGGAAATAGAGACTATTGTAGAATACATTATAAAAGTGAAAGCAAAAGTTTGGTTTTTGATTAAAACTGAGCCTTCATGCACAGCCGGTGCACAGCATCTTTGGGAAGTTATCCACTACTCAAGATATCTTAGCGATGATCTGAAATCAGTAGTTGACCCTGTTATACAAAGAAATGTTTTTTTTTTTGGTTATCCAGAAAACCTGCTGATAGCCATGATCAACAGCATGCGATCCTCTGTAAGGAAATTAGGCTACAGAACAATCCTGAAGGCCTGAACTCTTACTAATGAAACTGTTCGTGATTTTGTCATTCCACCTCTAAATTTTCAAGCAAAAGACTATACAGAATTGATAAATTGACAAAATTGTGTTCTTACAGACCCTCCACTCACCAAACATATACCCAATGTGGAACTTGAGAAAGTAGTTGAAACGGGTGACGTAATTGAAAGTGAGTTGTGGAATTTACCATGTCATACACAAGTGGTAGAAAGAGCAGTTAAGTTGGCGACAGAAGCATCTTTATCTGTTTGTGGAGCAACCCGCCATGATGGCTTCATACGTACAACATTGGCTTCCCGAAAATTAATGCCGAAATTTGAGAACAAAGCGATGTATAATGTGTAAAACTTCTTTATTACAAAAAACTCCGAGGTGAATTCTTAGTCATTTTCCCCTAACACTTTGGGAAAATAAGCGAAGAGCTGCTGTAAAACTGCGACGACGGACTTCTGGTACTTTATTCTTTTATACCTATGTTTTAATCCTAAAGAATTCTATAGTGTTATTATAGAAAAACAAAGTATAAAAAATGCTTAAATTAAAAAAAAAGTGTTAGATAAAATTTTTGCTTTAAAACGTCAAGATCTTAAAAATTATGAAAATATTCCAAATTTTACCGGTTGAGTGGAGCTTGAATATTATTATTATTACTTATGAGTGAAGAATCTTACTAGGCAATCATTTTCACTACGGGTGATTAAAAAAATCAAACATGAGAAATTTAAAAAATAACAAATAAATGTCAATTTTTCCCATATTTGGTGAAATTTTAAGGGACTGGTGAGGGATCTAAATATATTTTGATTACCAAAAAAAAAAAGAAATTATATGAGCATTAGATGTCAATACACAACTTTTCCCACCACAGGCGATTAAAAATATTATACATAAGATTTAAAAAAAAAAAAATTAAAATGTCGATTTTACATATTTGGGCAAACTTTAAGAGGCTGGCGGGGGATCTAAATATTTTTTGATTTCGAAAAAAATTTTTATGCGAGCATTTGATACCAAATCACAACTTTTCCCACCACAGGAGTTTTCGATTTCGAAAAAAAGTCAAAATCGACCCACCCTAGTATACACCCCCAAGTCCCCCCTTTCGATGGTTGTCCATGATCTTGAACTTTGAACCTCTCTTGCCCACCAAAACTATGCTAGCAGTTAATATAAAGCTCCTTTCACCTCCAAGAAAAAAAAAAAAAAAACTTTAAAACTGAAGAAAATTGAAAAAAAATTTGGGGGGCCTTTAAAAAAAATTGGTACGTATAGGGAGAAAACGGAGGTCATATTCGGATTCAGGAGGTCATTTAACATAAGAATCAGCCGACGAAATGTCAGAAACATTGTGAAGGTTTTTTTTTTTTTTTTTTTGCCGAACAGTGTAATTCAGTGAGTAAACGAAATAAAATATTTCACTTTGTTCCATTCACCTTGCCAATATTAGAGATACAAGTAAGCTTAAAATTATCTGAAAAAAGTAAAAAATACCGCATTAAATATTAGAAGGTCTCAATTAATATTTAAAATGTTAGTAACAATAATTTTATCATTTTATTCTTACAAAAATAATTTTTGACTTACATCAAAATATTACAATATGAATGTCCTTCTTTGAAAATTGCCATTATTATAATTAATTTTAAGCTTCAGATATATTTTTTTCCTGACTGGAATAGAGTAAATGTGCTACTATATAGTTAAAATATTTCGAGATTATTGGCAGTAAAAGTAATTATTTCACCATTTCACTTGGCCCCACATTCCCCTACAGCCTACAAATAAATGTATAACGTATTGCTTGTGTTCTCGTAATTAAGCGTATGTTTGTAAAAAAAGGCTTTTTCTTATTTTTTTTAGGTAATGGTTTACCCGGTTGTAGAAGAATGATAGTTTTAAGCATTGTTATGTAAATTTTTTAATGTGTATCTATAAAGTTAAATAAATTCATTTTAAACATATTGTGTTTAATGACTAGATAAGTTTGATAAACTAAGTTTAGTGTTATGTGCGTAAGTTTGAAACATAAATCCCATGCGTATTTTAAATTTAGCTGCATTAGTTAATGAACTTGATATTAATTGTCTGATTGAGTTAGACCTGAATGTATGGCATTTAGTTGCCATCTGGAGATTAAATGCCATACGATAGAAGCTAAAAAGAGTACTCAACCAGTCACGTCTTAAGAACCGAAACGGCCACATAATTTTTGCACCAATGAATTTTCATACACAAATCATTTCTATTTTGAAGCATTTAGTTTGCAATGTAATAACAATCCCAACCTTAGTATTACATGTTGCCTTTCAATCAATAATAAAAGCCATTATTAATTGCAGGATCCAAACCGCACCCCTTAAAAACAAGCATAAACCTGGAAGCTTATACAAAAGGTTTGTACTCACCTTTGGCGGGAGGGAGGGAGGGGAGATAGAAAAATGGCAAATGAATGGAATTTCAGTTAGATCTCATACGGTAATACCTTTTCCACAGCTCATGTTTTAATGTAGTACATTTTTCCCTCATTCAAGAAATAAATAAATGTTTTGAATAAAGTGGCTATTAATGGTAAAAAAAGGGCTACTAAACTGAAAGTGTATGCCAGCCACTGACGACTAAGTATTTTTTTATTTATTTTGTTTTTCACGAACACTTTTCTTCCTTATGCAAGGAACGAAAACTAAAAATTATTAATTGATAATTGTCAGTGCCGGATATACGATTTTTCCGAGTTAGGGCAAATCTTGAAACTGATGCTCCTACTCATTCTCCTTCAAGTTTTATATTGAGTTTCAACGAACAACGGAAATAGAACAAATTTTTTGTCCCCCAAAAATTGTCTCACGGGGGCGAGGATCCCAACTCCCCCCTTTGCCCCCAGATCCAGCACTCATCGTTTTAGTTAATATTCAAGGAAATAATTTGTCATTAAAGAATTCCACTGCACTTACATTTTTAAAAGAACACAACTAATGTTTAAGGTCATTGATCAGATACCAAGCAATAGATCACTGAATAGCAAAGTAGCACGAATTCAAAGAATGAAGGCAAATTTATTTTGATCTTGAGAAATTAAAATTTTTGAAAATGAAATTTATGAAGCAACAAACTGAAGTTATGTGAGCCTTTGTTTGTACACTTTTGATTACTTTTTACAGTATGGATTAGCTTTGAAAACTAAAATATGGAAATTAATATTTTAAATGTATGCAGTTTCTGTACTAAGAAATATTGTGCACTACATTTTTATGCAACCTTTTTATTGGTAAAGATTGTTCGTGTGCAATTCTGCTGTAAGATAGTCGATTATCTTGGAAATATCACTGTATTTTAAATTTTCATAGTAGCTATGTTGACTAATAATTAGAGTCATCCAAAGCCTAAACCATCATCAGCCTGCAGTCTCAAAATGAACACGAATGTATTGCATATTTATAATTTCTAAAAGCTACTTTTATATTTGTGCGGTAGGTATCCTCGGATGATATTAGTGCGAAGAAATTGTTCTAAAACGCATTCTAGAAACTGTACCTGTATGTGTGCCACAAAATGTTCAATGAAGTGTTCAAAAACGTGTCTTTAACGCGATCCTATAAGTGCTTAAAAAGTGCGCTAAAAAGAATGCTGAACTAAATATATGTTCTGAACTGTGTTTCCAGATTCCAGAAGTGTTTTGGAAACTGACCCCAAAAAGTGTTCTAAAAAAGGGGACAAGTGTAAGTGTTCAAAAAATGTTTTAAAAAGTGATCTTACAACGGTTCTAATAAATGTTCCGAAATAAGTGTTCTAAGAAAGGAGACAAGTGTCCGTGTGAAAAAAGTGTTCAAAAAGTGCATGATTATTTGCAGTGTTGATTTTGGTCTAAATTGATTTTACGAGTTGGGCGAAAGTGTTGACAAAACTATAGTTGAATCAATTCGTTTGTATTATTGTTTAGAAGGCTGTCCAAATCGATTTTCCCCATTGAAGCTTTCATTTTCCGTACTGTATTTGAAAAACCATTCATATTTGTATTGATAGAAAACGCACAATGATACATTTTCATGTTTTTGGAAATACTGAATATGAATAATATGCATCTTTGAAGCTTAAATTATGCATAATTAAAAATTAAACAAATAATTATTGTCCTTTTTCTATAAATTTATAGAAAAAAAGCAGTTATTCTAATTTTGTGGCTCAAAAGTTATTTTTAAAGAGTGTTTTCTATAAATGTAGTTATTGACTGGAGATTGTTTTTGATACACTGAGCAGTTTTTGATTTAAAATGTTTAAAGCAGTTTTTTTTTGAGTAAAATGTGTAATTGAGTAAAACTATTATGCTTTAAGTATTTACTGTAATCTAATACAAAATTTCAAGTGTTATATGAATGCTTTCATTTCAAAATAATATCCATAGTTTGGGAAAACCTGACCTGGCAGCATTGCGATGACAACGCCGATCCTAATCACAACATCATGCCGCTGCGAGGTTATGTTTGCCTCAACTAGGTACTTAGATACATAATTTGTAGCAAATAAATTAATTTTTTATGATCACAATTTTTGAATTAATTAACACGTTTTTTGTCCTCTCTGATCTAGCAAGGGATAAATAAAATAACACGAATTATTTTTCTTGCAAAAGTTGATTTAAATAAGTTGTCTGTGCAGTTACGAAATAAAAGTACTGAAATATTTAGTACATTCAGTAGCTATTCTTTACTTTCTTATGTTTGGCACAGATTCATTTTTCATTATCTATTTTATATTTTTCATTTTTTCCCGTGAGATGGTAGGAATAAGAATGCGGGGGGGGGGGGGCAGTTCCATTTTTGCCGACGGGAATGTTATAACGCATAACAAGAGTATTTATTTATTTTTATTTTTTTTGTGATCCATGAAAGATTTTTTAAAAATCCCTTCTTTCCTCGAGGCGTTCCTTTCAAAGTAGTTCTGCTTTCTCTTCACCAAGAAACAAGCGATTGTTTTACTATAAGGAAAAATTTCTGATTTGAGAACAATCATGTAAACCTCATTTAAGTATACACACCCATGTAAATACATGTCTTATTTATCTAGAAGAAAATTACGTTTCTCAAATTGGATGAAACGGATTTTTTTTTTCAAAACAAGTTTTCTTGTTCTAACTAACTGTTCGGGAAAATAGACTTATCCTTTAACTATTTTTATTTCTTTAAGTACATTTATTTAAAATCTCACTGCAGTCTCATTTACAATATCAATACGATACTGTACAACATTCGTATTATCATATTTTATGTGAGATTTGAAGAAGTGCAAGTGTTATTTTCGTTTTTTATAAGGAAGACTTTTTTTTTTTTTTTTAAAGAACGAAAGTAAGCATACGCTTAATTTATCTAGAAGTTAATTTTATTTTTCAAGTTGAAAGATACGTTTTTTTTTGTTTTTCCTTCAGACAATAATTATTCCTGAAAATCGTCTTATCTTTAATTTTTCTTTTCATTATAATTTTTTTAAGTATAAATATTAAGTGTCATAACTTATGATATCTCATTCTTCAAATTGAGAGTTCTTTGTTTCCCCCAAGAAACAAGGTATAACTTAATTTTTCTGGAAGGTTATATGATTTGAGAAATACCATATGACTAGGCGAATGAATTATCTAAAGGAAAATTACTTTTTCAAACTGGATGAAATGGATTTCCCTTTGTAAAAGAAGTTCACCTACGGTCCTTCTTTTTACAGAAAATCTACTAATGTTTAAATTGTTTTATTTTCTTTTAAACAAGTGTTAAGTATCATGACGCACTGCATTCATTCCTGTGAATTTGAAAGTACTCTATTTTTTTTCACCAGGAAACTAATTATTGTTTACTGCTGGAGAAATTTGACGATTTGGGAAAAAGCATGTACGTAGAGAATTGACTTATCTAAAGGAGAACTTCGTTTCTCAAACTGGATGAAATGGATTAACTCTTTAAAAAAATGTCTCCTACTTTCATTATTTATCCCTATAATTTGTGTTATTTTTTGATTATTTTTTTAATCGACGGTAAGTACGTAAGGTGTACACTTTTGTGAAATTTAAAATAATTCTAGTTTTCTTTCACTTGGAATATAATAAGAAGGAGTACTTTATTATAAAGGAAATTTTCTGTATTAAAAAAAAAAAAAATCATGAAAGTATATGCTTGACTTATTCAACCCCATGTCTCAATTTAGGTGAAATGTATTTTCTTTTTTTTTCGTCCAAAGTTTTCTTACCGTCTCTAATTCTTCGTAAAAAAATTCTCCTCTTTTTATTTTTTTATTTAAGAAAAAAGAAATGATAAGTGTCATCACGTATTTTAATTCAAATTATTCTTTGAAGTTTGAAAGATAGTATTCTTTCAGTATAAACATATTATTTTTTATTATTAGAGAAATTTTCTGGTTTAATAAAAGAAAAAGTATTTTCCTAATATACCTAAAGGAGAATTATGTTCTCAAATTGGATAATATGGATAGTTCTTTTTTTTCCCAATGTTTTCCCACCGTCATTAACTATTCGTAAAAATGTTCTCGCCTTTTTATTCGTTTATTTTTTTTCAATACATGTTAAGTATCATTACACATCTTAATTCATATTATTATTTAAAATTTAAAAGAGTTTTAGTTTTTTTATTCAGGAGGAAACACATTATTATTCATTATAAGAGGCATTTTTTGGTCGAATAAAAAACATGCAAGTATTCTCCTGGCTTATCTAAAAGAGAATCACGTTTCTCAAATTGGATGAAATGGATTTTCTTTATAGACAGATATTATCAGATTACACACACATTTCTGCAATTACTTCCTTATTTACCCAATATTTTCTTGAAGATTTCCCTCGAAATCTTTTCTGTTCATTACGAAGTAGTGGACTCAACAACTATCGCTATTTCGCCAATTTCCGGGATGCCTTTCTGGTTCTTCCGGTCACGCACGCAGCTGATTTCTAAGATGGCGAGATAGGACCAGCATTGTGAAATGATCAACACCATAAAGATGTCCTTATCTCGAAAATATCCTTTAGAGCTCTCGGAAGATCAAGAGAGAAAAAGTTCGTCTTTCTTTTAGACGGGAATAGAGATTGCTCCTTTGCAGAAAATAATTTTTCTGATTTTATTGAAGTAACATTTATATAGGACTTTTAAAGCTGTTTGAATACAATAAGAATTGTTTGACTGAATGAAATAAATTTGTTCAGATGGGGTTTTATATCAGAACGTATTATCGGCTGAGTACTACGAGGGTAGATCCAAAAGTAAGGTTCCCATCAATTACTAATATACAGCACTGTCTATTCTCATTAAAATTTATATCGTTATAAAGAAAAAACGTTTCTCTATTTTTATACATAAACGCCATCTTTTACTGTGCATTATTGTAAACGGTTTCTTAACTTCTGTATCTAGTGTCACAGAATGATTTCCCCCAAAAAAGGAGCAAAAGACCTTTTAGAAACACCCGAATGCATTCAAAAGAGAAGGTGCACAACTAGACCCCACTAAGAGTCTACGTACCAAATTTCAACTTTTTAGGACATAACGTTCTTGAGTTATGCGGCATACATGCGCACATACAGGCGTCGCGAGAAAACTCGTTGTAATTAACTCGGGAATCGTCAAAATGGATATTTCGAGTGTAAATACGTTCTTAGGCATTTATCCACGTGTGGTCGAGTCGAAAAAAAAAAAAAAAAAAAACCTCAACATTCATTCGGGGGTGAGCAAAATGGAAATTAAGGTTGATTTTTGAATGAAAATTTCTTCACGAATACAATACTTCCTTTTTTGTAAAAGGAAGTAAAAAATAGGTGAAATGCTTGCTCAACGGGTTGGCGGTGGAATTCTGTGACACTTGATACAGAAGTTAGGGCACCGTCGACAATAATGCACATAAAAAGATGGCGATTATGTATAAAAATAGAGAAACGTTCTTTTTTTCCAACGATGTAAATTTCAACTAGAATATTCAGTGCTGTATATTTGTACAATTAATGGGAACCTTACTTTTGGATGAACCCTCATACAATTTCTACTGGTAACTACAATTTTGAAAAAAAAAAAAAAAAAAAAAATAGAATGTTTCATGTGTGTTGAAAATTTTTGTTACACAAATGAATAATTTGTTGCTGTATTTGTTGTTGACGTGTCCATGGTGCAAAAAGGTTAGACGGAGCCAAAGGTGCGAAGTACTGCTTTGGTCACTTCTTCTGTATGGTCAGAGAAAACGGCCAGTTTGGTCCAGTTTATGTCGATGCTCAAGAGTGCCAAAGCCTTAGCTGGACAATATAAGAAAACGGGATGGTCTAGCCGTGTAGATGGACAGTGTGGACTTATTGAATCGCAAGTTTTGACCCATCTGGCAAGATAAAAGAATAATTGAACAACGGGAATAATTGGTTAAACTTATTAAAATGTCGTCTGCTTGAGAAAGCCTCTTACGCGATTTAATGGTTGGTAAATGATCGGAAAGGACACAGTGATTTAAAATGTGTATCTCTTGCCATCTTCTTCTTTTTTAACAAATAAGAAGTTTCTAATTGAAATAAGCAAAGGCCTTTGAAATGATTTTCAATTTTTGCTCTTTGATTCTGCATTTGGGAGTACATTTTGATAATTCGGAAATTGGCGCGGTCGTCAAATTTTTGCGTGAGTAATTTTATTTGGTAACCCTGTTGTTTTTAGGCAACCCTATGCAAATAGATATTTCCGAATTTTTTGCTTACGGATGCGAAAGAAAAACGTTCCTCGTGCAGGTACTCTTGCCTTTACCTAATTATCCAAATCGTCCTGCTTTGCTAAATAGCAGAATACTTAAACTAATACCAATACCTAATTCGATTACTTAAGTTGATTAATTGCAATAGTATAACAATAAAGTAAGAAGTAAGAAAAAAGACAACATATTTTCGTATCGAAATGAATAATAATGTTACACGTAGACTACGAGCAAGCGCACCATGTTTGAAACAATTCAAACATGAAAAAATTTGAATTTAAGTAAAATAATTGTTTTAAGCACAGTTTGGTTGGCTAATTCATTTTCCGTTTTTTTTTTTTTTTTAAATACAATTCTACCTTCCCGAAATAGTTTCATCCCCCCTCGCAATTTTTATCTCCTATATGCACATATATGTTAGGAAATAGATAATATTCTGTTTGCATCTGGTTAAAAAAAAATTACAATATTTTGAACTTGTGTGTACCAATGACTATTTTTGATCTTTAGAACAATTTTTGAAGAGCTTTAAAAGACTTACGTTATTTTTGTTTAAATTCTGGAAAATTTTTCTTCAAACGTTTTTAAAAATAATCAAATAAACTTATTTTGAATGTATAAAAAAAATAGAAATGGAGTTCCTTATATGAAAAACAGCGGCTTTAAATATAATTAATTATTAATTAATATTCGCTCATCATCTCAAAGCATTTAAAAAAAGTTAAATTATATTTCTTTAGTTAGTTACATTTAAAGCTTTAAGATATTTATTTGAGAAAAAGAGGTAATTATTGCGTATTTATTACTTATTCTTTTTTTCATTGTTTGATGAACACTGTGTTACGACTGTGTTACGTAAGGATGTGCAGTTTGAGAAAATTAAAATACGATCATTTTTTTTCAAAGTTAAATAAACAATAAAGAAATATTTTCATCATTTCTAATACATCTCTCCAACAAAAGAATGTTAATTATTTCAAGAGAATGCTAAAACACAAATAATATTTAACGCTGACTCATTTTCTTTGTTAATTTACTTCATATAATATCTTAATTAAATTTGATTATTTTTTATTATTTTCGAGAATTTCTAAGTTACCAGATTTTTTTCCGAACACTTTTTACTGCTCTCGGTTTTCATTCTGAAAATTAATGCAAAGGATTTACGTACGACCGAAAACATCTGGATTTTATTTAAAAAATAAACATGGAGCTAACATTTTTAATGAAAAAAATCCTTGTTTTATTCATATGCTTTTTTTTTCTGTATGGTCATTAGAAATATATTTCACAAAAATATAGAGGAAAGAGGGCACATGTGAACATGGTATGTTTTACTAAGGTAACATCAAGCAAATAGTCTTAAAAAATTATCAAATAATGGCAGTACTAGTCCTACCTCTTGGGCAATCAGCTATTTTATGTTCCTTTGGTCGCATCTTCGTTGTTTGTACGTAATTTTATCACTGTCATTTTGTAGTGAAAACACATTTTAAACTAACTACCAAGTTAAACTTAATTATTGTAAACCTTTAAATGCACAATCAAGTAAATTTATGATAATGTTTGAATTAGTAAGAATTATCTTTTTTGGCAAGTTAGTTCTAAGGTAGATGACGAGGCACTTGTGAACACAACATCTAGGGGCACATGTGAACAGTTCCCATACCCCCTCCGTAATATTATCATAAAATTAGCAGATTTATTTAAGTGTTAAATAATGCGTAAACATTATTAATTATTATTTTTTATAATCATATTGCAAATTTATTGTTACTTAATAATAATAATAATTTTTTATTTATTTATTTAATTATTTTTACTTCTTTTTTGTCACTAAATATTGTTTAGTGCTACATAATTCTTAAAAAGAAACAAATATTTTCATTTAGTTAAAAACTGAAGTTTAAAGTCATTCAAAAATAAGTTAACAAACTCTGTATGAAGCTTAAAAGTAATATATAATTAGAATAATCTTTACAATATAAAACATTCATTGTACTATGCTGTCTTATAAGTTTTTCTCATGTCTATCCTGTGATTAGAACCGGCTACGAGGCTTTAAGATTTGACAGTGAACAGTTATTTCTTTGGAGAAAATATTTTCTTAGTGACACAATTATTGTGCAACTTAAACTGACACAGTTTAGTCTGCAAACTATTCGATGTAATTTGTATATATAGTACGTATATTAAAAAAAAGAGTTTATCCTTAAAACATGATGCTTGTCCTGCAATTTTTAAACGTGTTCGTATGTGCTCCATTCCTGTTCTCATGAACCCCCTATAGGATCAATGGTGAACAGTTGAAGGCACATTTAAAAAATACCATAAAGTAAAGAAATGTGTATTTTAAAAATCTCAAAAAGTTCCATAACACAAAGCAAGAACTATTCAATCGTAGATACATTTTTGCTCCGGGAAATTAATAATGTTTTTGAAAAATAAAGAAAAGAAAAAAAAAAGTTCACACATGTGCCCTCATCTTTTTCCCTATCTACATTAAATAATTCAGTAATCAAAGATTTAGTATTACGAAGAATATCAATTTTGTGCTTTTTCAAATTTTTAAGCATTTTCTGTTGTTCTCGTTAGATTTTCTATAAAAGGTATTTTAGGATAGTTTCAGATTTTCAAGTAAAAGTAATTTGGACAGTCAAGTTAAAAACTAGGACGGGAATTCCTGTTGATTCTCAGTCCCTGCCATTTCAGAGTAAAAATAAAAGAGAGGCTTATTTAATTGGAATAGAAATGTTTAAGCATAATGTAAAGAGACAAAATGTCATACGAAATTACGTGAAAACCTACGCGAACGTAATTGAACTAAATTAACTTAATGCTATTTCATAGCTTCTGGGTTTTTTCTAATCAATATGGAGACCTTTAAAAAAAACTAGTTTTGCAAAATGGAACTCAGTGAATATTGTTTTTCACTGTAAGTTTGAATCCTCTTAGAAATATAAAATAAATATATGTACTTTTGCAATATTTTTGTAATACATATTTTTGTTATTTATGATTGCGAAAAAAAATATGGAATTCAGAAAACTATTTTTCAATTTCAGATCTTCTTCTGGTTATAAGTTCACAGAAATCACTATAGCTCTACCACTTTATAATTCAAGAGTTTTTTTTAAATAAAATGTTTTTAGCTTTGCTTATTCCTCATATAGTTCATATTAGGAGCAAGTAGTGTACCTTGAACATAAGGGCACATTGGTCGTATATCATATTTAGCTTTACTCTGAGTGTTATGGCAACACTTTAGATGCAGTTTGCATCTTTACGCCCAAAGTTCTAGGTGTAACAGAGCAAATCTGTTCTGTTACTTCCAGCAAATCAGCAAATGAGAGATAATGTATGTTAATGTGTTTAATGTAATTATGTGTATGTTAAACAATAAAACGCATCAAAAGTTAATTTTTGATTTTTTTTCTAAGTTACAGCTTAAAACATACGCATTATGTGTTACAGGAAGTTTAATAACTTACAATGTTCGAGAGAGCGTTGTACATTGAGACAGTTGCACTTTGAAACAAACAGAATAGCCTCAATCGACAGTTGAGGCAGTGAGAAGCAAAGGGTCCCCCCAAAACAAAGGAGAGGTTCACCTTTCATTTGTACACGCCATCGCCAAATTTTCAATTTTGGCAATTACATCCCTTTGCTTCTCATGGCCCTTATCTCACTGCCTTGTTCCTTTGGCCACCAAGAGTTAGTGTTGATTAATTAGAATATTTAAAGTGATATTTGTGGGAATTAGAAAATAAAAGCTGAACATTTATCGGTAAGTAAACTATTTTTTTTTTAATTTATCTTTTATTTATTTTTTTCTTTATTAATTAATGTTAAAAATTAAGATGGTATATTGAACCTTTTAAATGCGTTGTACTTATTGGTGTGGCTAGTAAATCTAAGGAACTTACAGCAGACACTTTTACAGGCCATTTTGTTTTCAATGTGCTGTACCTTGAGTCTCTCTCGGCACTATATAACATTCCTAACTTCAGGGATAAAAAATATGATTCTCAATATGTCTTTGACAGTAAGTAAAATGTTGTAAAAATTAGATGTACTCGTAAGTTGCTTTCACCCTCAGCAAGTGTATTCAGTGCTTCAGAAGCAATCACACAAGTTTCGTATGAACTTCAGTGCAAATGACAAACCCATGGAATAATCTAGAAGTCTAGTAGATAAAGAATTCTTTTTTAAAACATCTTTTCCGAAATGTGTTGTAATTTTTATTCATTAAGTAAAATTAAATTCCATCATTCGATTCTTTTCATAACGCTGGTTTCATCAAATATAGCTCTTTTATTTGTACAAGAAGAATAAATTAAATACAAATAGATACCTAGGAATCGAAGTAGTTTCATTTGAATCGCTGTTAAAATTTCTTCAATCTAATATTTTCCGCTCTGTTAAACAGGTGTTCTTTCATTCTTACGACATTTATTGGAGTTTAACAAACACAAATACATATTTAAGTGAAAATAAAACTACTAGTATGAAAATAACGTAAATTATGAAGCACGGCATGAATTAGAAAAGTGTAGATTAAGTTTTACTTACTACTTCCTTGAATGCTAAGTTTCAAGATAATAAATTCTGAGAAAATTCCAGCTCATACAGGGAATTCTAATCACTTTCATTGTAAGAATATTCCAGTAATTTAAACACATGCAATAACAGGCAATTTTCCAAACAAAATTTATTTACCATACTTTTTCAAAAAAAAAAAAAAAAATAATTACAATGGATTTTTCATTTGAAACCTTAGTTTAAATCACAATCCGAACCATTTAATGAACCCAAACCTTCTTCTAGCATATTCTTCTAAAGAAAAGGCCCTTAAACCATAAAATGAAATGCGTACATTTCAAATGAAAATCTAAAAGGAATGTTATTAGTGAGTACTTACGTTTTGTTATACGTCTCTTTATTGGAGATTCCAGACATTCTCTAAGAGTTTGACATAGTAAGAATGCTGAATAGTAAATTTTCTCTCTTTTCAACGAAAATTGCAGACATTCAAGACTTGACAGAGCATTACAAAAGAATAACAAATCTCAGCATTCAGAGAATATTTTTTCATTAAATGTGATTGTCTCTGTCGTAGGTTTAAAAATAGTTTTTAACCAACTTTGTTTAAAGCAATGGTTCCCAAAGTGGTGCACAGCGACCCATAGGAGTTGGTCTTAGTCTACAAGATGTCAATGTCAACGGAAAAGAATTTAAGCACATGAGATGCCGAATGGAGTTCGCAAACTTAGATCTCTTATAAGCCAGTTATAACTAAAGTTTAGTGCAAGTGCTATAGAGCACTAAATATAAATTTTGCTAATGTATATGCATTTTTTACGTAATGCTGGTTATGTAATTAGAGTACATGATTTTAGGTGTCTGTAAAAAAAAAAAAACAAGTTTTGAATTTTGTATTGACGTTGTAAAAAATAAAGCGTTCTCTCTCTCTATTTGAGAAGGGAAAACATGTTTGGTTATTTTTTCCACATTTAATATGCGTGGATAATATCAGATACAGTCCCGTTTGTGACAAACCTGCAAAGAGGACTACGTTAAGGTTACCTAAAAAGGACTAAACTATCGAAAATTTCGAACTAGTTTTGTCACTCACTTTAAACTTATTAATAAAATAATTTCAAACACATGGAAAATTTGATTATTTAAAAAGTTATGATATACGTTTTAGGTCACACGCGCCGAGCAAATTCAAAACAGTTGCATGTACTTTTTTCCCCCAAGTAACCCCTTGTGTGTGTGTGTGTTTACATGGCTTTTAAGTTTCTTAGATTTTCATCTGCTACGTGTACAACAACAGCTTTGAAGATACATTAGTTATAACTGGGGTTCTCGAACTTTTTCGACTCGCGGTACCCTTTGATGATTTAGAATTTTCTCACGGTACTCTAGTTTATCTGCATTATGTAAAAAACGAATGAGTCGTTATTCTAAGGGGGGAAGGGTTCCCACACCTGCACTGAAGAAAAGATGTGTAAGGTTACCAGTACTAATGGGTGTAACGTTACACGAATTGTGAAGTGTGTAGCATCATTGTTTTAAAAACTCAAATTCTTGGAGGAACCTTGCACTATGGTTTCAGTAGAATTTAAAGCGCATGCATTAAGATCAGAATCGAAACAGAGCAGGTAAACTCTTATTAGCCAAACGAAAAGCCTCCTTGGTGGCCGAGCTGTAAAAGCTCTTGCATATTCGACCCGTCGCGTTGAGGGTTCGGGCACGGTTCAGGGCATTTCCTCTCTTAGCGCAATAAAAATGTCTTGTTTGTATATTAAAATAAATAAAGATTGCATATAAAAATAATTGGTGCATATTGGTTGCTAAAAAGCATGAACTTTATTAATCTTTCAAGAAAATCAGATGAAAGCTTTTTTTTGCTAATGTGTAACCTTTCAAGCAATTTCTTTGTAAGCATATAGAAAATTCTGCTGTAACCTTACGCAGAAATGAGTGAGACGTTACGCTACAGTTACATTACCATTGTGCAACCTTTTACAAGCGATGTGTAACCTTACACAAGTTGTATCAGTTAAGTTACTTCAAAGATAGTGGAGGCAGCTAAGCTGACAACAACTTTAGGGAGTAAGGTTACACAAAAGTTTTACAATGCGCTCACAAATCGTGCATATGCAGCACAGGATCATATCCTCCTCCCAAATACTCCGGTGTTATGTTATAAGGTCAAGTGTTACTAAAGAGAAACATGGTCCTATTGTACTACAATCTACCTTTCTAGGTTAAAAAATCTCGGGGAAACATGACCGCACACAACAATATTTTTCTTTTTGAATTCGTGAACAACATAATTCAGGTTTCAGGAACAGCATGCGACTTTCTTTATTCTAGTTACACTTCCTGGAACCATTTAGAAACAAATTTTACCGTAAAACAAGATCAGTTGGTTTTGACATCATCTGCAACAAGTTTTGCTGCTGCACTGTTCCCTGTTTGTTAAAATGGCTTGTTGATGACGCTTCATCATCAGTTAGCCTTTTTTACGACGATGAAAGAGGATCTAGGAACGTTTTGCTATACTGTATCAGAAAATGGAGGATTTTCTTATTGGTCAACCGAGCATTATTTGGCGCACTCAACTTTTGCATATATATTGATACCACGGACACTTCGCGGCACCCCTCATCTCTTTCTACGGCACCCCATTTTTTCGCGGCACCCAGTTTGAGAACCCCTGAGTAACAAAGTAGGGGTGAAGTAAATAAGGTAAAAATGGAATTTTCTAATTTATTAGAATTTTTCTAGCATATTGAGAAATAAGTATGGAACATTTTTTGCGCGGTTAATCGCAAAATATTTTCTTTCAAATAAAAATCAAATGACAAAAGAAAGTTTTGACCTTGCTGGAATTTTTAAACTGATGGAGCAATGTTAATAGCCTTTGAAAATAAATGAGAGATTACTCGTTCAATGCCGATAAAAAAATACAAATAATTATCATTTCTCTCACTAATATTTAAAAAAAAGTATCTTAAAGTAAAGCGACCATTTAAACATGAAATTTTTGAAGTCAACTTTAAATGTGTATCGACTAAGCATCAAATTCATGCCATTAAGGTATTCTGTTTTCTTTTTTTGCATTCCAATTTTATGCAAAAAACTTACCAGATTTGCATTTTGTGCCGTATTAAGTAGGTAATCAAAGTATGAATTAAAAAGCAGTAAACAATATCAAATTGAATATCTTTTATTTTTATCAAAAATGTGTTCAACGTGAACCATTATTTAAAAATTTACTATTAAGAGGGGATTCTGAAATCTCTATTATAAATTTTCACAGTTGGAACACATTTCTGATTTGACTCTGGAAAATCACATGAAGTAAAGAAGCAAAAATTTAGAGTATGTAGCAAAGAGAGAAAATTTTCGAATGGCGTCACGCAACAAATGTCCAAGGAGATAGTAAAACAAAAACGTACTGTAAAGTAAGACAAAACAACGTTAGAAGAAGCACAAATTTGTGCTTCTTCTAACGTTGTTTTGTCTTACTTTACTGTTCAGCACAAAGGTATTTATTTATCTTAAAAACGTACTGTGTTGCATACGTAATGTACGCTGCTATTGTTGAAATATTAAAAAAATATTATTTTGTGTATATTGAAATTTTAGAAACATTTATTTTGGATTGAGTAAATTATTTAGAATGCAACGTCACAAATCGGAAATTCCTCTTTATCAGGTTTGTTCTATTATAAATGCTGCAACAGGCAAATGATACACTTATAAATGAAAGCACTTTTTGAAAGCTCATCCATTATTAAAAAAGTGCAACATTAATTTCATTTGAAATAAGGCAAAGAATCAAGAAGTTTAAGGTAGACAGATTTGAAGTTCTGCCACATAACTTCAAGAAATATATAGATTCCCTCTATGAAACAAAAGTATGAAAATGAAGAAATAAAAGTTATTTCTTTGAATAAGAACTTTCTTAAAACGTCTGACATCTAACAAGTATTTTGATAAAAAAACAAACAGTTTTTAAAACGAGTAAATGAAAATATATTGTCTTCGGTAATTTTCAATCTAAGAATGTAAATTAAATCTTTCAATGTGTCGTAAATAAAATCTTTCGGGAAATAGCAACAATAAATTTTTTCCCCTCTGATAGTTCATTGTTCCCGCTCAAGAATCGAAGGGCAGTGTCTTTAAAAGAGGAAAACGAATGCAGAAAAATAATTACTATTTCTTTTTTTCTCAAATATGTAATTGAATTTTATATTTTAGTTTTCTATTTTACATAAATGCCGGAAGGAAATCGACTTTTGTAATTTGAAGAGCTTTTCCGATCCGTTTTGTATTTTTACTTAACAGTTTTTCAATTATTTTCAATAAATTGCCTGCCTGTTTGAGCAAAAATACTTTTTTCTTTATTCTATTAATACATTTTAAATGAAAAATGAGCATCAAATATGATTGTTAAGTTATCAGAAGTTTCAAATTTTCTTCAGTAAATGCAATCTGTAATAGTTATGCTCATTTTTCTAAGTTGGTTGTACAACATTCTTATCCTTTCTAATGTTGCTCTTTTTATGTCAGCATTCAGCATTTATTCTTTTGTTTAAACCAGTGGTGTCCAACTTTTTTTATTTATCCAGGCGCTGTACCTCATGTTAAGTTTACTTAGATATGCATGTTTTAAGCAGTTCATTTTCTTCTAAATAACAAGGAAAAACATTTAAAAAGAAAGAAAATTACAAACCAAGAAATATAATACCGTGAGCAGGTAAACGGCAGTATCTGCAGAATGAGGTTCCGAGATATTTGAAGAAACTCGTTTCGGATGCAGTACTTGTGATTTTCTATTTGTCTCGTAACATTGAACTCAAATTTAGGCCGAAGTGGTCAGCTTTCCTGGACGCATTTGGATCACTAGCATTATGTTCGACCCCACTGGTCTAATAGATGTTTAGAAGTATCACTGATCAAAACAGCATAACTAATGGGTAACTAAAATTAAAAAAATAAACATTTATTTTCAAGTTAAAGAATATCTCTGTTTCCTGCGAAAAATTACTGTTCTCTCTTTTCAATTTGGGAAATTCAATATAAATATAGCTCTGCACTTCCATACATGAATCTAATACGTATTTAAATAAAAGAAGACATTTAATTGCATATAATATAAATAATATTATCCGTCAACAATTGGCGAGAAATAAACAACATTCACATTTCCATCACAATAACTAAACTGTTTTGTAACATTTATTTAGTTGTTGCCATTTCAAAAAGGAAATTTAAAGCGCAGACGATAAATTAATAAAAAACCTTAACCAATTACTCTAACACATAACTTGAACAAAAAAAAAAAAGAAACTTTATTTGAATTTTGTCATCTTGAATCACGAGTGTGTGTATGTAGGCGTGTGTGTTTGTGTGTGGGGGTATGTGTGTTTGTGTGCGGGGGTATGTGTATGTGTGTGTAGGCATGTGTGTTTGTGTCTGTGTGCAGGCATGAGTGTGTGGGTAGTTGTGTGTATGAGTGTTTGTGTGTGTGGAGGCGGGGTATGTGTATGTGTGTGTAGGCATATGTGTTTGTGTCTGTGTGCAGGCATGAGTGTGTGGGTAGTTGTGTGTATGAGTGTTTGTGTGTGTGGAGGCGGGGTATGTGTATGTGTGTGTAGGCATATGTGCTTGTGTCTGTGTGCAGGCATGAATGTGTGGGTAGTTGTGTGTATGTGTTTGTGTATGTGAAAGTATGTGTGTGTGTGTGCGTGTGCGTGTGTGTGTAGTTGTGTATGTATCCGTGTGTGTGTAGGATATTGACGCAACCTGGAGACGGCTTTTGCTATAGGAGCAGCATCGTGAGAAGCCGGTCGACGGTGATGGTGCGGAGGGTGGCGATGGGAAAATAAAATGATAGGAATTCAAAACAGTCAAGTGAGAACAATAAGCAATCGTGATTGCTCAAAAAAAAAAAAAAAGCATTTAAATAAAAAAGAAAAAGTAACGCAAAAAGCTTTACTTAATGAAAAGAAAAGTTGTCCAAGCATCTTCATTAGTGAAAACTATATATTATATTTATATCAATTTTATTGAAAACCTGTTTATTAAAAAAATGCTATTTTTCAACTACGAGAAAATGCTTTGAGCAAAATGAAAATTCATTCTTCATTGATCTTTATTTTATTTATTTATTCATTTATTTATTTTATCGTTGTTAGTTTGATGCTTTTCCTATTTAGTTACTCTAGTTATACCAAAGTAAGGCATAAAAAATCCTATAAGTTTGGTATGTACTAAAATTTTGAACGAAAAGGTTCGAGATGGACAGCAAGTTCATAAAAATTAAACATAATATTCACGAAAAAGATAACTAGATTTAAAATTTTACTTCCATCTGAAAACCATTAAAATTGCAAAACAGAAAAAAGTGAAGCTAAGAAAACATATATATATTCTCTTTTTAAAATTTAATTATTCGTCTACAACACTTACATAAAATATTGCTTTCTTAGGGTAAAAAAAATAGTGCAATTATTACTTTGAAAGGGAAAGACCATTTTTTGACTTAAAAAATTATTCTCTGAATAGTTTTTAAAATAATTTAATTATAAAAGACCCTCTAAAATTTATTGTAAGGAAAAGGTTAAAAGCGGCATTAAAAGAAATTTCTTTTTTATCCGTAATTCTAAATTGCGACAGAATAGTTTGTTCAAATTAACCGACAGAGAAAATAAAAGTGTCATTAAGTAACTAAGCTCTCAAAGGTTTTAACGTCTTTTTGGCAGCATAAAGAAGGTTTTTTTTACGAAATAAATTTCTTCTTTTATTTTCTTTAATGAGCTTTTTTATGTGAAAGAAAATATGCTGAAACAAAGCTCAAAATCCACAAAATTATAAAGCAATACAGTCGCAGAAAAGAAAGCAAAAAATCAATGGTTCGATACAAAATGAAGTTTTTGAATATTTATGTATTTAATAAAGGTTTTTATGACTTGAAACGAGCACTATACTCATCGATGGATGTTACATTGTAAATGTTGCGTCTGCAACTCTTAGTCTAGGAATCCAGACAAAGTGGTTAACAATGAACGCTACCTACTGAAGTTTAGATTAATCCACTGGAGTTAGGGCTACAATTTCAACAATCAAAATATCACGAAACAGGCAATGGTTTCGTTCAAATGTAGAAGCAATATTCACCCGTCATACCTTGATGGGCGACTTTCTAGTCTACATACATATAATAGCGAATGATCGAGAAACGCTCCTGACGTCATCAACAATGAAACTCGCTCCACGGCATGAAAGTTTGATAATATTTTTGGAAATGTTTCGCATGCAGGGAAAAGCTTTATTTTGACGAGGCTGAACTGGATACGGTATCTTAACTGTTTTACTGGTTAAACTGTCATTTTAGGAAAATGAAGAAACGAAAAAAAAAGCAACAAAGAACGCTATCTACTGGAGTTTAGGGTTAATCAACTGGAGTTGGGGTTACAATTTCAACTATCAAAATATCACCAGGCAGGCAATCGCTTCGTTCAAATGTAGAAGCAATTTTCACCCGTCGTACCTTGACGGGCGAATTTCTAGTATAAAATAAACTTCTCTGCATCAAATGGTGCACAAAGAGGAGGATTCTCAAACTTAAAATGATTTCTCAATAAATATTGTAAAAAAAGTAAGATTTTCAAATGCTTACGATTTTTTCTGAGTGGCTATTTAGAAGGACGAAAATCCTAAACTGCAAATGTTTTCCGAGAATGTACTGCTTAGAAAGCAATATAGTAGGACATAAGTTTGTAACGAAACATTTGCTTTGGATTAACCAGGACTTCAGTAGAAAAAATGTAGATAAGGGGGGGACAAAAGGGCCGTGTGCCTTTGCAAACTTGCGCAGTAGTACTTTGGGTTTGTTTTACTGAAAAAAATATTTTTGTTGCAGTCAAATTTGTGGATATGTGTCTAACATTTAAGTGTTTGTCAAAAAAAAAAAAAAAAAAAAAAAAAAAAAAACCAAGTTTATAATAGAAAAAAAGACGCAGACAACACACAGATCTCTAGTACGTCTATCAAATAATCAATGTTTTTAAATTACTCAAAAGTGATGGCTGCGCGTACGAATTTACGTGCATTGGACGTAATAAATACGTGTCTCTTTTAATGGAATTTTTAGTTATTCTAATAAAATCTAAGATATCCATAAAATAGGGTACCTATAGAGAATAGATTTTTTAAATTTTAGGAAGTCTGATGCTTTAGATAGCGCCTCAAATTTGAAATTGTAACGAAAAATACTGAATGAAAAGTGTAAAAGGAACAAAAATTTAATCATTTTAAATGCTTACTAAATAAGGTGTTCGGCGTCGATATGGGAAATAGTTTAAGTTTTAAGTTACATTTACGTTGTTAAATTGCTTATAATTTTCATCTCGATTTTTTAACTAAACTTTAAAGATGAACTAGAAGATATGAGTAAGATGAGGATTATGTTCGATTTGTATCAAGTTAAGTTGTTATAAGCAGTTCGATAGCTTATAAGTAAAATGTCTATTGCAAAAATTGCTCTTTTTTTCATCAAAGTGCCAATTTTTTAGTCTTAAAAAATAAATTTTATTATTAAATTCTCACTGGCTTTTCAAAGTACATGCACCCGCGAAAAACTTTTGCAATAGATAATTGGATTACGAATTCAGGAGCGTCGGAGAAAATCCAATTATAAATATTTATGGGATGTGGAAAAAAAGTGTAAAGTAATAAAAGCAGGAAAAAAAAAGATAATCCTGCATTAGAATATTTTACGGATCAATATAAATTTTGCTGGTTTGAACTTTTAAACACTGTCAAGGAAGAGCATATTCAAGGGCGAAAATATTCAATACGACTCGAAACATGCCATAGATTTTATTCAAGATGTGTTTTACTTCCTTTGAATTTTAGTTTCTGGCATTGATATTTATAATTTTTTAATTTAAAAATTTAAGTAATAGATAAACAGTTCACCTTTTCTTTCATTTTATTTACTTTTCAGTTTTTATTAATACAACAATGGTTTTCACTTAACGATAATGGGGACGTTTCCGAAATTTAACAGTATTTTTTTTGTAAAGAACATGCTTAAAAACATAGGATTTGAAAATTTTAAAAATAGTTTGACAAAGTTTTCTATTTTTAGAAAATTATTCAAATTTTTGCGCACACTCAGTTATATTTTTACGCGCCTGCGCATGACATCACAAATGATGAACTGCCATTCACTGTCGCCATTCTCGCAGAGTGCACAATTTAAAATCTTCTATACTCATGCGTAGTGGCAACGATATGGTTGATAGCAAGCGTAGAGCGCAATATTTAATTCGCTTCTGACTTATCACAACCTGTCAATGTAGTTGAGAGCAAGCGTCAGCATTCAGCGCGCCAGTGGAATGTTTAAAGTACATCATTTGTGACACCGTAAAGACCACACCTTGTTTTAAAAATAGGACATTTTAAAAAGTTAATTAAAAAATAACTGTTGGGAAAATGGGAGTATTTTCTGGGTCTATTTTATTTATTTTTGCTCATTCTACCAACTTCAGTGAGTAAAAGTTGTACTTTGACTGAAGGAAAAAACCCCATTGTTAAACATTCATGGTTTTGTACGGTTCAAAAAATCCAAGAAATACTTCATTTAGAAGTGATATGATAAAAATGACAATTTGCTAACCTGAATAAAGAATCAAATAACGAATTTGACCATTTGTTTTTTCTTTGACATGAACACCGGATTTCGCGAAAATATTGGAAGCGAAATAAATATGTTTTTGTTGTTTGTATTTATTAATTAAAAAATGGGCACTTAAATATTAATGTTTTAAGTTTTATCAAATTTTTCTGAGTAGCTCATATTTTTCTATAATTTTAGCATCGATTCTAAGTAAAATGGCAGGAATTCTAATAATTCCTTTGAATCAACATTATTTACCTACTGCATCTTTTCTTTTGTCCACAACTTATTCATAACATAAAAAAACTTTTATATGGGTGCATAAGATCCAAAAATATTATATACATATTAAATGATAGTAATGCGAAAATTTTTATGTTTACTGTACATAGAGTTGTTAGAATATGATTCGAATTGATGGCATTGTTGGGTCCCCCCTCCCTTCACTCCCCCTATATATATATATAAATAAATAAATAAATAAATATATATATATATATATATATATATATATATATATATATATATATATATATATATATATATATATATATATATATATATATATATATATATATATATATATATATATATATATATATATATATATATATATATATATATATATATATATGTAAAAAAAGTAGGTCTTACTCCTGGAATGAATCAGGAATTTTTCAAAAAAAAAAAAAAAAAAACTTTGATACGGTTATAAATATAGCTAGACACTTTCCTTATTTAACAGGAAGACTCCTGTAGCATTTTGGAAAATATAGTTGCAGCTAAGGCATAATTGCAAGCAAATTCCTAACAACTTACTTGCCTGAAATTCTTTCAAAGCTTTAGTATCCATAGGCTCCATTTCGCCCTGTCTGGGGATCATTCAATTTGGAAGCAACGTAATCGACCTGAAGGCAAGGAACTAAATAAAGAAGATGAACAGATATCCACACTGGTAGCTAAAAATGTTTTTCACAACAGTGAGAAAACTATTTAACAACTTGTAGCAACTCAGGAAACGTATCGCAAATATACTTGTTTTCCACAGGAAGCTGGTAGTAACATGTGAAATCCCGGGATGAAATCTGGAAATTTTCTGTGACGGTTAGCAAGTTTCTTACAGTGTAAGTGATTCTTCACGTTGCTCTTTTTAGATAGTCGGATATTTTGGCGTTCCGAAGCTTTATTCTGGAACAGTGGAATAAATAAGATAAGTATACCATTTTATTGAACAACAAATACACACACATGTACTTGTACGTACATAAACGAGCAATTAACATACAATAACGTTACCCATCTACGTAATCACAAAAAGACAATCACCAACACTAAACGAGATTCTAAGTTACTTAGTCCAACATGAATTAGTTGTTAGTCTTCAACAATAAAGATCGCCAATGGTACTATTCTAATACCGGATCAATAGACTTAATAGAAACGGATTAATAGACTTCCTAAAAACGGGCTAATAGACTTCCTAAAAACGGATTAATAGACTTCCTAGAAACGGACTAATAGACTACCTTAAAACAAACTAATAGACTTCGAAAAATGAACTAATAGATTTCCTAAAACGGACAAATAGTCTTCCTAAAAATGGACTAATTAGCTTCCTAAAAACGGACTACTAGACATCCTAAAAACGGACCAATTGACCTCCTAAAAACGGGCTTAACCTTTCAGAACAAAGCGTATGGTTCACTTCGATGACAATATAATTTTGTCTTGCCCAAATGTAAAGGGGATTAAAATTAAAAAAAAAAAAAGAAAGAAAGAAAGAAAGGAAAAAAAAATGACAGAAAACAATTATACGAGCAACACAGCCTTCATAAACGGTACAACACTAAAATTAACTTAACACTAAATTAGTATTTTATCATGTCATGCATATATTCGTCAACTGTATTTTATCCTCTTTTTTTTTAAATATAATTTTATCATAGCTAAACCATACAGTACTAGAGCTGATTGGCTACATCATTTGTTATTCGTAACGATATTTTTGCTGTCGTGCTTACCAAAAACTCAATGTCAGTATTTGAAACAGTGCAGTAAGACGCAATTTGTGCAATTTAGTGGAGATTTTAGTATTTAATTGATGATTTATTTTCCCAAGATTGAGCCTAACGTCAAGCAATAATTGACTAAAGCACGAGAACGAGATATTCATTCGATTTCAGCTTTAAAATATTCAAACATTCCATGTCTGACGAACTTTACTCGATCAAACCACGAAAAATGACACATCCATAAATCACATCAATACCTGGAATTCTGACAGAAATGGGTTTGCTTTACATCCATGTAGTACAACTAGTCGTTTTACATAACGACTGAATACAGTTACTTTGAGGAAACTATTATGTTTGAGTGTTCTGAATGTCATCTATGGGTGAAAGGTATTACTGTTATTTTATTTTATCTCTTCTACTGTAATTTCAATTTTTAATGCATTTCTTTTTAAAAGTGGAATGATGTTTGTAAAGTTGTCTACTCAA
The DNA here is from genome assembly GCF_026930045.1 of Uloborus diversus. Lineage (NCBI taxonomy): Eukaryota > Metazoa > Arthropoda > Arachnida > Araneae > Uloboridae > Uloborus > Uloborus diversus. The sequence goes on along the minus strand of NC_072736.1, from coordinate 71,638,417 downwards.
ACCAGTAAATGAACATTTAAGTAATTTTTTTATGACAATTAACACAGTCAATTTCGCTTATTAGAATGTCGGTGAAAAGAATATGACGCTTAATGTTATTAAATTTCAATGTACCAAACCGTTGTTGTCTATTATTTTAATCCCGTTTGTTAGAATATTTTTTGGCTATTTCACTAAGCGGGTTCGAATGAATCCTTACGAACTACTGCATTTGTTACATGACGTAAAAACATTTTAATTGATTAGTGATATTAAAAAAAAATAATAATTTGAATATTGTCATCTTGAATTCAAATTATGTTTTTCGCAATCACGAGTGTGTGTGTGTTTGTGTGTTTGGGGGGTATGTGTGTCTGTGTGTAGGGGGTATGTGTATGTGTGTGTAGGCATGTGTGGTTGTGTCTGTGTGCAGGCATGAGTGTGTGGGTAGTTACGTGTATGAGTGTTTGTGTGCGTGGGGGCGGGGTATGGATGTGTAGGCATATGTGTTTGCGTCTGTGTGCAGGCATGAATGTGTGGGTAGTTGTGTGTATGTGTTTGTGTGTGTATAGGTGTCTGTATGTATGCGTGTGTGTATGTGCTTGTGTTTGTGTAGGTAGGTGTATGTGTGTGTATGTGCTTGTGTTTGTGTATGTAGGTATATGTGTGTGTAGATGTTTGTGTGTGTATATGCGTGTGTGTGCGCGTGTGTGTGTGTGTGTGTGTAGGTGCGTATACGTATGCGTGTAAGTGTAGGATACGGACGCAACCTTTAGACGGTTTTCGCTGGAGGAGCAGCATCGTGAGGAACCGGTCGACGGTGATGCTGCAGAGGGTGGCATGGTGAGGGGGGGGGGGGGAATAAAATCATAGGACATCAAAGCAGTCAAATGAAAGCAATAAGCAAGCGTGATTGCTCAAAATAAAAAAAAAAAAACATCTGGAAGCACACAACATCTAGCCTACAGCCCCCTTTCGCATTCATTTGATTTTTGAAGGCTTGAATTATCAAATTGCGTTTTACTCAATCACGAATTCGATAGGATGGTGTTGGAAGTTATGTAATGGATGCCGATTTTGTCCAAAGATGATTTTGTAAAGTCGAGAGGGTCAGGTATAAAATAGAAGTCGATTCTGGGGGACATGAACGCTCTTGCTCAGGAGAAGTACCCGTGCGATTCAGTTTTTTTGTGGTTTAAATTATCTGTGGTAGAAAGAGTAACAGAAAATGTATAAACGTAACTTGAGACAGCACTGCGAGAAACGCTTCTGACCATATTTAACAGCCGAAGAAATTATACCAAGACAGTTTGCATGTTTACTTTTGTTGTATACTCCCGAACAAATTGGGCCCACTTAAATTGACAAAACCCAAACAGATCTTTTCCCCAAAACAAACACGATCAAAACTAATTACTACGAAATCAACTAATCTGCTCTTTGAGAATAGATAACTGTGAATAATTAAATTAAGTTTCCTTTCTTACCCCCACAAAAGGGAGGAGAAAATACATATCCGCATTTATTGAGAAGCTTAGAACTAGTAAGCGTGACGAATGAAAATAAGAATAACAAGGCTTAAAATTGTCTAAGTACCATCAGCTCGCTTTACATCCAAAAAAATGGTGAGACATCTTGCTTTCGTCATTTGCTTTTCAGAAATAGCCTTATGTCTAGACATCAGATTATGGGGACATCAGGTTAATTACCTGTATGCTCTCAGAGAAACATAAATTCGATATTTATATAGATTATCAATGATCAAAATTGCAGAATAATTACTTGAAAAAAAGAAAATGATCGTCAGACGTCAATAAACCAGGGCTGCGGAGTTTTGGGGAAAATGACAAACCCCGACTCCGACTCAGAAAATTTTAGAATCTTGACACCGACTTCGATTTCTTTACTCTAAAATCATTCCTACTCCAAGTCCACAAACACTGGCAGAGTTGCGGATTTTGAATTAAAATGATCGACTTCGACTACGAATCTTGGAACTTTAAATATTTGACCCCCGACAATGACTCCGACTCCTTTCTCCCAAAATCAGTCCGATTCCACAGCCCTGCAATAACCACGGGTAAATGCCAATGTTTTTCCTGTATTAGTTATTTGCAAATAAAATGTTGATACCTAGAACATATGAAGCAATCAGGAGCAAAGTAATGTAAGTAGCAAAATTAAAAATTTGAAGTTAACCAGTACAAATGGTAGGTGAACCTCTCTTCTGTCTCTTGGCAAGATATAGTACTAGTAGTCCTGGTAGGTTCTGCTATACAGGGTGAGTTCGATCGAATCTGCCATACGAAAGGGGGTGATAGATGAGCCCAAGTGGAGCATAGTCCCACCCATTATCGTGTCCAATCCTTAACCGTAACCGAGTTTTGGTAAATTTAAGGAAAATTAGTAAAAAAACAAAATTCTGAGAAAACGGCCGATTTATGAAACTCTTGTAGGACATACAAGGAAAATAAGTACATATTTGGAAAGAGCAGACTAAATCCTACAAAATGATACCTTTCGCATTAAGATAGTCGCATTTTACCGAGAGCTACAAGCTTTGAAATATTGGACACACTTAGAATTAAAATGGTGCCAACATTTTTAATCGACATTTTCAAAAACAACCGCAAGAGCTACAATCGGGCAAATCTACCAAAAACTGGCCCATTCCATTAGCTTTCAGATGATACAACAACAAATCATATTGGGCTTCATGTTCAGCTGAAATTCAGGCTTTTGTTTGAAACAGTGTAAAAATCTGCATTCGTTAAAAAAAGGAAAACCAGCGAAGAGTCGCACTTTTCTGTTTTGAATTTTCTGTTTCACGATAGCATGTTGCTTTCTTTGTTTAAGAAAATGATATTTTTATATAAAAATAATAGTTTTAACAGTTTAATAAAAAGAAAAAACACACGAGATAACGATTCGTAGAAATAAAAGAAGCATTACTTTCCCGTGCTTTTCACAAAGGGAAAATCAAGAACAAAAAATGTTACACCAACTTCAATTAGTACATTTAATAAACCTTCAAAATTTGCAATAGCTGCTGAAATTAGTCACCGCCACACCTGATACACGCTCTTGCCCTTTTGCGAACGGAAACAACCGTTGCTCTTAAAGAAATTTCATTCCTTAGTTTCCCTACTGCTTCAGCAAGCCGATCGCTCAATCCTTGCAAACTTGCTACTTCTGTTTTGTAAACTTCTTGTTTTAAGAATCCCCAAACAAAGAAGTCCACTGGCGTCAGGTCTGGGGATCTAGGGGGGCAAGGGATGGGGCCCATACAACCAATCCATTGGGGATACTGTTCAGTTAGAAATTCCCGAACGGCATTTGAAAAATGTGCAAGGGCTCCATTGTATTGGAAAATGATTTCCGCTCTCTCCTGAACAGGAATAGTATCAAGAAGGTCAGGCAAATGATGTTCAATGAACTCTAAATATGAGCTTCCTGCATTATAAGACCTTAAAACGTATACAGACCCATCAAAAGACTTCCGATTACGATTTATGATTGTGAAAAATATCATCTGAAAATAAAAAGCATTTGTTTAACAAAACAATTAATGATAAAAACTAAACAGAATAATTCATTTGTCATAATATTTTATGCATCGTTTGCTTCTTTCTGATATTTTGTAAATTTGTTTTGAAAATTGCTAGAATTATGATTATTTTTACAGTAAGTCAGTAGAGAGTGTGTTTTTAGTTTTTGAAAGTTTTCGTTAAAGTTTCTAAAGATAAGTTGCTATATTCTTTTCTGGATTTTTGGGTATGTCACGATTTTTTAACGAAGAGTATGCTGATATGCATTTCGTGTACGGATTTTGTGATGGTAATGCTCGCAGAGCCGAGAAAGAATACCGGCTCCGTTACCCAAATCGTTCTGCATCTAAAATATGTGTTTGCCTCTATACATCGAAAGCTCAGAGAGACAGGTTCATTTGGTACGTTGTTCGAGAGGGGCCAGGATCACCGTTCTGCCAATGTTGAGGAGTATGTGCTGGACCGAGTAGTGGAAAACCAAAGTGTGAGTTCACGCTCGATTGCTATAGAAGGCGGACTATCACAACGTAAAGTGATGAAAACATTGCACCAAAACAAGTATCACCCGTATCATTTTACTCTAAGTACAAGAACTGCGCAATTCAGATTTAGAAAAGCGGGTAACATTTTGCAGATAGCTACTAGCCCGAGACACTGAAGATCACCATTTTTTAAGAAAGATATTGTGGACAGATGAGTCGTTGTTCACTAGAGGGGGCATCATATATTTGCATAACTGGCATCATTATACTGAACAAAATCCTTTCTTAACCCAAAACTCATCATTCCAAACTCGATTCAGCATAACTGTTTGGATTGGCGTAATAGGAGATCATTTAATTGGTCCGTATGTGTTTCGAGGTAACCTAAAAGGAAACACATATTTAGAGTTCATTGAACATCATTTGCCTGACCTTGATGCTATTCTTGTTCAGGAGAGGGCAGAAATCATTTTCCAACACGATGGAGCCCCTGCACATTCTTCAAATGCCGTTCGGGAATTTCTAACTTAACAGCATCCCCAATGGATTGGTCGTATGGGCCCCATCCCTTGATCCCCTAGATCCCCAGACCTGACGCCAGTGGACTTCTTTGTTTAGGGATTCTTAAAACAAGAAGTTTACAAAACAGAAGTAGCAAGTTTGAAAGAATTGAGCGACCGGCTTGTTGAAGCAGTAGGGAAACTAAAGAATGAAATTTCTCTAAGAGCAACAGTTGTTTCCGTTCGCAAAAAGGCAAGAGCGTGTATCAGATGTGGCGGCGACCAATTTCAGCAGCTATTGTAAATTTTGCAGGTTTATTAAATGTACTAATTGATGTTGGTGTAACATTTTTTTGTCATTGATTTTCCCTTTGTGAAAAGCACGGGAAAATAATGCTTCTTTTATTTCTACAAATCGTTATCTCATGTGTTTTTTCTCTAAATTAAATGTTAAAACTATTATTTTTATATAAAAATATCATTTTCTTAAACAAAGAAAGCAACATGCTATCGTGAAACAGAAAATTCAAAACAGAAAAGTGCGACTCTTTGCTGGTTTTCCTTTTTTAACGAATGCAGATTTTTACACTGTTTCAAACAAAAGCCTGACTTTCAGCTGAACTTGAAGACCAATATGATTTGTTGTTGTATCATCTGAAAGCCAATAAAATGGGCCAGTTTTTGGTAGATTTGCCCGATTGTAGCTCTTACGGTTGTTTTTGAAAATGTCGATTAAAAACGTTGGCACCATTTTAATTCTGAGTGAGTCCAATGTTTCAAAGCTTGTAGCTCTCAGTAAAATGCGACTATCTTAATGCGAAATGTATCACTTTGTAGGATTTAGTCTGCTCTTTCCAAATATGTACTTATTTTTGTTGTAGGTCTTACAGGAATTTCAGAAATCAGTCGTTTTCTCAGAATTTTGTTTTTTTACTCATTTTCCTCAAATATACCAAAACTCGGTTACGGTTACGGATTGGACACGATAATGGGTGGTTCTATGCTCCGCTTGGGCTCATCTATCACCCCCTTTCGTATGGCAGATTCGATCGAACTCACCCTGTATAGTACGATTTAGAAAAAAAATTAATGAAAGCCTATCTAGGACCTTATCTTTAAACGCCTTTTACTCGAAACTTGAAAACGTCCACTTATATGTATAAATCCTTTTGCTTCTCACTACCTCATATGATTTCTAAACCATTGATTTTGAACTTTTCCATAATTTTGAATGAAGGTGAGTATGGAGCCATCAGCATGGCATTCAATCAGGCATTCTGTGGAATGAATGGAATATATGATTCTTTTTCATAGAGTTGAAGTTTAGTGGCGAAAGAATTTATTTATGTATTTATTTTTTTAGTTGACCCACTATTGGGATTGACTTCTTGATTATAGGGTGCTTTGGAATTTTTGTATCTAATTTTAGAAAATATTTACATTAAATCATCAGAAATTTTGTGTGTCTTCACCATTGGGTCTACTCAGTTTCAAAGTTTTTGCTTTTTTCAAATAAATTTAAGAGAGGAATCTAATGGACGTTCTTCATTGATAGTCTAGTCAGTTTTCATATAATCCCTACGGTTTTTCCAATTTCTCCCAAGCGTCTAGCCCAGGGGTTCTCAAACTGGGTGCCGCGATATCCTAGGGTGCCGTAGGAAGAGGTGAGGGGTGGCACGCAGTGTCAAATAAAGTCATTTAAACCAATAAGGCCATCCGAGCTTTTAGATGTGGTTTAATATTTATACTGATATTACAGACGCTTTCAATTCGTTTTAGTATGATACTACTTTGGGAAGTTTTTGGCTTCAACTCTGTGAGAAGAAATCTTTGCGCAGAGATCTTTTCCAGAATCTTTGCCATTATTAGGGCTCATGTTTTTAATAAGGCTTTTCTTTGTTAAAACTGCTGAGAATCACAATTGAAGTTTAAATTTTCACTTGGTTTAATTTTTTTCTTAAGTTTTATGGGTCATCCGCTGAATATGAAAATTTGGACTGATATTAGGTTTTGAACCGAAGTGTAACCTTATTTGGAACACTTACGCACCTTCAAGTAATAGAGAAGGACTAGGGTGCCGTGAGAAAATTCTAATTTTTCAAATTATGCCGCGAGTCGAAAAAGTTTAAGAAACCCTGATCTAGTCAATTTCTTTATTTTTGTACTTTTTATATTATAAAAACTTTTAGTGTAAAACTTATTTCCTGAAAAATTGGTCTTTAAACGAAAACATTTAAAGTTTTCAAAGTTGATGTCATTATATGTTTAGAAGGTGTTCAAAAGTGTTCAGAAAATAATCGATAAAAAAAAGCATACATTGCACGAAAATTTTCTGATAAAGTTTGACGGTAGCAAATTAGTCTCTTTAAAATCTAAATTTTCTTGGACAAGACAGATCGACAAGCAAACCAACCGCAAATAATTCCATATATTGTATATTTCAGATTATGTACTTTCAATTATTAATCGAATCTATTATTAATATTTCGCCTTTTTAGCCTACTTTCCCAGCAAAAGTCAGAGAAAGAAGAAAAAAGCATGAAAGAAGGCTTAAGGGTCATTCCATAGAAATGTCAACCTCAACCTCAGAATTTTTTTTTCACAAAGCCTTTTTTGTGACCTATCATTTCATTTAGCATACTTTCTAGTACATAAATCCAGTAACAGTTTGCAAAAATTTCATTCAGTGTTTTTCTTCTGGCTCTAAACGTGCGAGGTTGTAGAAAAGGCTTAGCATGTGCAAAAAACATGCGTCTACGTTTTCTTGTGCAACGTAAATTTTTTTGCAAATTTTAAAAAGAACTATGTTTATTCTAAATGATTAGATATTGGCCCAATAAAATTGACTGTTCTTTTTGCATACATTATAAGATAAGTATTTTAATTAGTTTGGTTATTTCACTGAAATTATTTACGTTACGTTAGTCACGAAAATGTACTATTTTCTGCTTAAAAACTAAACCAGATGATTGAACCAAACAGCACTTTTTATTTTCTTACATCAGTGTCATATCTACTTAAAAAGTGCAAAATATTTATTTTAGTATTAGTAGATATAAAATAACTTGTGTGACTAACGTAACATTTGAGCTGTGACTAACGTAACACTTTGCATGTGACTAACGTAACATTTTAAAAATGACTGCTAATATTTAAAACCTATTTAATTTAATGTACATTTTCATGAACAATTTTGAATATGTAGGCATTCCATACTGATTAAAAATATAAAGGATGAAAAATACCTGCAATATTACATTGTAGACCTTCTGTTTACTTAGAAAAATACTTTTTCAAAAGTCTTTAAAAAGTTACTTCTAATTTAAAGAATTATTTAAAAAGATAAAAGGTGAGTAAACCAAAATGAGTACTCTGCTGAATGTGCATTCAACATAAGAATTCAAGCTTAAATATTAAGATAATAGAAATACAGCCTTAACAAAGGAAAACGTCTCTATTTTTAAAAAAATACATCTCCACCTATTATTAAAATGAAGTAATGGCTGCTCGTTGGAAAACATTTGAAGATGTTACATGATACAGTGACAATAAGCGATGATATTTCAGAAAATGCAAGAATGATCATTTAGAAATTCAAACATTTGCGGTGATATCTGGAATTAAAATGCATTCTGCAAAAACATTCGAATATTTTTTTTCAATATTACATTTTAATTCAAAAGGATGCACAACACTATTCGTTCGATGAATCAGTAAACCTTAAAAAATAATATGCCATTGAAAAGTATTAGGAGTTTCTTATGACGATAACTAGTATATCTGCAGAATACTAGAATTCGGTGAAACTATCAACTTGCATAAAGGTTATTTTTTAAAAGAGAGATATTTAGGATTTAATTAGCCCAAAATGATGTTATTCAGCTTGTAAAAGTAGTTTTTTATTTGTTTATTTTTTTTCGCACATTCAAATTGAGTTAATTGAACTGACTCCTTCCATTCAATTTCTTACACTAATATAGAAAAAAAAGTTAAGAAATAACCATAATGCAACACAAAGAAGCTTCCTAAAAAGTGTAAAAGTAATATAAGAGCAAGAGATTAATTACAAGAAGTTTTTATATGCATTCATTGCTTGTGATTCGACGGTTACGTTAGTCACGTTACGTTAGTCACACACAGTTTTTCGTAAAAGTACCATTAAGAGCCAAAAAAGATTCATCTGTAATAAATCTGTAGTACATTTTTAAAAATTGATTGTTTACCTCTTGCAAATATATCGGCCAATTTTAAACGCCTGCGTAAGTTTCAGAAAAAAATGCCTCGTAACATAAGCATTGTTTCTCAGGGATGCAAAAATGTTACGATGCCTTTTTTGGTGAAAAAATACCTGCCAGCGCTTATTTTGCTTCAAATTCTTGGTAGAAATGTAAAAAAGTCACTTTGTACATTTTAAATCTGCATATGAAACCAAAACACATTTATTTTTACTCCCGGTGTAAGTAAAAAGAGTTTGGAAATCAGCTGCGAATGTTACGTTAGTCACTATGGAATGACCCTTAATGCATCTTAAAAATATCCCAAAAAACAAAAAAAAGTCAAAAATAAATAAAATAGTAAGATACATTTCGAAAAATTAAAAATTGGAGAGTTGGGTATTGAGATGGGGGAAAATGTCTGTCGGTCTGTCGGTCTGTCTGTCCCCCCCCTAATAACTTTTGAATGAATAGTCCGATTCAAAAAAACTTTTTTTTGTTCGAAAGATCTCGGCGAGGACACCTCATTCCCATATTTCACTTTTTGATTTGAACTAGTTTTGTTCAATTTTGAACAGTTCAAAGAAACTTAACATTAGCGCCTACGGGGAAATTGAAGGCAATTCCGAACTGTGAGGCGAATTTGCTTCAAACAAAGTTTTTAGGAAAAAGATTTTGATGAAAAACTTGTATATAAAATATTTTTTTTGATTTGAACAATTTTCCGTTCAATTTTGAACAGTTCAAATCCCTTAACAATAGCGCCTACGGGGAAACTGAAAGTCAATGTAGATTCCGTACTTGAAGGCGGATTTACTTCAAACAAATTTTGTTGGAAATAACTCTTGACGCCAAACTCCAGACTTCGACTCCGAGAATTTAGGGGCACTTGACTCCGACTCTGACTCCTGTGCCTGACAATTAATCGGACTCCGACTCCCCGACTTCGACTCTGACTTCGTAGTTTTTGAAAAAATTTATATACGGAGGACAAATGACTGACTCCGATTCTTAAATATTCGACTCCGACTGTGAAATAAATTGTTGATATGACTTGATTTTGTTTTTACGCTAAAGTTTCAATTTAGATACTCAGTTTTTGGCGAATAAACTGGAAGTCAAATATGTTTCTACATAAAGATATGCGCAGACGATTTATTTATTTATTTATTTATTTATTTTTTTGACAAAGAAAATTATTTCTTTAAGTTGACATTTTATTGTTTCTTTTTTTGTTTGTTTTGGTAAGTGCATTAATTCATTTAAAAAAATGTTTTTGGCAACAGGGGAAAAAGAAACGATTTTTTTTGTTTGATGTGATGTATTTATTTTGATGAGCTTATTAATTTTAATTATAATTTTTTCGTTTTGAAAGCTGTTAAAGATTTTTTGAAATTTAAAATAGTGTCTTAGCTGCTTTGTTTAAAAGTTGCTGCTTTTTTTTGTTTAACGCATCTAATTTTTTAGATGAGTAAGGAATATTTTATTCTTTGAAATCAGCTTAATGTATTTTAAAAATATGTTTGAAAAAATTTGCGATTTGAGCTATTTTTGAGAATATTGATCAGGTACTAGAAAGTAGTATGGGTATACGGGAAAGTAGGCTTGTCTAGTTCTAGACAGAACTTCTTGTTTATCTTTGAGATGTATTTTTAGGTCATAAAGACTACTTTCATGCATTTATTTATTTTTATTTTTACCTTTTTATCTATTAACAGTAAATTATGCTAAAGACAATGGTAACAAAGAATTGTTTTCACGCTGAGGTTTTTTTTAAGATTACAGAGTAAAAATTATAAAATCTCAAAATCAACATGAAAAAATGTCAATTTTTTACTTTTTCTTCATCATTCTTTAACTTATAGTAACATAGAAACTTTCGACAATATCTTTTATCACAACAATGAAGAACTACTGCACTTAAACATTAGGAATTTTGTTAGACAAAACAAACTTTTTAAGGATTCTTCTGACAAATAATGAATACAAATTCTTCTTTTTATGTCAATGGCTTGAGAACAAACTTTTCCCGGAAAGAGCTATTCATCAGAAACATATTTTCAAATGAATGGAACGAGGCTATTGTATTTCAAATCAAAGTGGGGTAAATACGGGATAGTCGCTGCATCTGAAATAGATTCCATTCCCTTGTATTTCTTGTAATTATGATCGGATTGCAGCTTTCCTTATGCAGTCAAACCCAAGAAATGAAGAAAAATGAATAAATAGATCTCTACATAGTATAAAATGAAGTCTCCCAAAAGCGTCTGTAAGTTTGAAGGTGCAAAACTCGAGAACTACCCGGCCGATTTTGCTGAAATTTTCACAGTATCTTTCTTTTAGCATTGGAAAGGTTTCGAAAAAAAATCGATTAGCAGTTCTTTTTTATTCCAATTAGGCCCAATTTTCACATAAATTCCCAAATAGGGGGGTGAAAAATTACTTGTACGCATTAATATTACATATCATTGGAAATGGTATAATTTTCTACATTCTACGCAATTTGTTTCAATGCTCTAATTTAATTACGGCGGGAGTTATTTCCGTTTTTAGCTCGATTTTTTTTAGGCTTAACTGAAATTTAGGCCCTAATTTCTTCATTAAAAACATCAATAAAAAGTGAACGAACTGTCCCACCGTTTTCATTTTGACACCATTGGAAAAAGCGTTACTTTTTACTCTAGATCTATCTCGACCTATTGTCGAAAAACTAAGCTTCTATTTTCAAAAGAAAAAAAAAATAGAAGCCTTTTTAAATCCATTTCGAAAAATCTCATCTCCATTCAAGTTGTTAACCATTTTATTTTCACGTTTCCACGGTTACGTTTTTTGAATCCATTGTATCTTTCCATCTTTCTCATTTTAATTTATTAAACTTGTTTTATTTCTGTTTTCATGATTACGCTTTTTAAATCTATTTTCCTCATTTTAATTTTTTAAATGTATTTTAATATCGGTTGTCATTATTTGGAAGATAAATTTTGCATTTCTTGTGCATTTCTCTTGCATGATGTTTTTTTTTTCATTTATTAAGGCCTGATTGTTGAATATATGTCATTTGACGCAACTTTTATTTTCAAGGCAGACCGGAGAAAGCCGGGTAACGCAGATAGTCAATAAATAAATTAATAATAGGTAATAAAATAAAAATAAATGAAACAATAAGTTTTGCATAATAATGTATAGAAATACTAAATGCCGGTATTAGCTGTTGTTCAATAAAGCGAGTTTAATATAAAATAAAATGATTTTTCCAATCTATGTTTTTCAGTGTAACTCAAAACGTGAGTATCAAAATGTATTTCTCACAAATTTCCCAAATTATGTGAGTTCTCCCGAAATGCATAGCTGAAAGATATTTTTACAAAACATCAGGTTCACAGTATGGATTTCAATCAGATAATGACACTACATAAAAATACATCTGAAACATGGAAAAAAGAGCTCGAAAGTTTCAAAAAAAAAGAAAAAAAACGAAGTTAATAACTACGCTCAAAAATATCACCTTTTAATAATTTTATCAGAAAAAGGGAAATCTCTGAAACACTTTGATTGGAAAAAAGGCAAATATTTATTTCCTCCCAATTATTAGTTTTATTTTGTGTCATAATACTCTTAATTATATTGTTTAAAAAATAAATCTCCTATGGTGAATTTTATCTTATTCAAAGCAAATTTAAAAATTCAAATATACGTTTCTTAATAAAAGAATGTTATTTTGATGCAACATTTTGAATGCTAATAGGAATGTTTTTTTTTCTTCAAAGATAAACAGGTTTTTTGTCCCTTTTAAATTATTTTGCATACCTAGATCAAAAACCTTTCAGGTTACTGTTATTTGTTTTATAAATGAAGGGTCAAATGGACTTAAAACATATTAGGGGAGGGTGGGGCACAGTGAAACGTGGGGTACAGTAAGACAAAAGCTATTTTTTTAATTTTTTAATTATAATCTGTAAATGATGCTAGGTACCCATGAAACTTCAGTAATTGACCTTGTGAATTCTGGGATATAAAGATGTTGCTTGTGTTTGCAATCAAATGATCGTTACTTTACTGATTTCAGGCAAGCAAAGTTTTTTTCTTGACTCTCGCATGCATCGATTTATAACATTTTCTTTTACGAATAAAAATTAGCCATTTGATCACTTTCAATGTTATACCTATATAGATAATTATTATTCAAAACATTTAGGATAGACCATAAACGAACTACTTAAATGTCGAATTAAAATAAAAAGGCGGAATGGGGTAAAGTGAGACAGTCTCACTGTGCCTCATTCTGAATTCTAATTCGAAAGGGATGTTTTTTTAATTTAATTTATGATCTAAGAGTTTTCAACTTGCTGTATATTTACTTTATATGTATTTCTACATCATCAAGTATGCGAATTAAACCACGTAAGACGAAAATAGGGACATTTTCTGAATATTACATGAGAAATTCATTTGTAACTTACGTTCTGGTTCCAAGTGACATTTCAGATAAAGTAGATCATAATAATCTAAATTATAAACAAAACTGATGCAAAAAAACCATCTTGCGTATCAATGAGTATTTTCTTAGGTTCTTAGAGTTTCAGAGAACATCCAGAAACTGAAGAGAGAAAAGGTTGAAGATTGAAAAAAGAGCATAAAAAGAGTAAAAGTATCATTGCAAAAGAATTATCGAAGTTTTAAAAAAAGGCCAAAAATATAGAAAAATATAGATTTATTTGACACAACTGAGGAGGTAGAAAAAATTTAAAGGGGATCTGACAATCAGACTATGTTAAAATGTGAGAAAATCTATCTTCTGAGTTTGAAGAGTTGGATGGTGAGACTCTTGAAGGAGATATAGTTATGATAGAATTTGTCATCAAGCAGAGATACCTTTATGCTGGAAATGTTCTAATGGCAGCTGATAACGATAGGGACTTGTGCATTTGTTTTTTCGACAAAAGTAAAACCATTTTGACTATTTTTATTTGACTATCTGTACCAGATGTTGCATTCGCTCCGAATAGAAGTATTAAATTTTTGATAACAGCTCCTACGAAAAAAAAAAACATATGTAAAGCAAAATTATCCTTTTTGTGGTTTGAAAATTACATTTTTATTTGGATGTAAATTCGGTGAAATTAGAATCTTATATTTGGATGTAAATTCGATGAAATTTGAATCTTTTATTTGGATGTAAATTCGATGAAATTTGAATCTTTTTTTCATTATGATGTAAGTTTGATTTTAAACGTTAAACATATTATGTGTCACTCACCATATATGCTGACTCTCTCTACCTTGTATGATGCCTCACTGTGCCCTGTAAGTTGTCTCACTGTGCTCTGTAAGTTGTCTCACTGTGCCCTGTAAGTTGTCTCACCTTACGTGTACAGTGAGCCCCCACTGTGAGACGAAATTTTACGTGTCCTTTTTTATATTATCTCAAAAACTTAAAATTGTAGTGAAGTTATTGGTGTTTCAAAAGTTAGTGCACTTAAGCTGCATTACAAATCCACCATAAAAATTTTCCGATTGAAACAAAGTTTCTCAATATCTTGAATTTTATATTTTTCGTCTCACTGTGTCCCACCCTTCCCTGAGAATTCCTTTTTGATAGTTTAGATATTATAAAATCGTTAAAAGACATCTCGTATCCTTATATAATTTTTATTAAAATTATTTAATTTTTTTCTATTTTCTTGTATACAATTTTTGTATTAATAAAATTTTAAACCATACATTTTAGTATGTTTATTTGGGCTTTTTTTTTCTCAAATTTGCCTGTCCTAAAAAGCTATTAGTGGCAGTTGGGAATACACCGTAGAGATTGCCTCTATTGTTGACCTCTCTGTAGTGGGTAATGGGTTGTGGTAGCTGGAGGTTTGGAATACAAGTCTTTCTTTCCTTGTGGAAAAAAGTTGGCGAGATCTGGCGACTTAACTTAAATCCATGTAACTAATATAGGATTGCTTTGGCTTTAAGGCTGTCGCCCATAATTCGCTCTCCCCTCCAGTCGAGCGGAAACTTGATGAGTGAGCTACGCTCTCAGAGGGGATTACTGTCAACCAAAACTAAGGAGATAACTCGATTTGTAAGATAATGTAGAAAAGGAATTTTTCATTTCCCTTTTAAGACACGTGTTTGCTGTGGTCTTTTTTTCAGTTCGCCATTTTTCTTCGCATTCTCATTTTTTCTTGCTATTTATTGCAAGCACGTTGCTTAAACATGAATATAAGTTTTATTTCATCAAAACGAGGATGTGTACAAGGATGTGCACGGCCCCACAGTGCAAAGCCAGAATTACGTTAAATGAAAAAACAAAAAACTTCCAACACTATCTATATGTTCATAGTCACAAACCAAACATGTAGTCCTAAAAATGCATTTTTATTATCTTTGGTAATGGCAGGGGAGAAGACATTTGGGGGTCCCCCTTTAAATTGTTTAAAACGGTAGCTCTAAAAATAGTTTTAGACAATCTTTGGTAATGTTAAGTAGGTGAGAGATTACAAGGCCCATCCCAGGAAATTGTTCTAACTTGTAGACTTAAAAACGCATTCTTCTCTATTTTTTAGTAATGGTAGGGATTGAAGAGATTCGGGTGTCAACTCCCAATTTTTTCTTCAAAATTGAACTTTTAAAATTGCCAACGTAGGGCATCATGATTCATGGGTAACTTTTAGAGGACCGGGGATGTTTCGAAATTGAAGCTCCAAAAACGTAATTCTTGATGACTTTCAATCATGTTAGATAGGAGGGAGTTCTCGGAGCTTTTCCCGGAAACTTTTCGAAATTCAAGAGCTGAAAACAAAATTTACGTCAATTTTTAACGATTTTGGTGAGCAGAAGAGACGGGTGACACATCCATTGAAGTTAGCTTTTAAAACGCAGTTTTTAGACAATATTTGCTTTGTTATAGCAAGAGTTATAGTTTCGAGGGTCTCATATTAAAAAGATAATGAAGAATAATCTCATAACAAAGTATAAAATGCATACAAGCGTCTTGATATTACTTCAGTGCCTGAAAAACATGGTTTAAATTATAGGGGGAGGGGTAACGTTGGACCGGTCTCAATTTTAATATTATTGATATTTTTTTTTTTTTATTTTATGACCAACAAATAGCACCTATGGTCCTACAAATCCTATAATGAAATCACATGGTACAGTTATATTGAACAAATTTTATTCCAGAAAGTGTTATTTTAGTAGTTCTGAGTAATTTTCAGAAAACTGAACTCCTTTCTTAAAGTCCTCCCCTTAAGTAAGTTCCTTTGGTTCGTAATAACTGGCAAAACCATGATCAAATAATAAAATTTATCATAGTATGCGTGAAATATTTATATAATCACTGCAGTAAATATGCTTCAGAATTAAAATATCAGTTCGCACATGTAACCCACATAACACCTCAAACATCTATAAACTAACTCTACTGAGGGTCAATCTATGTGAAATCATACAGGAAAATAAAAAAATGCAAAACATTTTGCATTATGATGATTTCTTGGCTTGAAAACAAATGTGATTTTTAATACAACTTTGTGGCTCCATATTTCTAAAACTATTAAGGGATCAAATATAAAATTTTTGCCACATATTTACTACTATATGAAGGGTGTACAGTAAAATTTTCATAGATTTCCGTTCAGTCCCTTTTCAGATATTGAATCTTAAATTAAGCATTTTTTCTCGAAAATGACAAGTTATTTTATACATTCATATTATTTTGATACATTCATAATGGAAATGTATCAAAATGGAATTATTTTGATACATTCATAAATAAAAAAGTTCTAAGAGTTTTTGTAAAGAACTATTTTCATGAAAAGTCAACTCCGCAGCTACCAAAAAGTGGCTGCCGAAAAAAATTCTAATGGTTTAAAAATTTTTAAACCACCGTTTCAGACTTCCAATATAATAGTTAATTAACAGGTAAAAAAAATTTTAAAACAAAAATAGTGAGCAGCATGGCCTGTACGATTTCACATTGATTGACCCCTGATGAATTATGTTCTGATCAGCCAAATGAGCTTGAACAAGTTGAAACATTTGACAAATCCTTGTTTGAATGAAAAAAATGATTTTACTATAGTTAGATTTTTTTTACAACAAAAAATTGAGTAGACCCATTAGCGGATAGAATGCAAAGTTTGATTCCTAGAGTTTGAAATAAGTTCTCAAAAGCGAAAGGAAATATGCTTAATCAATCTATTTTTCCTGAAAAATTGAAATTGATAAAAGTGTAGTAAATGAGAATTAATGTGGGAAGTTGCTTATATCCACTTGGGTTCAGCGGAACTTTAAGAACTAGAACAAACGAATTGTTTGCATTTGACTTTTCATGTTTTAAAAGCATATACTATGCTTTGTCTTCTTTTTTATAAGTATAGTGATACTTACACTTATCTTCCCTCTTTTTTAAAATTAATTCTGATAAAACTCTTAATTTTACTATTGCAAGACAAGAAGCAAATAAATTAATTTTTGTGCTTGTCATCTTATTTTTTATTTTTATTTGTTGTAAATTTAGCTTCATTACGCTACTTTAAGAAAATTGTTAATAGTTTTATTTATAAACTAGAAGCACCAGCACGGCTTTGCCCGCAGTAGAAAATTAAAAGGTCTTTTGGTTCGCCTGTATATGTACATATAATGTGTGGTGAATTTCTCGCCAATTGGCTTGCCCATGTTACGGTTCCACGTTGTGATAACTTGGTAATTTACTCATCCATCTTATGATAATTTTGCTCGGGAAAATGTTCTTAAAATTGGAATAGAAAAAGAACAAAATCGAATTTTCGAAAAATCGCTTCGAGGTGAACACCCCCATACTACAAACTAATTCTGTGCCAAATTTCATGAAAATCGGCCGAACGGTCTAGGCGCTATGCGCGTCACATAGATCCTGACAGACAGAGAGACTCTTTATTATTAGTAAAGGAATTACTGTTCACTGTAAAATATAATGTATTGGAGAATAAGTAACTGATCAAAAGTATCATAAGAGTTCATTAAAGTTGCGTACATTTTTTTTATGAATGTCCTGGTGGAATTTAAAAAAAAAAAAAAAAATTGAGAAAACTACAAGAAAGGCCCGCATATCTTCCAAGATTCAAGACAGGAACTTAACATTTTATTCGATTGCTGCTTCCAATTTGAAAGTTAATGATGATTATGAGCAAGATTTGAAGAAAAAATTTTTTTTTACACATTTGTCAATTATGCATGTATGAGACTGCAATTTCATCCTTGTTATGGACTCATCAGTCTGGAATGATCAATCACCAAACTGAAGGCAGATGTCATCTCATTGAAGCTAAGAGTGCCAACAAACCGGTAACTAAATTTAATTGAGCAAATCACAAGGGTTCACAGCAGTGGTGTGCTTCAACTAAACAATCGAAGGCAATGCATGGGTATAAAGTAGAAAGTTACCGTCCTTAAGACTGGGCTAGGGCAGAACTACATGCAATAAACTGACATCCCAGTCATGATATCCAGAGATTGCAGTTTCATCCTTGTTATGGGCTCATCAGTCTGAAATATTCAAGAATCGAGCTTGAGAGGCAGATACGAGACTCATTCAGCTTGAATGAGATGATTTCCGTATGTTGCCTGTAGTTCTACCTTGGCCCTGGCTAAAAGGTGGTAAACTGCTTTATACCCATGCTTTGCTTTCAGTTGACGAGTTGAACTGCACCATTGCTGGGGACTCTCGCTGGTGTGTTAATTTTAATTTTGCTACCTGTCTGTTGGCACTCTAAGCATCAATGAGATGACATCTGCCTCCAGCTTAGTTATTAACTGTTAAAGATTAATGAGTCCATAACAATGACGAAACTGTAGTCTCTGGATGTCATAACCAGGCTGTCGGTATATTGCATATCTACCTTAGCCCTGGATAACTTACTGCTGAATTGTTCCATACATATTTTTCTACAACAATGTAATTTTCTTTAAAAGTTGGGAGTCACTATAGACCCCTTGTCAGCTAGGGCTTGCCAGCCCTCCATAAATATATCACTTGGATTCCAAGCTAGGCCCACTATAGTTCGGGCAAACCTAACCTGGGAATATTGTGAAGGCTACGCAAATTCTAATCACAGCATTACAGAGCTGCCGGTTAGGTTTACACCAGGCAGACATGGCCTCTTGTTGACCCAGTCGAAATTTAAACTTCCTATAAGCAGGCCTGTCATTTAGGAGGGTCAATTGCCTCACTCCTAGCTTTGAGAAATTAATGTTACATATTAGGGGTTGTAGTTCCTGCAATAAAATTTGTATTGAGTAAACACCCTCTCCCACCCCTCAAACCCTGGAAAAATTCGAAATGACAAGCCTGCTTATACGAAGTATTAGCAGCTCAGGAATACTAAGAAATTAAGAATTTCTGTACTTATTCATGTCTTAAGCAAACCAATGTGATTTTAGCCAATTGTAATAATTACTGTGAATAAGAAACAATTACCTTTTCACAGATTATAGGTAGTTCAAGTATTTGGTAAACATTCACTTCAAATTACTTCAGAGTTACCAAAAGATTAGTTTTCAGTGGCTGATTTATGGGTTTATGAGGTCCATTGAAATATATTTTTGGGGATCCCTTTGTCTGTAATTATCATCATAATTGGCTGCATAGCCCATTGTGAGCCTTGGCCTATTTCAAGAGATCCCGCCTGTCCTCCTCTTTGTCGTTGACCTCCAGTTTTTGATTTTAATGAAATCAAAATCAAAGTCCACACAGTCGACCTATTTTGTTTTTGGTCTACCCATTGGTTGCTGTTCAAATGGGACCGCACTAAAGATGGTCAACGCAGCTCTGTCATTTTCCATTCTTGAGAAATGACCAGCCCATCTCATTGTTTAGTTTGGTAAATTTTAAAATATTGATATTTCTAAAAAGTTTATTAAGTCTTCGTCTATCATAGAACTAAGTAAAAAAAAAAAGGCTGCAATTTTGAATCATCTTTATAGCCTTATGGTCGTGGGAGCCCCTTACAATTGCAACATGGTAGATCTGCCATTCCATCTTTAGAATTTTTTTTTTTTTACTTGTCTTGATGCTGTCCTAGATATTTTGGTCTAAACTCGGATTTTTTTAATGCAAAACCAAAATATATCATAGCTTCAGAACAACAGTAACATACCTAATCACTATACTGCCGTGCTAAGCACAGATGTGGTATCTGCAGTAGAGCTCAAAATGAGAAATCGACGATTAAAGTTTTACAACTCATTTCTTTGATTTATGACTTAATCAAATGCTCAACTTGCGATAGTTGTTCCGTAAATAACTTATCTAAAAACCGTAAGAGAGTATTTTTGTAAAAATCTTAATTTAAAATTAATAAATGTAGTTACGACTAATTTTCTTTTCAAAACCTTTTCATATACTAAGCTATTTTCACCGTAAAGTGACAACTACTAGGCATTTTTAGGGGTATCTGCACAGATACGACAAAAATAGCTTAGTAGAACGTGCTCAAGGTATCATTAAATAATACTGAAAACATCTGCTTTCTTTGGAGTTAGCTGTTTCGCTTTATTTTCTTAATACAAATCTAACAGAATCTACCTTCTGAAAGATACCATTTCCAAAACTCCGGACAGTTAACACTGTAATCCATAAGAATTTTCCGTTTTTTATATTCGAAGAATGTGTTTTTTATAATGTTTTATTTTCTAGATTCATTTTTACCGAGCATGAAGATAATTTTGACAGCAGACGATAATTAAATAAAAATATTACTGGCCGTAGAATCAAATGCGTTTTTTGGATGAAAGAATTAGATATGAATATTTTACATGCATTTCATTTTAAGAATTTACATTTTAAATAAACATTTGAATAGAAAAAGCTGATTATTTACTTTAACAATTATGCAAAGTTGTATTAATTTTTATTATTAACCTGTATCAACTATTCAACGGTAAACTAATTTTTATTTCTGTGTTATAATAAACTGCTACATTATTAAATATGCTGCTTTACTAAGGTATAAAAGTCGTATCTACAAAAAATACTAAGGAAAAAAGTGGTAACTGCGCAGATACCACTTTAAAGGCTTAGTATTTGTCACTTACGTTCAAATTGCCTTAGCAAACTCCACAAACTGTGCAGTTACGACTTTTTTCCTAAAGCTGTTTTTAATATTTCGCGTTCACAAATCGCCAAAAAACTTGAGATTTAGGTAAATTAAATTACTAACGACCACCCGGTGACAATAACTCAATTTTGATAAAATGTGCAGATACCACATCTGTGCTTAGCACGGCAGTATAACACTAAGATATCTTACTGTTGCTTTGAGGGGACAATATAGGTTTTTTTTTTAAAGAAAGACAACCGAGATTTTATTAGTATTTAAAATAAATTGATATGATATTCCGTTAACATTCTTTATTTTCAATTTTAACTTTTTAATCACCAGTAGGATTGCAGGAAAGGCAGGATAAATTCTTAATATTTTTTTACTGTTCCACAACCCAACTAGTTTTTAACTCATAAGTAAAATGCATTTTAATATTTTTCGGAAAATATAAAAGGAATATCGTCTGCAATTTGAATTATGCGTAACTTCAACACACAGAAGAATTAAACTGAAGTATATTTACGAATTAAAATACATTGAATCAATACTGAATTAAAAGAAATGTCAAATAGATACTAAACAATTCATAAATTTTTTACATTATATTAGTCAACGATATAACAACTTTTTAGTAACGCTAACAAAATTCGTGGTTGTTTCACAAAATAAGATTGTATGTGACAAAACATAAGTTTCAAGGATTTTCAATATACTACGAGTTAAAATATGAAAGCTATAATGTATGAAGATGAAGCCAAGCTTTCACGACTGCACAAGTAGCATTTGTAAAAAAAAATTATAAGTCTCAATACAAAATTTAACTAGCGTAATATCCATACACGACTTGCAACATTTAAAAACTTGATACATATTGTGTTCAAATAATTGTTTAATTAGACCAAGAATATCGTTCAGAGTTTTAAAAATACAGAACTTTATGACAATCGCGACTATTACAATGAACTTTGTTTTCGAACACAGGTTGCAAGCAGAGGCGCTTGAGCAGAGCATAAGCAGCATTGCGCTCCGCAAAGAGCAGCACTGCGAAATTCTCGCCAACCATTTTGACAGCTTCCGAATTTCGCCAATGCACTGTAATTGAGATTGTTTCAAAATTCGCTTGCCGGCGCCCAAAGTTCCCGGCGCCCAAAGTGCTCGGCGTCCAAAGTTCCCGGCGCCCAAAGTGCTCGGCGCCCAAAGTTCCTGGCGCCCAAAGTTCCCGGCGCCCAAAATGCTCGGCGCCCAAAGTTCCCGGTGCTCAAAATGCTCGGCGCCCAAAGTTCCCGGTGCTCAAAACGCTCGGCGCCCAAAGTTCCCGGCGCCCAAAACGCTCGGCGCCCAAAGTTCCCGGCGCCCAAAGTGCTAGGCGCCCAATGTTCCCGGCGCCCAAAGTGCTCGGCGCCCAAAGTTCCCGGCGTCCAAAATGCTCGGCGCCCAAAATGCTCGGCGCCCAAAGTTCCCGGCGCCCAAAATGCTCGGCGCCCAAAGTTCCCGGCGCCCAAAACGCTCGGCGCCCAAAGTGCTCGGCGCCCAAAGTTCCCGGTGCCCAAAGTGCTCGGCGCCCAAAGTGCTTGGCGCCCAAAGTTCCCGGCGCCCAATGTTCCCGGCGCCCAATATGCGGCACCCAATAGTCGGCGCCCAATCTTCCCATTTCGCCAGAGCAGCACGGCGGCATCTGGCGTTTCAGCTGATCCCATACATGCTCTATAGGGACAAGTCGGGGGAGCAGGCTGGTCATGGGAGAGTCTAAAAGGACCTAAGAAGTCTTGAGCAACTCTAGATGAATGCGGCCGAGTATTATCTTGCTGTAAAATTGCTCCTGGGACACCATTTAGAAACGGTCCTACACGTGGTTGCAGAATTTCATTAACATAACGCTGACCAATTACGGTTCCACGTACCACAACTAGAGTAGACCTGCTATCGTAGGCTATGGCCCTCTAGACCATCATGTCGTGCGATAGAATTGGTGGAATGGTACCTTTCTCCAGGGCGAAACTTGATTCATCACTGAACACCACCTTTTGTCAGTCAATGACATCCCACATCTCTCTGGCTTCGCACCATTGTAGTCGGAATCGCCTATGTTTTGGTGTTAAAGGGAGTACATGAAAAGGACGCTTGAATTGCAGATTCTCTTCCGCTAAACGTCTAGAAATGGTTCGTGCAACAACTGATAACCCTACGTATGCTTGTATGGTGGAACGAGTCACTGTGGGATCCTCGAGCGCTTGCCGGACAATCCTTTGATCCTCTCTCCTTGTTGTCTTCCTGGTTGCTCCAGACCCGGTTTTTCGCACGTAAGTACAAAGTCGTGCCCACTGCCTCCAACAGTTTCTAATGGACCACACTCCGAACGATCCACCTGGGCATCAACACTGCTTGTCGAGCATCCCGCAATTTTTATGCCGATGATCAAACTCGCTCAACTGTGAAAAACGTTTTCTAACTGGCCTACCTGGCAACCTTCCCTTATTAAGGTTCTCCAACAATCGGAATGTAATCGTAACATTTATAAACCTTGAATTATGCAATGGTTTATAAAGCACCTTTTTCCCGATTGCACCGATACTGTGGGTAAACGGTCATGCACATTGACACACCAAACTTGGATCATTTGCATATCAGATGTCACTTTTCTTATATGTAAAGTTCCACGATTGTACCTTTCCTCTTTCTTGGGGCGTTATTTTCAATGTTCCTGCGTGTACGACTGTAAAATCGAGAGTTTACAGTACAGGCACTTTTTAGTTAATTTTACTGGAAAAAGTAACTGCCAATTAATAACCTATCTGACTTACGGTAAAAATTCACAATCCGGCTTCTCCCTTTGAATTCCAATCAGTATAGCTGCTAGCGCGCTGTTCTGAAAACAATGAGAAGGCAGGTTCGAATGGCACTGCTTGTGCTTCGTTCTTTCTGATCATCGCACCTGTCCACAGTATTCTCATTTTTTCTACACAAATATATTACAGTAAAATTGGATTTTACGGAAAAATGTACTGTCAGCATCGGCCTCACAGGAATAACAGAAAAAAATAAAATAAAGTAAGAAATAGTTTTTTCAAATGAAGATAAAATTTGATTTCGTAAGGTAACGTTTTCATTATTGCAATTAGCGATGACAAATTAATACAACATTTGTTCTTGTAGATTTATTTGGAGAAAACAATTTTGCGCAATTAAATTGGGGATGCTTTGTGATGTGGCTACGTATCATTGAGTGGACCATATATTGGCCTGTTCAACATTTGCACGTTATTTTCAGTAGCTTTGAATTTTTCTTTTCTTTGCCCTTTTTTTCATATTACGTATTTTCATACTTTCATTTGAAAACTTTCTTTAAAGTACCGCATAAAAAATTAAAAATAAAGTCTTATAAAAAAAGTAAGATGATAAAAAATAATCAAACAAAGAAAGGCTTTCTTGTCGCCGTTAAAGGCAAAAACTGTATTTCAATCCTAAGAAAGTAGAAGTCTGTCTTTGTACCTCGTTGCTTTTAATCAAGCGAAAGAAATTATAATTTCTATTTTTTCCTTTTAATTCCTTGTTTCGCATAGGAGCAAAACTTAGTTTAAGGATTCTTAAAGGATTTTAAGTGATTAACTCAAAAGAATAATATTTTAATAACTGAAATATATTTTTCGATTATATTAATTAGAACCGCTTTTCAGAGAAATGCGTTATTTTGGCAGGAGTATTTTAAGAAAGGAAATTATTAAAAAAGAAGGGGACAGGGGTAAGAAATAAACGGTTACCTATATGTCTGGAAAAAAAAATTAACAACAAAAATATAGTTTTATATCTTAAATACAAAGTTACTAAAATCTTTTTCTTTTATAACTGGAATGATAAAACGTTGTTTTGTTTTTGAGGACGCGTTCAAGAGAAACAAATTTATGCGAAATTTCTTTAAAAAATGTTCCAACATTAAAATGAGAAAGAGCAACTTCAAAAAGCAAAAATTGAAGATTAATACTGACACGTGTTTCGGCGTTACATGGAACGCCGTTTTCAATGCAAGGATAAAAAGACATCAGATAAAAGCTTTTGTCGTTGTCAACAAATCCTCAACTCTCAAACCAAAAAAAAAAAAAAAGCAGGTTAAATCAGTTTTAATCATTTAATTCCTTAGAAGACTCAGTTCTGGGTTCATACGTACTCGAGAATTAAAGCCCTTACATAAACTTATCCCTGCACCACCTGAACGCGTTCACCCTTACATCATTAAGTTCCGTTTTTTATTTTAAAATTTCCATTATGATTAAACATGTTAAAAATAATTCACTAACTACTATTAAAATATATAATTAAAGTCCCTAAACTGATTTATATATTATAGAATGGAATTATAATTTTTAGAAAAGAAAGTTCAAATGCTGAACGCAAGGCTTTGGCGCCTTTCTTGACATCTGATTTATTCACCACGCAGCTACCGATAAAATCTCAAAAGGATATTACTTATGTTAATTAAAATTATAATTAGATTTTATGCGTAAAAGTAAAAGCGTTGAGCCTCTAGTAGCACACACATACCCATTCTAAAACGTTTTAGATTGAAGGATATAAAAATTAAATAAAGCTTTTGAGTGCGCTTGGGAAAAGAGGATTTTCGACGCCGGATTATTGGATTACTTTCCAACATTTCAAAAGTAATCCGATAACGAATTTCTAAAATTCTGCTGCCTGCAAAAGACTGAAATTTAAGGACTTGAAGTGCTTTTGTTATGCAATTAAAGTCAAAGAAGAACTTTTTTCATATAAACGCATTGACCTTTTCTATGTATTTCAATTTGTGGAGTTAATTTTAATTGCATTGTTTAGATATCAAGCTGCAATTAGACTTGACAGAAACTGCACAGACATTTACATCTCTTTTATGTTTAATGACTACATATTTAAAACTATTTGGACGAGTTGGTTGAAAAGTGTATTTCTAGTTTGATCATTCGATTCGAAGAAAAATATTTCTTTACTGGATGACTTTTTCTGGATCTATAAGTCCCCCCCGGTCCCCCACCTTTTTAAAGAAAATAATTCATTTAACTCAGCTTATGTTAGAAAAACTTCTTGATGATGGGAAGAAAAAAGGAATTTAATTTCTTTAAAGTACATTTAGTAGTAGAAAAGTCTGGTTTAACAAGATAACTTTATTAAAAGGTAAAAGGATTTGTTTTATCCCCACCCTTGTAACTTCCAAATCAAGTTACTTTATGCTTAATCCATGTAATGACTGCTAGGAAAAAAATCCCCTTTTTCTTCTTTCCAACTTAGATTTTTTTTAAACATTTCATTCAAAAGACGAGATGTATAGCTAACATTGCTAGGGTCCTCAAATTTCTAAATCAAAGATGTACACGGAATTTTCATTGAAAACATCTAAAAGTGGCCCATAGTTGAACTATTTTACCGTATACAAGGAATATATAAGGATGAAAAAAAAAAAAAAACTTAAAATTAACTATTTCATGAAATGTAAACTCTCAGAAAGCTCACAAGGATGATTACACAATAGCAGTTTCAGCTTATTTAGAATTAATGTCAATATTTGTTCCTAAATAAAGACAATGACATTTTTTTATACTTTGATTAAGATACATTCATTAAACCAATAAATAATATTGGCAATGTCCTAAACGTCCGTTATAGTTTAATAAAGACGCTCCACAAACTCATGTGTGAAAAATTAAAAATCAGAAAGAATTGTAGGTACTATTAATTATTATCTTGACATTATTTTCGCTCAGATGTTATAAATTATTTCATGAAATTCCTTTAATGGAAATAGAAATATTTATGAGGAAAAAGTACTAGAATAAATGACTTATTTTTCAGCGGAATAAATGTAATTAATTTTTGTCAGAATAAATTAATGATTAAGAAGTAGAAAAACGTTAATTAGAAGCGAAACTTTCACCAAGATTAAAAATACATAATTCGTTTCCTAGTTAAAAATTAATGAGGATGCATTTGTGAGAAAAAAAAATTGAATACAGAATCTGTATAATTTATTTATTTTCCAACTTAAATGTAGCAAAAAATTAGTTAGAAACTAGTTCGTACAATAAAATGTAGCAAGTCAAATCTTAATTTTACTCAAATGTAGGATTGAATTCATTCATTTTCGACCAATAATTTTACTCAGCAGAAAAAAAAGTACAGGATTCGTTGCGTAATCAATAGTAAAAAGGTTGTGGCGAAACACATTTTTTGCTTACGATTCACTAGTGCTAGATTATTTTCATTTTCCTGAGACATATTAATTTTTTCAAGGTGAGGGGGGTCATGAAAGGAAAGCTGTTGTTTGAATTAAAACCTTTTTTTGGAAAGTTTAGACAAATCTTCCAGCTTACTCTACATACTACTGTTCTAATTGAGACATTTGTCGGAGCATTTGGCCAACTTTTCGAACTCTCGTCATACGAGGCATCTACCCTCTCGTGCAGTGATTTCTGAACACTTATCACAATCGAACCTTCCGAGTCAAATTTTCATATGGGTGAAAAGGTGGCAATCAGAAAGAGCCAAGTTCGGACTGTTATTCTCGGGCACAATTACCACACCCACTCCTCACGTTGCTATGACTAACAAAAGTTTCTCTGCACAAATTACACATTTATCGATTAGTTTCTGTTACATTGCAGCTGTCAGAGTGCAAAAATCACTCAGAATTGACTGCTACGACTTGATGTGATATGTGGTTGCATTAGAAATACTGAGACACATATTTGTGCACAATGCCATTGGATTTTTTTTTGGCAGTTTTTCCTTCACGCCCGTTTCCGACCAAGAAAAAAATAGCCCTAATATTTGTTATTTTCTATAAATGGGAGAAAGAACCATTAAGTTAAAACAATACATATTTCAATGAAATACTGAAAATATGAAAATGTATTATTAATAAATAAGTGAAGTAGCCAATTCCATTTTATCAGAATGTTGAGAGCTTGAAGTTTATGTTCGAATTTGGGCAATAATGACCAAAAAACCAGGCGTAATATTCCAAGCCTGAAACGGTCCAGTTTCAAAATGTGTACAAAAAGTGCGAGTGACTGAGGCTAAAATAAAAAAGAGAAAACCTGAAATATATACAAAAATACACAACGAAGAATGTAAGAACGAAAAATATATTAGGAACGTAAAAGTTTAAGATACTCATGAGTCAATCTAAAGAAGATTTGATCCGTCAGTTCAAATCGCTTTGTAACAATATATACATGCAAGAAAAATAGATGTGACAGATTTTTAAATATGTGAGATACATCTTCATACTTATTTCTGTAGTATCGTTAGTAATTTGCAAAGCAAAGCGTGCTGTAATACAGTGAAAGTTTCAATAAATTCAGAGAAATTAAAGATCAGAAATTCAACTTCATGGAAAAAGTAGTAAAGTAAGACAGACATCAGGCAAATAGCCAGGATTACCTTGCTTTTGTGAACGGCCTGTCAGTATATTGCAGGAAGCCAGGATTTATTTGCCCGAAGTAATGTTTCAGATAGACTATGGTCCTTTGGGGGAATGTAATTGTTAAGGAATAAAACATGAAATAAGTTAGCGGTTTTCTACGTAAGGGAGTGTCGACTGAGTTATGTGTTACCAACGTATTATTACATGCAATAACAAGTGCAGAATTTGTATTACTTTCTTGTTACTAAAGATCGCACAAGAAAATAATTATAATTTTTTTTCAAAAATATTTACATTTATGTAAGTCAATTTTATTGTAAAACTTTTATGTGCCTGTTCTAAAAGTGTTGTGTGAGTTGCATTGTCACAACATATTTAATGATTTATTGAACGTTGCGACATGATTATAATTAAATCATTATTATACCTTAAACAAAAGAAAATACTCTTTCATTAATTGAAATGTATTGGTCAAGTTTTTATGTAATATACATAAAATTCATGTGTTGAAAGATAAATAACCAGTTTTTAAAAAGATTGAATTGGTAAATCAGGTAGAGTTGGTTCTTTTTTCATATCCGTTTCAAATAACTATCATTTTTTTGCAGTCTTATAGCAATTTGGAATGCGACCTTGGCCAACCTCGGTCGTGAATTGGCTGTAAACAGAAAGTGCTCTGGGGATTGACCTAGTTCTGATGGTTCTTTTTCCCCAGATTTGGATAAAATTAATTATATTCTACTTCAGCTTTCTTAGATTGGCAACAAGGTTCATTATTTTCTGCTTCAGCTTTCTTCGATTGGCAATAAGATGGACGGATTTTGTGAAATTATAATTATTTTCAAGTAAAAAAAGAACCGCCTTCAAAAAACAAAGGGGAACTAAAAAGTGAAAAAATAATTGGTCATACTTGCATATGATTTTCTACCCAAACGTATAAATCAAATTTATTTTACAATTCCTGTACAAAAATCAACTAAACTGTCGAGTCTTGTCTTCAGAACCGCGACACTACTAAGTTTATTTCGTTTAAACATTACTGACCTTAAAAGATATAAAGCAAAAAAAAAATGTTTTTTAAAGTAACCTATGTAGATTGTGTTTATGTCCGGGGTAAAAGAGTCATAATGCAAAAAAAAAAAAAAAAAAAAAATCTTATAGACTATTAATATGAAATTGTCATGTTTTCCGGGAGTAGAAAAATCATTTATCAAGAACTGAAAACTGTGCTGTCTACTTAGTCTCAGCTTAGTAGAAAATTCGACACTCATCCGCAAAGGAATGATTATAAGAAGACGTGAAAGGGTTCTAAGAAGATATATTAAACATTTTCTTCATGCATCATGACTAATACGATAAGCGACCACATTGTATGCACGAGGAACATTTTTAAAGTAAGGTCTGTTTTGAAATAAACAAAGAACGAGTACAGATAGAGGAAAGAAATTTATCGCACAAAAAGCTACCACTCTTTACGCATTCTATTTTGACATCTCTCCCGTGATTTTCCAAGCATTTGTCATAGCGTGGTACAGGTTTTTGTATACCTATTCGTAGAAAATTTCCGGCTGTAGTCACCTTGATGTAACATGTTCTCTGAGCTCATTATTGCTTTTGTGCCAAATACCACCTAGGAAAGACTTTAGATGCGTAAACAAATGAAAGTTGCTGCGAGCGAGGTGGGGGCAGACCAGAGAATGTTCAAAAACGCCCGGAAAAAGCCTTGTAAGAGTCCTCATGGTTGACTACACAGGCGGCAACTTTGTACGATTAGATATAAAAAATCCTGTACCACGCTATGACAAATGCTTGGAAAGTCATGGAGGCAATGTCGAAAAATTGCGTAAGGGTGGTAGATTCTTGTGCAATAAATTTCTTTGCTTTATCTGTACTCGTTCTTTTTTTCTTTCAAAACGGACCTTACTTTAAAATCACGCTTCGTATATTTTGTTTTCGACATTTTGTATACGTAAATAGTTTAAAAAATAAAATAAAATATAAATGGAAATGATATTTGTAGTAACACACTGTTAAAATTTTTCTGTAACCTAGTTGGTAGAAGCTTAACTGCCTCCACTGCTCTCGAGTAACTTAATTGATAAACTGGTGCAAAGTTACACATCGCTTGTGGGAGGTTACACCATGGTAATGTAACTATAGTGTAACGTCTCACTCATTTCTGCGTAAGGTTACACCAGAATTTTCTGTATCCTTATAGAGAAATTGCTTGAAAGGTTACACATTGCCAAAAATTAAGCTTTCGTCTGACTTTCTTGAACGATTTATCAAGTTCGTGCTTTTTAACAACCAATATATAACAATTATTTTAATATACAGTAGCTATTATTGTTGTTATACAAACAAGACATTTTTATTGCACTAAGAGAGGAAATGACCTGAGTGGGTTCCGAACTCAAAACACGAAACTTACTGACCTGCAAAGCAAGAGCTTTTACTGCTCGACTACCAAGGTCGGTTTACATTAAGCTAATAAGAGTTTACCTCCTCTGCGTCGATTTTGATCTTTACGCACGCACTTTGAATGCTAGAATAAACAAGAGTTAAAAAACGCAAAATACGAGCAGCAAGTTAGAACTCGGGAACTTCGGATTGGCAGGCAGCTTTGCTGTCCACCATACGAATTGGGACGCATCGAGAGAGGGGAAATAGGAGTTCTGAGCTTCGCACTCTAAGTACATGTAACTCCATTTTACAACAATATTTACTATAAAAGTTTCCTGAATGTTTAACAGTGTGTGAATGGTTACCTAGCTTCTTACTAGCCGTCCTAACTGGTACAAGACAATAACAACGTAGTATAATAGTATTCATAAAGAAGCACCGCTCGTTTAAATAACAAATTGAAATATAACCTGAAAGTGTTCGTAAGATCAAAAAAATATCTGAAACAGTGAAAATCTATTACAACGTCATTCAAGGGCCCAAAATATTTGTTAAAGTTACAGTCTTGTGACATTATAGGAGATCGTCAGTATTGTTTTTATGACGATTGAAGAGAATGAAGTACATTTACATTTTTACAGAACTGTCCCTATGGCCAAGCTCAATTTGTTTTCATTTCAAATCGCAATTGGAAATATTTTATTGAAAAAGAAGATTGTTTAAGCCTAAAAACATTTAATATGTAACGTCAATAGTCGTATTATTGCAACACAAACAAGTAAAATTGAATGATTCCCCTACAAACGATCAATAAACATCAATTTGAAAATGGAATTTTATGCTACTTTGTAAAGATAACATAGTGAAATGATGATTCATCAAAAGCTAGTTGATTTCCCGTATTTGCGAAATGAAACTTCCCGGAAAAAAGAGATCTCATATATTTGTACTTTTGAAGCATGATACTCTTTTTAAAGAAAAGCGACGTCTTTTTTCAATAAAGGTTCGAGGGTTATTCCAAATGTAATGCGCACTCCCGGAATATTTTGGAATGTTTTCTGAACGAAATATGTGTCAATTATGGCAAGGAAATATAATAATATCGACAGAGAACCGAAGAGAAGAAAGATATTCTAAAGCCATTCTCCTATAGTATCTTTTTTTTAATAATTAATTTGAATTTGATGGGGTATTCCATATTTCTCTCTTTACTCCAAACAGATAAAAATGTTCGCATAAGATAAATATTTACATTAAAACATTACAAAAAAAAAACTTTCTCTATTCTCTTTAGTTTGGTATCTCTAAACAACTTTGAAGAAAACTCCTTTCTAAAACAATCAGAAAGCCCTAAATAAACCACTATACGAATTCTTATTAAAACAATTTGAAGTCAAGTTTAAAAGAAATAGATGCATTCAATGTATTCTACCCATGTCTGTGAACTGTAAAAGAATTCTTCGCAAGACAGCCTAAACAACTTTAGAAAATTTTATTTGAGGTTTCCCTCTAGGGTTTAGAGTGTTAGAATACACTTGAAACAATGTCACGCAAGTGCAGTTACTCAGACAGAGTTTTGTGCTTAGAAAACCATTGAAATAAAGTTAGACCTATTTGCACTGTCGTATCTTTCTGAAAATTTTGAACGATCACTTGTAGCATAAATGTAAGGAAACAAAATTTAATGTTTAGAGATGAAAATTTATATAATTTATCGCAATTGCTAAAACTGTAACTCAACTCCTCATCTACAGTAATCTTTTATTTACTTATAAGTACCTGGACGACCGAGCCTCGCTCGGCTTTAAAGTTTTTTTTTTTTTTTTTTTTTGAGGTTTAATACTTTTTTAAATATACTTGAAAAGCATCACGTTAACGAAATATTAAAATTCTCGTCAGTCGTTGGATATGCTTCCGAAAAACAAGATATACATGCAATCACTTCATCAGTATTATAATCAGCTATAAGAAGTCTACTACTGAATATAGGCCTCCATCCCCCACAGTCATCCACATGGGGAAGCTCTGAGCTGGTTTCGTATACATATTTAACGCACGGTATTGCCAAAACTAAGACCAAACATTGCGACAATAAATATGAAGAAAAAAAAATGCTAGGATTGAAAATGCGCCACGACCATCTTATAACACTAAAGTACCAAACAAAGATTCTAAATGCAATTAAGTAAACATTTTGCTTTAAACTATTTGTTACATTTTTGTTTCCACTGTACAATTTTCCTGTCATTAATTAAAAGATTTTTAACTTGGAGCCAATTTTACAATGGTGAAATCGTTTTAACCCAATACTTCCTTCCATACTATGTTGCGATTCATGATTTTATCCCAATCGAGATTTTCACTTGGAATAAGTACTTTTAGTGTAGTTGCTCACTTTACGCTAGAAAATGCTACATATAGCATGCTATCCATAAAAAATGATGATCCACAAACCACACCAGCAAATTATAACAACAACAGTCTTAACAAAATATAAACAGTTTCAAGACATTTGTTTTTTCGAAATAAAATTTAGATGCGTGACTTAAAAAACATATAAAATATTTGAAATGTTAAGAAGATAAATAAATAGAATAAAATAAGACGGCCAAGCAGTAGTTTTGCTTTAAAGAAAAAAGCTTTACATCGACTTACATAATGCTTTTGAATTTGTTTTTAGCCAAGTGCGATTGAAATTAGCCAAAATGGCTAATATCAGCCTAACCTGGCAACCCTAAACAAGTTTAAAGTTTTGAAGTGAGAAAGGACAAATTTTCATTGTTATGGTTGCAAATCGTCTGCCTTATGTGTCACAATTCACAATTTTTTTCAGGGCTGAAAACAATTAGACTTCATATTAAAAAACTCTTTTTTGTAAAAAATCGCGTTTTTACAGAAAAAACGCTGATGTAGATGAACTTAGAATGCTAAACTACAATTAAATCCAAAATTTCGTCCAAATCGTTAGAGCCGTTTCCGAGATACGAAATATATACATACATACAAGAATTGCTCATTTAAAGATATAAGATAGAGGGGTTCTGAAACATTTTCGACTTACGGCACCCTTTTAAGAATAATAATTTCTTCATGGCAACCATGGCTTTCTCTTCAATGTAAACCGTGTTACCATGACGGACCCAAAATTGGAGAATGTCGATTTTCATCGGTGATTCACCGGAAAGATTCGTTCACCACTGCGGTCTTTGGTATGCGAATGTTGACATTTACCGGCAAATGTCGACATTTTACATGCTCGGTCTTTTACGGCAACATATATATTAATCTCGGCTTACTCCAGGGTCCCCCGCACCTACCGCTATCTGTGGTTTCACCGGTTGCATGGGGCCCTGAAGATACCTCAATTTTTTTTCAACCAGACCCCCCTAGAAGTATTTATTTACTTTTAGAATTCAGGGACCACGAACATATTTAACGTGCCTCAGGCTCCCTTACGAACACGGAGGATCTTCGATCGGCTCGGATCGAACCCGGGACCCTTCGGTTACAAGTTCGACGCCCTACCAATCAGGCCACCACGGCCTTATATGTTGATATTGTATATACATCGCGGTACCCCTTGCCTCTCTCTGCGGCACCTTATGATGTCACAGCACTCACTTTGGGAACCCATGGTATAATCGATGCACCTTTGGTGTTTTGAAAAAAAGTACCTGTGGAATAATTGTTTCTTATTTATATTCTTACATATACATAGACTAGGAATTCTAAATAGTAGTCACTGGCTACCAGAACCACTAAAAATGGCCGCTATTTTTTTTTTTTTTTATTAAATAAATTCAGTTCAAAACATAAATATTCTTAAGGGAATTACTATGAATTCTTACTATCAGATGGTCGTCACTTTTGACGACTAAAACTTGATTTGTTAGCAGCCTTTTTCAATGAAATGGTCACCCGTTGGCAACTGACAACCGCTAATATAGAGAGTTAATATACAATGATAAATGTTGAATAAAACTCCCATTACGTAAACCATTTTGTGGTTATTATTTTTATTTGCAGATTAAAAAGAACATCTCCTGTTTGTTGAAGCAATGTTGATTAGCTGGTTAAATGTCAAGTATAACAGCAACAATTTGCTTATCTTCTACTCTTTTCCCAAGAGTTTAAATTCAGAACTTCCCAATTCCGATTTATTTTCTGGCATTTTATACTCAAAAGATGTACATTGAAAATTTGTGAAGGGCAATTTCCGTTATGCATCGTCTGCATTTTAAACTGTTATACCGAAAAAACTGCAGTTTATATAGAAAAAAGAATCCTATATACATGGAATTAATCGTTACAAATTGTTTGAATACAATATTACACAAAGGTAGTGCAAACAGTAACTATGCTTTTGAGAAAACCGTTAAAACTGTTATTTCTTGTTTCTGTAAATGTTTATGAAAACCTTCTCAAACATTACTTTTTAATGATTGCTAACCAATTTGATACAACTTAGTTTCATAAAATACCTTTTAGAATTTCATGGAAAATTCCACGGAAAACTTTCCGCGAAGCATAATTTCTATTTTAATGAGGGTAATTACGTCTAATGCTAATAAGTTACACAAAATTAAACAGCGGACATCGGTTTTCGAAAATTTGTTATTTGAATGAATAAATCATGAACTGATTAATTAAGTGAACTTTTAAAATTTTCATGCATAAAATTGTCATATTTTTAATTGTAGGTTTTGGGCATCACAAAGTGTTGTCTAATAGTTTTAAAAGTAGTTAAAAAGCAATCAAGGTTTGAAGGCTATTGTTGCGAAGTATGAACATATGCAGTGTTATTGTTCATTATTTTAAACTAGAAAATCGCCCGTCAAGACATGACGGGTGAAAATTGCGTCTACATTTTAACGAAGCTATTGCCTGTTTGGTGATACTTTGACAGTTGAAACTTTATCCCTAACTCCAGTGGATTAACCCTAAACTCCAGTAGATAGCGTTCATTGTTGACCCCTTTTTCGTTTCTTCATTCCCCTGAAACGACACAGTCTCACCAGTAAAACTGTTAAGTTACCGAATCCATTTCAGCCTTTCACAATAGAGTAGGACTCGACCGATGCATCGGCCTGGCCGATGCATCGGCGCCGATTGTTCAACAATTTATCCATCGGCATCGGCATCGGCGGCCGATGCTAAATTGCAGGAAACATCGGCCCATCGGCCTTAAAAACATCGAAAAGCCGATGGAACTGGCCGATGTTTTTGAAAAAAAAAGGACCTTTGATGTTTTACTTTTTAATACAAAGTAAAGGTTGTTTTCATATAAAATTGTTTACTAAATTTCAGTATGAATTTCTATTTTAGTCACCCCTGAAAGAGTTTTTAATACTGCATTCAAGTACCAAACAAGTTTATTATTGCGCTGTTCCTTGCTGCTGGATGTACGTATGTACCTCTCATAAGTCATAAACCAAAAATCGTAAGCTGTAGAAGGATAATTTTCGCATGTGGGGTGCGCACTTCCAGTTGTGCACTTCCCTTTTTGTTTTCGATCGGGTGTTCTGAAAAGCCTGTTTACTCATTTTTTGTGGATATTAATTACTTATTTCAATGCAAAACTAATATAGCGTCTCAGACTGACGATCATTTGGCAATATATTGCCGAATTGGACACCTTGGAAACAAATATGAGATGGCAAAACCGGTTTTTGTGTCATTTTGTTAGATTCCGGTTGAGCCGACGGTAATTCTTAATTTTTCGATATCTATATACATAAATGGCTAATTCTGTGGGGATGTCCGGGGTAAACTTCAAAACTACTGGACAGGTTTTAACCATTTTTTCACCATTAGATAGCTACATCATCAGGGAGCATTTTAGGCTATAATTTATTCCTTAAAAACTTAGTTTTAAAAAGTTATGGTGGAAAACATTAAATTTCATGTAATTTCCCCATGTTATGATTAAATATAAAACCCATTGTTAGGAAAATTCGTTGCCTAACAACAGCAATATTAAAAGTAATCACAATGAAAATTTTGAATCAAGGCTTCTCCGGAGCAAGCATGACATTTATTGCTTTGTTAGGAGTTGTATCCTCATCTTTATACATAAACTAGCTGTACCCGACGCGCGTTGCTACGCCAACAAAAAAATACATCATTATACTGATTTTCATGACAATCGGTTGAACGGGGCAGAAGTTGCTACTCTGCAGTGCCACCTGGTGGTGAGTGGCTTCAATCAGCATATTATGCACCTTCTCCGTAGAAAAATACACATATATAGCAATTTTCATAATAATCGGTCCAGGTATCAAGTGAAGCCGTGACTATACTCAAATTTTGTACTCACGCAGTTTGCAAGATCAATCAATCGCTAAAAATATCAAATAGAAAAAGTTTTAAACCCCCCCGTTGCATGAAAAGCCATAAAACAATAATAAAAGAATTTATTTGTTCAAACTCAAGAAAAATGGCAACAGTTAACTTCTTATCAATGAGATCTTTCACGCGAATTAATTTCTGCAGCCGATAATTTTATTCGTATTTATCCAATGGATTGTGACTTAAATTGGAATAAAAAAGGAACTATCGATCGGATTTTCTTCAAACTGGTCTATAAACATTCCCAGTACCAAAAATAACAAACGGTGAAAGTTTCAGCCAAATCTGCCGGGTAGTTTTTGAGTTCATGGATGACATACAGACAAACATTCATTTATATATATATATATATATATATATATATATATATATATATATACTAGTTGACCCGTGCGGAACTCCGCACTGTGTTTCAAATCGTTTCATAAGGTATTTCGCTCTTTAAGAATTTCAAAGGAAGAACATTATGAAGAAGAACCGAAAAAAAGTAAGCGCAGAAGAGAAGGCATGTAATTTAAAGACATCAGTAACAAAACCTTGTTAAATACAACGTTGTGATAATTTGATCATCGCTCACCTTTTGGTCGTACATATTTTCAATTCAAACATAAATATCATTAAAAGTGTGGCTGAGTAGTGACTCGTGAAAAAGCAATGTCAAAACTTAAGAAAAACAGATAAACATCCTTCGATTAACAGTCAACTTAACCGAATGATAACTGTAGCCTGCATAAAGGAGTCGAAACACCAAGTAGCATTCCCACTGCATTTATTAAGTTTTAAATTGAGAAGGGAATAATATATAAGATAAGATATTGAAGAAACATTTTTTTATTCTTGAAAATTTTTACAATTTGTTACCACAGGCTGCTTGAACCGACTTAGACTTGAACAGACATAGATGGCAGCACGTGTTCATCATTTAACAGCACGGTTAAAGTACAAAATAAATTGAACTATGCTCTTTTTTAAGCGTAGCTTTTCGAATGTAGTAAAAATGTGATAAGCTATTTGTTTTTTTTTTTTTTTTTTTGCAAAAAGGAAAAAAATATATATATTTTACTCTTCAAATTGAGGTAGTAATTTTTTTATTTGTACAAAGAGTCAAAAACTCATTCGAAGAATATATATTTCAAAATACGATTTATTATTTTTTTCTGAACAAAAAACAATTCTATTGTAGTCTGAAATCTTAAACCTGTTACTTATATTTTCGCTTACATTATGCTTTGATTTTCTTACCAGAGCCAAAGCTTAAAAAGAAAAAAAAAACGTACAATTCCCAAGTAATTTAGCACAAAGTCACTTCAAGTTTTCATCTCAGCAAGGAGCGTTTTCTTCTCACTTACTCTATTCCTTCATAGTTCTTATTCACTTCATTATGTGATCATGCATGCAATGCGCGATATTTCTCTAATATTTTGTTGCAGATTGTCCGGACGTGGGCCCGAACACGCATGCTCCTAGTTACGAAGAGAACGCTCTGCCGATCAAGCTATTCAGCTCTGTCGGTCATAGCGCAAATTAAAGTTATAAGTTTAACCGAAAACCTCATTCTGGTTCTTTAAAACAGGTTTTTCGACTGAAAAAAAACAATTTTTAGACCGAGGGTCTATTTTTCGTCAGTAGCCAGCACCAAAAGCTTTAAAATAAGGCGTAAATCAAAGAAATCGATCAAGAATTGAGGAAAATCTGGCGTAGAAACCAAAAACAGGCTACAGAAATAATATATAAGGATATATATATATATATATATATATATATATATATATATATATATATATATATATATATATATATATATATATATATATATATATATATATATATATAAATGGCTGCTTCTGTGGGGTTGTCCGGGGTAAACTTTAAAAGTACTTTACGGATTTTAATATTTTTTTCACCATATATAGCTATATTATCCGGGAGCAACTTAGGCTACAATTTATTCCTTATAAACTTAGTTTTAAAAAGTTATGGTGGAAAACAGTAAATTTCATATAATTTCCCCATTAAATGATTAAATTCGCAACTCCAATAAACTATAGGGGGCGCAGCAGCCACTGTCTAATGGTGGATGAAAAAGGTAAAACAAAAAAATACAGTAAAACTTGCTTTGACGCGTAGTGAATGACAGTAATTTTTCATCGTGTTTGTGAGAAGCTTTCTTTTCTATTCTTCTGAAATTACATTACACCACAAACTGCTAGAAGCCTGTAGTTTACCCCAAAGAAAACACGTGGAATGGAATGTTTTACCTTTTTCTTTAGCATTGGTTTTTCACCGCAAGGTAGCGTATTCGAGCTCTGGAGTCGCGAATATAAAACCCATTGTTACAAAAATTCGTTGCCTAACAACAGAAATATTAAAAGTAATCATAATGAAAATTTTGAATCAAGGCTTCTCCGGAGCAAACATGAGTTCAAAGTCATTTAAACTTTTGGAAACTCTACTTTTTGCACCCTTAAAGAAACCTAGTAGAGAGCTTTTTTTTGTGTGTGTGTACTATTTAATTAAATAAAGCGCACGGTTTTTTTTAGTGATCTTTGTTTTTGTTAGTTCGTATTTTGGAAATTCTTCAAATTTTTATATGCTTAAATTCGTGCTTTCGTTTCTAAATTAATATTCGTTCGTTCTTTATACTTATTGCTATTTTACTTTTATGGGTAAGGAAGAAGCTCGATTTTTTATCACGTCAAAGCGATATGTTTTGAGTTCTTTCAGTTAAAACAGAAAACGAAAGAAAGTAGCGATTGTTTCTCGCAATTGTGACTGACCCAGGCAACGCCGGGTATTTTTGATAATTTGTAATATAAATCACAGTAATGCAATCTTTTCTGTATCACTTCGGCGGAGTTACAAGTTTGGGGCCCGTCGAAATACATATTGGGGCCCTATTTCCCTATCACAGAAGTTGTAAAACATTTATCACAAGCATTTTTCTAACTCCTACGGTGCCACTATGGTTATGGTGCCTCTCGCGCAATTGCAACATTTGCTATATTTTAAATCCGCCACTGCACATCAAAACAAACTCGGGTGCAAGTTTTGAAAGGGTTTTTCTGCTCAATGTTTATGATTATTTTGAACTCTATTTTTTACGACTATTTTTTGAATTTCCAAGAACACTTGCGCGTCCCTCCTCTCACTCCCTCAATTTTTGAAATTAAACTCTAGTTGTACTTTTGAGTTGTTTAAAACTAACACCATTCATAAAATTAGAGATTTTTTTCAAAAACTTTATCTATTGTTTAGAAAGAATTTAGAACATTAATGTTAGAAATTGATTAAAGACGTTTTGAATGGTGACATTATTCGGAAATCGAAGAGACTTTTGAATTTTTTTCTTCGGAAGTGCTGAAATAGATTCAGAAACTTTTCCAATGCGTTGGTTTTAGCGGTTCTGTACTGAAAAAGATTAGGCCGAGGTTGGGGCCGAAGTGTGAGTTACTGCAAAATCAGAGGGTGACCCCCCCCCCCCCCATTTTGTAATGCGCCATCTTTTTTGCGATCGATTTTTTTTCTGTCGTAAGTAACTATTTTAATGTATTTATATAAAATCAATGAATAACTTTTTTCGTTTCTTATGGAAAAGTTTCAAAGATTTTCTATTATGTAATTTTTTAAATTTCAGAAAATTATTGTTATATTGAACAATTTAATTTGAACATGTTTGTAAAGCTTCATAAAAGATTAAACAATCAAATTGTTTAATATTATGTGTGCAAACAACAGATCAAGTAGTATATGTATTCAGTTATTAACTTGGTGTAAATATTGAGTTTGTTTATTGTAGCTGCGTTTTAAGAACCTCGCTCTTTTCATGGCTTTTTCTTTTTCAGCAAAATTTATGTCACTGTTTTAGTTTTCTGAAAAATGCAAAATTTTCTATTCATAAGTTTTAAATAAGTATAAAAATATTCCTATTATGATTTAATATTGTAATTTATCTGTTACCTTTTTTGTTTAATTTGATGACTAAAAAATATCTACATGCAATCTTTCCACTTTAATTGCGTAATTTTTTGAAGGTTTCATTGTTTTATTATTATTTTTTTTTGGGAGGGATGGAATGATTAAACAACATAGTTTAATGTGTTTTTTAACTATGTTTAGTGTTCCTAAATCCATACATCATTACAATATTTTTCTGAAATCTTAGTTATATGTTCAATTTGTATATATATAGGTGACTACTTTGTAGATCGATGTGCTTCGGTAATGTGAACTATTCAGGGTAAGGTTTTATACAACTTGTCCTCTAACTTTTAGATCATAATACGTACATATGAGTTTTCAACTTACTATTTCATAAAGTTTTTGAGTGACGCAAGTTTACGCGCATGAAGACATCACTAGAGAATTTGCGATAATTAACTGAGGAGAAGTTCAAAATGGATATTTCGGTCATCTATATGTTCTTAGGTACATATGCATGTACAGCAGATGTGCCGAAAAAACTTGTGAAGTTTAAATTGGGTGATCGTAAAATAGAAATTTAGGTCAAAATCTGATTTTTTTTTTCTTTTTTTGTGATTACAATTCCTTATTCGTAGAACGGAAGTAAAGTGAAATGAATCAACGATATTTTAAATCCCTGACAATTTTATCAATTTATTTCTGTTTATTTTTTTTTTTTTTTGCCATCGGCCAACGGCATCGGCCATCGGCCATCGGCAATCGGCCATTTGGAGGAAAACAATCGGCCATCGGCCATCGGCCATCTTTGAACAATCGGCCAACAATCGGCATCGGCCCATCGGCCAAAAAATGCCATCGGTCGAGCCCTACAATAAAGCCTTTCCCTGCGTGTTAAACATTACCAAAACATATTATCCAATTATCTTGCCGTGGTGTGAATTTCATTGTTGATAACGTCAGGAGCGTTACTCGAACTTTGGCTATTATATATATGATGATGTTTCAAAACCTAAAAGCAATGTGAGCCACTTTGTAAAATTTGGTAGGAAAAAAAAAAGAGAATAAATGCCTTGGTGACATTTGGGCACAAAAACTTAGTTCAAGAGTAGTTGAAAAAGCTTTTGGTTGTTCTTTATCAGGTCGAGTTATTTTATTTTAAATATATATACAGGTTAATGATAACCTTATCCATAGAAAG
This sequence comes from Uloborus diversus, assembly GCF_026930045.1. NCBI lineage: Eukaryota > Metazoa > Arthropoda > Arachnida > Araneae > Uloboridae > Uloborus > Uloborus diversus. The sequence goes on along the minus strand of NC_072736.1, from coordinate 71,596,339 downwards.
TGTCATAGGTTTTCATTTGTTTTTTATCTTTACACATTATACTGCGTTGAAATCTATATAAATAAAACAAAGAATATATGAGTGTATGTGTGTATGTTCCCCATACAAATCCATAGTTTACGTCGGAACTCGACCAAATTAGGCAGGGAAGAATTTGGGTACCACTTGACATTACTAAACTCTTCGAAGTACGTTATAACGTTTTATTTTTATTTTATTATCGAAAATATAGTTTCTCTCATTTGTAGCTGCTTCTTGCTTGGAGGATAAACACACTGCAATGTTATTTTGGTAAATTTGGAAATGTAAATAAAAAAAATATCAGCTGAAGGAATTAAACAATTTAAATTTGATGAAGTTTGAGCAAACACAGACATGCTAAACTTATTAAAATGAAAACGCGTTCGGATGTTACAGTAAGTTCTAATAGTTTTAGGAAATAAAATTGGTATTAATACCAAGTAGTAATAATAAATGTCACTAACAGATCATTCAGTGTGGAAATTTTAGATTCAAAGAAAAAAATCCAACTTTTTTTTTCAGTTATTCCAACTTTAAAAGCTTTTTTGTGCAACATTATTGACAATTTGTAGTTAAACAAAATCTTTCTAAGTATTATGCATTGTAATATTTATCAATTTTTATTTACTCTCAAACTTCTATGTTCTAACCCACTGAATGCTATAAACGCATGCTAAAAAATACATTGTTTAAAAAGACAACATGCAAAATTATCTGTAAAATTAGCGTTTTGAGACCAAAACAAAAACAAAACAAAACCAAAATAAAAACCCTTGAGTTTTCAGGACGGTTAAAGCAGTGCAAGAGAAAAAAATCATTTAAAATAAAATTTCATAAATAAATAAAGTATTTCATTGACAACTTCCATTACGATTCCTTAAATGCGAAAATTCAGCACATTTCAGACCCACCCCATCTTGTATTGCTATAAATTAAAGGTATTCACTTATAATTTCCTTCAAAGTAATTTGCACGTAATTTACGTGAAAATTCGGAGTTGAAGCATCGGAAGTAATTGTTTGTCCGTGCATTTCCGGTGATCAAGATAGCTGACGATGGGATTTTACCGATATTATCTTGCCTATATCTTAGATGAAAATCTCGACTATGCATCGTAAAGATCAGATAACAATTGACTATGATGTTAAGAGGTACTGAAAGGGTTCAAGTTGCAATCACAAGGAATGGCGATTTAATGTGACTGAATATCATTATTAAAGCTAATTCTAATAGAATGAGGAATGGAATCCTTTTACATAAGGACTAGTTTCAATTAAAGCTAAGCTTTACATTACGACTTATAGAGGACAGTGACGTTTTAAAGCAGTGGATAAATGAGAAGACTACTTTGTTTTTAATTAGTATCTTATTAAAATAATGTCTGTAATGTGCGAATTTCAAATAACTGTAACACAAAATTTCGAAATATACACGATTTCATCATTTTCAATACTTTTAAAATCAATAACGCATTAATGATTTTCAACATTGTTGATCGTGATATTTAAGCAATAGTTAAAACAGTGGTTTAATAAGATAGCGAGTTGTATGCGTTCATAAAAAAGAATTGCCCAGAATGAAAGGATATCTCTTTATTTGAAGCAATTAAGAAATTCTTAAATATTTCATACTAAAAAGAGAAGCTACGTAGTTCTATGTTTAAAAAAAATATATATATATATTCACTTTTAACTTAACGTTCTAAAAGATTAAAAAAAAAATTTAAAGTTAAATAGTAAATTTTCAGGACACAAAAACCAAACATTGCGTTTCTTAAAACCGAATGTCATGATTGAATATATCTATTACCAAATTTTATAGCTACATCACACTTTTTTTTAGAGCCGCATAAACCATTGATCTGCATAGTATATACAGGCTATAGTAAGCTCTCTGTGAAATACTTAGTGTTTCAAAAGTGCTATGCTGTATTTAATCAGCAATACATGATGTAAAGTAAGTGGAGGAGACAATAAGTAAATGGGACACGTTGTTGAACCAACCACTACTTGAATATATAAATGTACTTTGATTTAAAAAAAAAAAATTTTTTTTTTGGTGCTAATTGCTAACAATAGTGATCAAAATAATCTGACAAAATTCTCTTCTTCTTTTTGCCGTTTTTTCTTTGATCACAATGAACGAAAATCTACTAAAAAAGCAAATTTCTACTTTTTTTTCTAAACCAGCTATTAATTAAACAGTAACCATTAGCATTCAGTCAATCTAAATGTCATGTATAATTTGATTAGTTGTTTGCTTACTTTAATATGCATTTGTATTTAATTTTAGCACTTTCATTTTTATGAACACAAATTTATTTTAAAAGCATTATTAGGGTCGAATGGGACCGAAGCCATAATAATAAATGGAAACACACATTTTCTCTTCTCAGTAAAAAAAAATATATTATTCTTTTGCTTTAATTGTCTTTGATTAAAATATGTTTAATATTTCTTTTAAATGCTTAGGTCATTATTAAAGTCATTTGTTTCAAACCACCTATACAAGTTACTTATTTTAAAGCATTGACTGACATTCCTAATAAATCGATTTATGATTCCGAGTTCTTGTATGATTAAGCTTGATTTTGACACATGATAACTTTAAGTCATATGTTTAAATATGTTACAAAACACTATATTGATTCTAAAGCTATAGATCATATTACAATTTCTTCTTAAACGTGTTTTGTCGGAAAGCTATGGTATTTCAAGCCATGTTCTCTCTTAAGTAGTACTATACGTTAAATTCTTTTAGTTCTAAATTGTATATATTCTTAATTTAGTTTAGCATTTGAATTGTTGAATGAATTTTTAGAGAAAGCAAAAACATTTATTGTTCACACGTTTTTCATCTAACTCTGTATTTTTTTACTTCTTCAGTTAACTAATATCTCTTTTACCAATTGTCCATTTAATTATTTATCATATAAATTAGACAATTGTTTATTTTAAAATAGTTCTCTATTCATTGCTATCTGTCACTCATTCACCCTCATAGGGTTGGGGGATGAATGAGACAAATGAACTTCTTTAGTTTTTCAGTAGTGTTCACACCGAATTATATTTTCCCAAGTTTTCGCGTTTTTATATTCTCCTATATATGCATTGAAATTATCCTGAGGATTTGAAAAAATCTGATTAATGAAAAAAAAACTAAAGAATAGAAGATAAAAAAAGTTGTATCATTCATTACTACTTTTTTCTACAGTGTATCTAGAGTGGAGCGTTCTGTGTCTCAAATTCTGACCAGAAAAATTTTAAGAAGTTAGCGTCAGCAAAAAAGCTTAATAATACGATTCAAGCATTTAGATAATCAAAACTGTCAAAAGCGTAATCATCATTAACTAAAACTTTAATCTCAACATATTTCTGAAATGTCAAAAATTTAAACGTTTTTGAAAGTTAAATTAAGTCTGTTTCCGAAATTGCATATTTATGTTTCATTAAAATAAGAAACGACACTGTTGGCTTACAATAGCGATAAATTTCTTTCTTATCCTTCGGCAGAGTCTAAATTCTACTTCAAACTCACGCAGACAGCACTCTGCAAGTATCTTGTTAAATTATCGATTTCAGACCATTTTCAAGCCGAATTCATTCCATTGATTTCGTTTCAAAATCAGACAATAGTTCTAAGCAAGGTTGCTTAAAGCATTTGGACAGTTTGTTCATTATTTATTCTGCTTAAAATTACGGAATAGAATACTTAGCTTTACAAAATAGAATACCTCCAAGTTTTAATTTTTCTGAAGGATCAATTAGCATTCTCGAATAGACATTGTGAAATATTTTTTTTTTTTTTAAATCTAGCCCAAACATAAGAAAAAATTTTCTTAAGTCCTTTACTAAAACTTGAACGTTCAGTACTCTTTCACTTGTTAATGGGTCTTTAAAATGCTTTGTTTGATTTCAAATACATTTTAATAGTCTTCCAAGAAAAATAAACAACAGAAAAAAAGTCATTTTAGCTCAAACTTGACAAACACGTGTTTCAGAATTGAAAGACATTTTTCAACTCTGGTTTTACTTTCGTTTCAAGAAATAGTAAAAAAGTTTGCAATAAGAATCTAAATACCGTATACCTCAGACTTAGCTTTGACTAAAGTTTTAGATTGAATTTTAAATTTAAAAAAAAAAGCGATTTAAAAGCACAGATGATTTTACGGTGAAATAATGATTCTTATCATTTTTGTTTCATTCTAAAGTTTAAATTCTTTTTTACCGCAAAAGGCTTAAGCTTCCATATTCACCCACACACACACACACTTGTGCGAGTATTTTGCGAGTGTGCGTGTGTGCATATGCAAGTGAGTACGCATAAATTCTTATAAATATAGTGTTGTTACTTGTGGATGGAAAACCTGCCAAAAAAGTTTTGGTTTTTCTAATTTAATGTGAAAATGAGTCGGTTATATATATATATATATATATATATATATATATATATATATATATATATATATATATATATATATGTATGTGTGTGTGTGTGTGTGTCTGTGATCAATTATTCCACATTATTCCACATTAGTTACAAAGCAATCTTTCAATTTACAAGTTGAAAAGTATTATCTATTTTGCTGTTCACATGTTACACAACATCACAACTATAACAATTCAAAAAAAAAAAAAAAAAAAGTTATGCTGTGCCGATCTGCTATTAATTAGGTAACCTTAAAAGGGTATTTTTCTCCAATTTCTATAAAACGTAATATTCTATATTATTCTACCTACTATTATTCCTTAACAAAATACTGATATCAGTTTTATTCAGAGTCAGTACTCTTGTGCTCATTTGGAATAATACTAATTTGTAAAGTAGGAAACGGCTGTTTCCTCCTTTTCCCGTCTTGACCAGAAACTGAGAAAAGTCATTTCAGTCCTTCTTCATTCGCGAGTCGAGGACAGCGGCGAAAGGAAATGTCAAAGTTAATAAACTTCCTTAATTATTGAAGTTTATGAAGTATGAAATACCCTCTCGGTTTGACGCTTTGAGGATTATTCGAGGAAGAAAATAAATTGGTAATGAATTCTCTTGGAAATCTCTCCACAGTTTTCGTACTTGAATTCTTGGGAGTACCGTTTATTTATCCATGCGATTTTGTTTAATTTTTGACGTTCTCGGATTTCGGAGTTTCGTGATGAATATTTGCATTTTTAATTTTCGAAGAAAAATTATAAATTTAATGGTTGTTATGAAAATTTAAAGGAAAGGTTTAAATTATTTTCATAAAATGTTCTGAAGTCGGAAAATTAGAGGAAAATAAGTTAATAAACGATATTTTTTTTGTCAATCAGGTAAAAAAAGGCTTTAATGGTGTTATTTTGAGCTTGGCATGTTCACGCGTTCATTTGATTCCCGAGGCTTCAGACCTCTTTGTGACTTCTAGTTCTTTCCAAAAGTGAAGGAGACTCTAAAAGATTTTTTTTTTTTTTGAGTGGAGAAGAGATTCGACAGCCGAGAAATATTCCAAGAGTTACTTTGGTCCTGGAACGATGATTGCGATACATGTACGGAGGTTCAAAAAACCTTTTAAGAGATTAGGTAAAGTTACATATATTTTTTCGAACAGAATTCGGACATTTTTTACACATACCTTACTTACACGCGTTTCTCTCTCTCTATCTCTCTCTCTCTCTCTCTCTCTATGTATATATATATACAGAGAGAGAGACACACACAGAGAGATCGAGGAAGATAGAGCGATATATATATATATATATATATATATATATATATATATATATATATATATATATATATATATATATATATATATATATATGTGTGTGTGTGTGTGTGTGTGTGTGCGATGTGACTATGTGTGAATGAGTGTGTTAGTAAAAAGATTTTAAATATAGTCAATCGCGTACTTCGCGTACTTAATCTTGTACTTATTAAGATTTTAAGATTATTAGTTTCACTTATAAAAATATCATGGTTCATTCTTGTCTTAGATTCTTTCTATCTTGTAAAATATTGATTATTGCAGCATTTCAAAAAAAAAAAAAAAAAAATTGAGTTTCTCATTGGAACTTTAGCTAAGTATGTCAGTCTAAGCTGAAATCCGTTGTTACAATAATATTGTCTGATGGGCGGGAGCTGAAGTCAATAAAGTAAGGTATAGATATAATGAAGGTGCCATTCACTGCACAACAAAGCCACTTACTGTGACTTCTGGTGGCAGAACTCGGAGTTACCGTTCTTATCGTTGAAACAGTACAGGATACAAGAAAAATGTCGGTTACAAATTTGTTTGGCATTATCAAAATGAGAAAGAAAAGATATCTCCCGCTTAGTAATGTTAATAATAGTTGGCATAAAATGCACTTGCTTGATCTCGTTGAACGAAACTGCAAATGAGAAATGAGCCTTATTTATCTGTAATTCTCACAATGGTGTATTTCATCCCAAATATACGTCTGGACACAGGACTGTACTGTCCTTTACGAGAAAAGCTCCCGCCGTAAAGTCTGAGCCCGTCTACTGCCATAGAAACGGACTAAGTTCATTTTCTGCAACGGTGAGCAGGAAGGTTTTTTGACGCCATTTCTCTACTCGTCTTTTCGCCTTTGTGTAGTCGTACGGGTTTTTTCAACATTAAGCTTCCCTTGGAAAAACGAGACACGCCTTGTTAATACACCAGCAGACAGGCACAGACATTTCGCCTGTGATTTTTCGCGTGATGGCCGGACAGTACTGCACATTGTACAACGTGGCACGCTGGCGTAAGCATAAGCAATACGGTTACAAATCTCCTACAATGTTTGTGGAGAAGTTGTATATACTAGCTGTGTTATATATTCTTATTAAAAAGTTTAATTGTTTTTGTACACACTAAACCCGACGACTTGTAGTTGGAATGTCTCTTCTTTCTTAACTAAACGATACCGGATAACATTGCATCTGACCCTTTTTTTTTTCCATCTTATTATTTGCACCTTTCTGAGATAAGAACTTTAACTGCGAATCATTCCGCCTGATGCACTGTGAAGGGATTCATTGAGTGCGCATAACTATTTTACTACACCTAGACCCCAATTTTATGACTGTAATATAGTTGAGTCTTAAACTTTTAATTATTGCATCAGACATCAGATGTTACCTGCATGTAATTTTAAATAAACGTGACTTCAGTTTTTCAAAAATTTTAAGAACGACTTAAGATGATTTAAGATGTTGTAGAGTTCAGTTTTTTCCAAATTTCTTTTTCTTATATAAATTACTTATCAAACATCAAGGATGCATTAAATGACAATGACTGTAGTTCTTATTATTTAGAAATTATTGGGTTGACAACGGACTTTAGCGGGTACCATGTATTTCTTCTATAAAAAAGCTAATTTGTATGATCAAAGTAATACAGTTAGGTATGTCCCATACATTTAGTTAAGGTATAACATTAATTTTTTTTAAAGCATTTTGAATACTTAAATTTTATTTTATGTTTGTCTTTTACAGTAAATTTCGCAGTACATTAAGTTTCGCGGGAAAACAATCTATAAGATAATATTAAATTTTTTTGCAAGTACATCTTTTTGGTCATATCATCGCTTGCAAAGACTTTTTTTGTAAAAAACAAAGGGCTTCCTAAAGCAGCTTAAATAAGTAACCTAATATTAAATTTAAAATTTTTGGAACAGTTTTGTTAAACTTTTATCAGAAATAATCTGACTGTCTAGTCTTTTAATGGGACTTGGCAACTTTTAGATAACGAAAATCGATGAAAACATCGATTTTTCAATTTTTACTTTATTTGTAGTTTGACATCTCTACAATGGCTGAGCAAAGTCTTCCGACGATAGGATCAATGTAATGTAGTAAAAAAGTTCAAATATTACCACTGGACCAATCAGTTTTGTGTACATCAAACTGTGTGTTTTAAAGGTATTTTTTTCACACAAATCTAAGTGTTAAACTTAATAAAATTTCAAGTTATTCATTGAAGTGTTGAAGTTTCTCTTTTTTAATATGATCTGCATTACAGAATAAAAGATGAAATCCTCTATAGATCTAGAAAAAAAATATTCAAAGTTTGAAATTAGCGGAAAAAATTATGTTTTATATTGCGTTTTTCCATGAATGTCTTTTTCTGAATAACCGATTCTTTAGCAGTAAAATAAGTTCCTAGAGTTTTAAAAATCAGTAAAAGAATAATAAAAAAACAAAACTATGGTTCTTAACTTACCGGTTGAGTAATGAAGGAGAAGTAATTGAGATTTCCTTCCTTTTTGAATAATCTTAAAATGGTCTGTTAAACTAATATTTAGTTTTTGCTATTTATTAAGGATTAGCTCAAAATTAATTTAAAAACGATATATAAATAAAATCACTCTAAGATAAAATATGGTCCGAAAGACTAAAATTCCCTTAGAGAGAAACCCTTCTGCGGGAACTGAGGAAGCTGTATTTTTTCTCCTTCTGCTCTAGTTTAGAGCGTCGGGACTTATTATTTTTTAAACATTATATTCATTAAATTGTTTGATTTTATTTTTTGTGCGTGTGTGTGTCTCTCAATTCTTTGTTCGATTGTACGTCTAAAGTGTTCATTTAATGTTGTATTTTTGTACTGTTGTGCGTTTTATCTTCTAACCCTATGTGATACTATGTGCTGCATACGGAGTGTGTTATTGTGTCAAATAAAATAAAGAAGCAGGTATTGGGGTTATTGTGACTGAAAGCCAAAGCATCTCGCTCATGTATTTTTGTAACGAGCATATTATTCATTCATCCTCACACATTTATTGTCACTGAGACCAAAGAAGTACATTTACCTGTTACAGACGAAAAATTCACTTTAAACGTAGTTTTCGTTATTCATATAACGTTCGTTGACATTGAAACAAACCGCTGTTAGGTCCCAACTAATACTAATCGCTATTGGTTGGGTTGATAAAAACAGTTGGAAAACTGCCGCAAGTTGCAATTTTGCTTTTCATGAGGCTGAACTACGAAGCGTCTTTAGCAATAAAATCTTTCTTTTTTTGTAGTGTTTATTTGGTAACTCTCTGAACACCACTCTCTGAACAATGTGTGGCTTACCAAATTATTCCCTAAAACAATGTATATATATATATATATATATATATATATATATATATATATATATATATATATATATATATATATATATATATATATATATATATATATATATATATATATATATATATATATATATATATATATATATATATATATATATATATATATATATATATATATATATATATATATATATATATATATATATATATATATATATATATATATATATATATATATATATATATATATATATATATATATATATATATATATATATATATATATATATAATTTTTCTAGCAATCAAAAGTCAGAGAGAAATCAATCTTTAACATTTGATAAAATTTGTTACACTTATGCTAATGAATGCAGTAAAGCTTCATTAAATAGTACTCTAAACTTGATTGATGAATACATTATATGAATGTAAGATTTATAGCAAAGCATTACCAAAATTAGCTACCCACACTGTTGCGTGAGCGACACCCATATTTTAGACTTTAATGGGAAAAGTTGGTTGAAATGCAAAAATGATATTTCTATAGGATTTCCTCATTATTTTTTGCACCTTCGAACACAAAATGTTGTTTCACAAATACTTAAGAAAGCACAGAGATAATAGTTGAAGAAGGTTTTCAAATTATAGTAATAGAAGTGAAAGTGAGTACCTTAAAAATTTGCTTTTAACATGACCTTTGGACGCTGTATGGTAAATTGTTTATTTTCATTTAATCCTTACTTTCTATTTAAGTGACTGTTGAACCTTACTTTCTAGTCTTAATTGTATATGCGTAATTGGTAGTTTTTTTAGGGGTAGTAATTTTGGGGGTATAATTAGCACGATTTTATGACGTTAGCAAGAAAAATGGGATTTAGAAATGAGCTGACAGAATAACTAAGCGTTATTGGAGCATTCAAAAAATAAAAATATCAATTAAAAAACTCAAAAAGGAAAACTATAACAATGAAAATAGCATATAAATAAGGAATTAAATAAAATAGTAATAAAAATTGTTAAAAGTAATTCGCTAAATAACTTAATATAAAGTAAGCAATGTCTATTGGAAAAAGTCTTTAAACAACGTATTTGATAAAATGCAATTGCCAATTATTTTGCTTCATAATCCTAATAAATATAATGGCTATCTATATATTTCTTTGCGAAAAATTGTCGCTTTCTTTGTTCTAATCAAAGGTTTTATTATCAGCTAGAAGTCTCCGTCCGGTAGTGCAAATCGAGTACTATGCGATATGAAGTAGTCTGCAAACACGTTCTAACTTGAGTGGTCCCATGGTGAAAGATGTTCAAGGGGTGTATCCAGAAATGGCTAGATGACTTCGAGGCAAAAATTGGGAGTCAGTAAGCTGTCGTGATCATTAGAGGCGTAGAGGGAGAGGGGTTGTTTTTTTAACTGAAATTTAAATAGCAAATTAAAACGGCTATTTCATTTGTACTATGACTTTTAATATAAACATTTCACTTTCTTTAAGTTTGTATTTGTCCCTAGATTCCTTATTTTGGAGAAAAAACTTCATAATTTCGAAAACGGAATGGTGAAAGCCCCCGTATGCCTTTTTTTCATAACTAGTAATCTCCAAAAATATTTTATTTAGAAGTTTCATTAATTTTAATACTTAAAATAAGCATTTTCACTCAATAAAATTCATAATAAGTATGACTATTTTCGTAAATAAAAATAACGTTCTTTTTTTATAAAGTATTTTAATGAAATCGTTCTTACTTTTTTTTTTGGTTTTTACTTATGCAAATGAAAAATAATTGAAATTCCACTTAACTCTTTTGCAAAGGGTTTTAGTCATATTTTTGATCACTCAGATATTTTGAAGGAAATAAAAGGTTAAATTTAAAATATTACTGTTTAAAAAAGAATGAATTTGTGTAATTTAGTGAAATATAATATCAAGAACAAACTTTATATTGCTTTCATATTAAATATCTTGCTCTCTTTTGCATACTAAGTGATATTTTGTTTTTGAAGTTTAATGTTTAAATTTTAAGGGGTATGTTTAAATTAATTTGGGCCTTAAGACAATCAAGAAAATTCCAGTAAAAAATTACTTTCAGTTAAAATGAAAGGGGCTTGTTTAGTTCTGCAAGAACATCCTATTACATAGAATCTAATTGCAGCAGTTTGTTTAAAGCCAGGGATAACATATTATAACGCCTACTCTTCTTTCAACCAGTTTTTTTAACTTAATCAAAGACATCAAGCAGCTGCGTATTTACTTTTAAAACTCTTATTGTGTGTTTAATGCAGTTTTCGACCAAAATTTAAACAAATACAGCCTTTAAAATAGAAATTTGTGAGAAAAATGAAAAGTTTTGGCACAAGTAATTTACTGACCAATTTACCTGACCTAAACAAAAGTTCAGAAGATATTTTTGCGTGATAAGGAGTAAACAGTACCATAAGAGTGGTTGCTATAAGGCGTCTGAGGATGTTACGACCCTGTCTAAGTTTTGATGATTATTGCTTTTGAAGAAACTGAAAGTGATTTTGCGAGAGTTTTTTGTCCAGTGATCTGATTATTTTCGAAAAAAAAAATGTTTCTCAATGCAAAATTTCTTTTCAGTGAACATGAACTGTCATTTTCAAAATGTTTATGTTCAGGCCATATCACTAGCTAGGGCACGTGAAATGTCCCTTTGCTTTTAAAGAGTTAAAATTTTTGACTTATTGACTACTGAGGCAGTGCGAAACAAAGGCATGTGCGTGCCAGAATCAAAACTTTCAAGATAACCTGCACAAATGGTAGGAGAACCTTTCCTTTGTTTCGGAGCAAGTAATAGAACTAGTATTCCGCGTAGGTGCTGCTATACAGTACACTGTAAAAAAAATCCGAAACGTTACTGGGTATTTCCGTGTCACGTTTCGGGATTTTAATGGTTTTTATCCACTTCTGGGAAAAAATAAGTATTCTTGACAAAAAGTTTCCTGAATTGCTACAAGTCGGAAGAATGCAGACTTTTCACTGTTGTGAAAAATATTTTTAGCTCCCAGTTTAAAGATTAACTGAGCGTATTTATAAAGTGTATCGACTTTACTTTAAGTACGGCCCGTCCATGCTAATTAAGCTCCCAAAGGGAGCGAAAAACTGTGGACTGCATTGATTTGATAGATTTACAAGCAAGTAAAATTCTCGTTACTTACTTGCAATTCTGGTATAGCTTTGGCCATGTTTGCAATAATGCTCTTTTAACTTCCTTGATAAATCAGAATGATGCTAAGATATTACTTTCACAGATACGACTGGTTTTAAACGGGAAGATTTCTGAATTTTTCAGAAGGCTTACAGAATAATATCAGGAAGGTTACTGAATTTTAGTGGAAAAAGTTCATGGAATTTGCAAGATGTGTTACTGGCAGATATTGGGCACATCAGCTGCCCATTATTTTCCAGGAACGTTTCTGAATTGTTTTTACATTGTAGGATTTAGAAAAGAAAAACAATGAAAGGCTCCCTAGGAGCTGAACTTCAAACGTTTTTTTCTCAAAACTTAAAAACGTTCACTCACACCCCTTTGCTTCTCACTGCTACAATTGTATTTAAGAGAGAAGAGGAGATAAGTGACAAAAATTAAAATATTTGCACTCAAAGCGACCCAAATCGTGTTTTAAATTTTTCGTGAACCTCTCATGCACAGCTAATGAATGTACTGTGAACAAAGCATTCATTTACGCATTTCTTCTTGCACTTCATCTTTGTTACACGCCCTTAACGTAGATCCCTTCGTCAACAGGGTCATTTTATTAACTTCAAAGTTTCTTAAAAAACTTGATTTTAGGAAATTTTCAACAAATTATAAATAAAACTAACACCATCATCTAATCTACTTGAAAAACTGATGCAAAAGCCAAAGCAGAATTGAATCAGTCGTTTAATTTGAGCAAAGCAGAGATGGTGATTCATTGAATTTCAATTGAAAGTAGTGTTACACCAGAATCACTGAAAGAAAACCACTTGTTAAAGGCATTACTGTCATTTGGCGGATTTCGAAGTAACCTTGGTGACAATTGAGCCCTATTATCGAATCATAACACACAAAATGCCTTTCGTCTCAAAAAGATATTCCATATCTCCAAAAATGGAATTTGTCGCAGAAAATTGCTATATCATTCATAACACTTTGGATAAAAATGAAACAACGTTTAAAAGCACAGAAAAGATAAAAAGTCTATAAAAACGTAGACATGTTTCGAAGGCAATAGCCTCCTTCCTCAGTGCGAATTGTAGAAATGTATGAATCAAGGTCAAGAGAAAGTTTAAATTGCGTAACCAGGAAAATATTGACCAATCAGCTATCAGCGAGTGCTGAGGCAAAATATGACGTATTCTAACATGTAAGATTGAATAAGATTGGAGAAAAATGCGGAAAAGCAAAAGACTCATTGCAAAGATTATTTAAGTTTTTTTTTTTTTTTTCAATTCATAACACTATCTGTCCTGCAGTTTCACTTGTAAATATTTTGTAACTTGGACTTCGTTAACACCCAACTTTCATGATTACCTTTTTCTTGGCTGCAAATTACTGGGGGTAAATCATGAAGTAATTAATAAAATTTAACAAGGGGAGCACTTATTCGGAAACAGTACCTAATGGCCAGGGTTAAGAACATAGAAAATTAGTAATACCAATGAATTGTAGTTACATTTTAACCTTGTACCAACTGAAAATGCAAAATGATCCTTATATTTATCTACTACATATGAGGCAGTGAGAAACAAAGAGATGTAATTGGCAAAATTAAAAATTTAGAGATGATCAGTACAAATGGTAGGTGAACCTCTCCTCTGTCTTGGGGCAAAAGATATTACTAGTAGCTCTGGTAGGTGCTGCTGTGCAGCATGATTTAGAGAAAAAAATCAATGAAAGTCTACCTAGGATCTGAACTTTAAACATGTTTTATTTAAAACTAGTGGTACCCGCAAGGCTTTGCCCGTAATAGAAAATTAAAAAGGTTTTTTGGTTCGCTTGTATATTTACATATACTGTATGGTGAATTTTTTCGCCAATTGGCTTGGTTACGGTTTCACGTAATAATAATTTCGTTTTTTTCTTGTCCATCTAATGAGAATTTTGTTCTTAAAATTGGAATAGAAACAGAACCACATCGAATTTTTGAAAAATCGCTTCGAGGTGCACACCCCCATGCTACAAACTAACTTTGTGCCAAATTTCATGAAAATCGGCCGAACGGTCTAGGCGCTATGCGCGTCACAGAGATCCTGACAGACAGAGATACGGACAGACAGAGATCCTGACAGACTTTCAGCTTTATTATTAGTAAAGATTATAAAAAGTCCACTAACATTCCTTGGCTTCTAACTGCCTCATATTTATATCTAAATTGACTGTCAAAAGTAGCATATTGATATTTTTGTACTCAACTTAGACATTTTTTGTATCTAACTATGCATAAAACTGCAAAGCATATTGTAAAAGGTTTGAAACTTTTCTTTAATTTAACATCTTTGTTGAGAAGGCATTTTTAATTAAAATAAATAATGATTGCAGTTAAATGAAAAGTAATGTTTAAGTTTAAGACATGAGTCGGTTGAAGCTCGCAAGTTTTATGTTAAAAAAATATTTCTTGCTTGTAAATCAAAATATTCAAAGGCATTTTACAGTCTTAATTTGCGTTTTTTCTCGCTTTGTATTTGAGGAGAATTTTCCTTTAAAGAAAATGTTAATGATCCTGTATGAAAATAAAACATGGGCATTCATCGAATTATATTCCCTGCGTAATTTACTACAATTTACTCCTAGCTAATATTACATTCTTTCAACAAATCTCTTCCCTTTCTGTGAAGCATATGATTGATGCTATATAAACCTCAAAAAATATCATCTTTCATAATTTCAAAGAAAGAAAAACATCTAAGAATTTCAAAAGTAAGTAACAATCACAGAACAATTCTTTGTTATCTAATATTTTTACAAAAGTAGAAACGAAAACAATAGATAAATAATAAAATTCCTGGAGCATCAGATAAAATCGATACAGAAAGTATATTCTTCGGAATCTAAGAACCAGAAAAAGGCAACAATTCTCGAAAACCTTCGTCATTGTTATCGTCTTGTTTTCCTCTAGCACCGGAGATAACAAACTCAAGTTCTCTCGCATTTTTTATTTGCCAAGGAGAAAAAAAAAAGATCATCTCTATTTGTAAGTTATGTATGATTCCGATGTTTTCTTCCTAAAACATTTTGGGTTCCTTCACGAAAGATCTATTGATCATCGTCGTTCCTCCTTTTTATTCGACTTGTTTCATTCTTTGAAGCATCGTTATCGTTCCACGCACCTGATACAGTTCCAACATGACGGATACTCATAATGCATTAAAAAATGAAATTTGTTCCTGGAACTTGAGCACCAATGGTTTGATGTTTGATATTTTTGACACATTCCATGATTTTCATGAAGTAATAACAGGCATTCTTTTATTTAGTGAAAATGGAAGCATTTTGCTTTTGTAAAAACTAGCATTGAAAAGTAATTGTATTTGATGCTTACAGTTCTGCTTGATGGAGCATTAGTGATAAGATATGTTTCACATCTCTATTGTTTGATGCTTTGTTTAAAGCTAAATCATAAAATAAAATTACACTGGAAAGGGTTTTTTTTACTTCATAAGTATGTGTTTTGTTTCTGCGGAATTTCTTTAGCTAAAGTGTCCCAAGTGTTTATAAATGTCATTAAATAGGAAATTGTTTCATAATTTTCACTATACAGAAGAGTACAAAAAATTCGGCTTAATATGAACCGAAATGGGAGAGTTATTAAAATTGCCTGGTTATGGCGCATGCGCCTGCAACAGATTTTTCGTTTGGAGACTTTCGTCCTGCCAGGGTATGGGCGAGTTTCTGGATGTGATCGGCTCATCATATGCCGAGTTTTCGGTACTCTACTGTATTATTTGATTGGCTTTTCCAAATAGATTTGTAATTTTGTACCCGAGAAGTGAAACGAAATATTTCTCAAAACAAAACTTTCTGGGAAATGTTTTAAGCCCCTTTACCTCAAAACCAGCACGGTTTTGAGGAACATAGAGCTTCATTGTCTATCTTATTTTTACAAATATAACTGGGACTTATAATTGCTTTATATCCCTGACCAGAAAGTAAAAAGTTGAGAACGATGGTACTTAACCTCCACCGTATTTACGGAGTAAGGTTATACATTTTTTTAAACAGTGCTCTGGGTGGGAAGGGGGAGGTCTTTTAACAATACAGTCATTCAGAATATCTTTGAAACAGTCCAGACACCTTTGCGTTACTTCAAGTTTTTTCTGTTATAGTACATTTTAAAATCATGAAGATTAGAAATCGTATTTTATGACCTAGCCAGCAAGAATGCATTATTTGGAATTTTAATTTTTTTCTAAGTCCAAAAAAAAAAAAAAAAAAAAAAGAAAGAAAAAAAAAAAAAAAAAGATGACTCAAAGTTATCCGGACTGGCTTAAAGATACTCTAAATGACTGTATTTGGAAGTGTTTTATTTACAAATTTATTTACTTACCATACAACCGGAAATCGTTTGAGAAATATTATACATTAATGAAATATTAATCAAAAGTTATATCAATCAGACCAATTACCATTGCTTAAAGACTACTCTCTACTCTACAACCCTGGAGTACGCGAGTCATCTTCGTGTAGCAACTAAAAGTCGTTCAACCTTCCCAGTGACGTTCCATTTACCTCGGTGTTTCGTTCATATTTTGCTGAAATCTTTCCTTCTTATCTTTACTAATTCCTCAAGATTTTGGGAAAAGTAGTTCAAATGCAAAATTCTCAAATTATCCAACGACCCAAAACCTTGAATTTCATTAAAATGTTTTCCAGTTGAAAGATTTAAAGGTGCAATCCTTTCAATTCTCCAGGGATTGTATGATGCCTTCATTGACAGCTCTTGTGCATCCTTTTTCATTCAAAAGCAATTTACTTTTAAACACTTTGTCTTTGAAAAGGTTCCATTTTTACATGGATCTACGAATGCAAATTCCTGAATTTTTGTTTTTCATAGCCCTGAAAACTTGTTGCCTAGGTATTTAAAACATACACTTTCTTTGGACAGAGGAAGCTTTAACGCTTTTGTCATCAAGTCAAAGTTGACTTTCAGTGAAGCAATAGACATAACTCGACTCAACAACCAAATTTTACATTGCTATGTTTTCTTTCCAGGTTTAATGCTTATCTAGGTTCCTCCGTTGTTTTGAGGTCAAAGCTTTGCTTCTAATGTGGGATTTCATTGGTCCGATTCCTACCATACCCCTAGGCGCTATTTTCTCTCTTTGTGTAAATCTTTCTTGTGTTGTCTTATACGTAAATAAAGCAGTTCAACCTCTCGAGGCAACGACAACTCATATCTTCATAGTCTTTTTCATGCTAATACGCACAGATCTGAAATCTGATCAAGTCCATAAGTCCATTTCCCTCAACCTCTCCAACACCAGAACAGTTATTCAGTAAGTTACCACCCTATAGCCCGGGCTAAGGCAGATATACAACCTTGCCTTCAATATTCGAGTTGAACCGAACTATTGTTTTGGTCACTCGTCTGGTCAGTGCTAATTCTGTATTCGCTACCAGTTTGTTTGGCACTCTAGGCTTCCTTAAGAAATTTTCCACCTCCAGCTCAGTCACTCCTATGCCGGGCTGATGAGTGCTAATCAGCACAAAACTAGTCCTCGGCTGGAATTGACTGAGCTGGTGGTGTATTTCAGTTACATCCAGTATGTTCTCAGGAAACAAGGCAACACTACGTGGCAGGTACTTCGCAGTGGCCTTGAGTTCATTGCAGTTGTTACATCTCGAGAAAACCTTAATATCATAGCCAACCAAGACAAAGCTGCCTGTCCCCTCCGAGTCCCACAGCACAAATATATTCGTAGTGATTAATAGCTATGACGCAATAACATTATACATGTGGACACTTTGCTTTGACCCAGTAAATCCTCTTCTCCCACTCTCACTCAAATAAGAAACAAGGGTACTTGTGTAACTTGCATACTGGCAAAAACGAGGGAAAAGCACTTTTAAATCACGTCTTATAGTGCAACACCATGTTTCTTTAGAGCAGACTGCACATTGGTGAGAATCAAATATAAATTCTCGTATTAAGGTTATATTTCATGCAAACAAAATATCTTAATGTGTTTGAAATACACTTGCTGCCATTGTGCAAAATCACTACGTTAAAATTCACCATCAATTCAGGAAATTGAAGTTTAGTTTGATTAAACATTTTTGTCAGTTTTATTAGTTTCTAGGAGTCCTATAAGAAGACTATTAATTCTTTTGTATTGTATTAATAAATACCTATGGCTTGCATTTCCAACAGAAAAAGATTTTATTTGTCTTGTAACTCATATCTTGAAGGAGTTTGATCATTACTGCAATCACATCCCTAGAAAAGCTAGCTACTTTATGAAAGAATGGTCATTAGTGGGCATGTTCCTATGCTACTTTCATTGCAATATTATTTACTTGCAATGCATAAAAAGGAACAGAAAGTAAATCATATTCCTCTGCTTTATTGTGGAGATCTTTTTTTTTTGAGACTGAAGTAACACTCCCATTTAGAGATATGTTGCGTTTTTATGTAAGAAATGTCAAAGACAAATGTTCCAACAGTGTATCTTTATCTGTTTTCGCATATTATTGAATACATAGTTTTATTTCAAAAACATTTTTGTGTGCATTCATGCACAAATACATAAAGCAATATGTTCAGTGAAATTTCCCGAATATATGTTTACAAAATTAAACTGAAAAAACTAGCAAATTGTCAGGTCCTTCGAGTTTGAGACTTGGAATTATAAATTCGATAAATAAATTAACAAAGAAAGACGAACAGAATAATTCGTAAAATATGTGATAATGTAAGACTGGGTATTTATTTTATAACTAGAAAATCAATCGTGAAGGTGAAAATTGATTCTACATTTGGACGAAGCAATTTCCTGTTCGGTGATATATTGATAGTTGAAATTGTAACCCTAACTCCAGTGGATGAATCCTAAGCTCCAGTACATAGCGTTCATTGTTGACCACTTTGTCGTTTCTTCATTCCCCTGAAACGACAGTCTTACCAGTAAAACAGTTGAGTTACCGGATCCAGTTCAGCATTTTCAAAATAAAGCATTTCCCGGCATGTCAAACTTTGCCAGAAAATATTATCGAATTATCATGCCGTGGCAGGAGTTTCATTGTTGGTGTCGCCAGGAGCGTTACTCGATCAGTGAATTTGCTATTATATATGAGGATTTCATTGTTAGCCAGAAATGCTTGTTAGAGGTAACAGATTGATCTAAGTATTCTCTTCAAGTTGACGCCCTTTAATTACTTTGGTTTGGATGTTTTTGTTCTATGGAGTGTACTCCAACAGTTCAAATAATGAAACTAGGGCACTGCAAATAATAAACCATTTTTTAATTTTTTTTGCAGACGAACACGTTTTTTTTTCTAAACTTTGATGCACACATTTTGGAACAGTTTTTACAACACCGTTCAGAATACTTATTTAGAACTTTTGACATTATTAACTATTATTAAATTTATTAATAACTATTATTAAATAAATTATGCACACTTTTGAACAATTTTGGGAATGCATTGAAGAAATGTTTTGAGCACTCACATGTCCTCTTTTTTAGAAAATTTTGTAACATGTTTTGGGATGTTTTTTAAACATTAAGTAAACTTTCAATGTTTTCCGAAACCATTGATTTTCCTTTAGTTTTTGCGGTCTGCTCTCAATCATCCGTAATTTGCGAATGGAACTGTTGTCAACCAACGGTCTTCGATCCGGGAAGGCCATGTTTTTAAAAAGGCATTTGCGACCCCAAATAATAATGACGAAGTGTAACACGATATCTTTAGTGTTTTAAACTGAGAAGAGATAAAATGGAGGGAGTGATGACTTTTTGTTCATGAAACCAAGACCCCAAGTCACGCGATATATTTTAAAGCAAAGCATTTCAAGAAACTTGGTTTTTTTCGCTTGTTTCACGCAAAACGTAGCAACCATTCGTCGTTGTAGAATCACGTGACTTGGGGTCTTTGAGTCAGCTTCGACTAAGCCCCTCCATTGTAATTCCCGTTCTAAGGTGCTTTATTGGTGGATTCTATTGACTGGTAGTTCCAAAAAGCTGATTAAAAGGTTTTGTACGTTCAAAAAATGGAGTTATCCCCTCCCTAAAATGTTCAGTAAAAAATCGAAAACTCAAATGAGGACATTTGAAACATTATTTTTCTCTGCAACTTTACCAATTACTGTCACCACTCTACTTTCATCACGTTAGTTGTTTGGATTTGAAATCAAAATCGAAATTATTTACACCTTTAGGCTTCCTCCCTTTCAGTTGTATCTCTCTTAGATGCAATAATTTATCAAGTGTGCCCAGATATGTATCCAATCTGTTCTCATTTTCTCTCAAATCTGTTTTCAAACACGTCTCCAATTTGTTTTCAAACGTGTTCCCAAAATTAAATTGAACAGGTATTCTAAGCGGAACACTTTTGGATTACTTAATTTTCTACAGAAACCTTCTGAAAACATTCACATTCAGGGAAATGGGATCATTTTTCTGAAAAAAAAATGTGTTCACCTTGTTTTCAATGTGTGCTTGGAAATTGCAATGTAAGTGCCAAAATAAAACTTCATGACAAATTCAATTTTTTCCAAAAAAAAAAAAAGAAAAGTTCGTAAACTTGTTATGATTATTACTTTTGTGCAAAAAGAGACATATTATTATTACTCTAAAAATATACACATAAATAAATACTAAATAAATAAATACTGCTCTGGAAAGGTAAACAGCAGTACCTACAATTTTTTCTCTTTTCCTTTTTGTCAACTGTTTTACTTCAGCTTTTCAGTACAAACTTGCTCATTCAGTTTTAGCTGAAAATAATGATTTCAAAAAACGTCAATTTCTAACATTTTTTCTAGTGTTTGTTGGTAATGAAAAACACTGTTCTTCAAATAACTCAAAAACGCTTTTTTGTTCTTTTTTCTTTCTTTCTTTTTTTTCTTTTTTCTTTCTTTCTTTTTTTTTCTTTTTTGCCGATTACTTGCCCACGGCAGAACAATAATATCTACATTTCTCAGAGCATTTACAGCAATATAGATTATTCGTCAATATATACATTCCAAATAAACATATTTATAAACAAGCAAGATATTTGTATTATCCCTAGTTTTCTAACAATGCATCATAGTAATCAAAGGAATTCCTAAAATCCAATTATCTATCTTTGCGGGCCTATTTTATTTTATCTATTCTTCCTAAATACATGGAAAATGCCTACGCAAAATTGGAATGCTTGAGGACGATTCATATTCAAATTATTCAGCGAGAATTTGCTGAAATATTGTGCAAGCTTTTTCAATCAATAGCACAATAAACAAGTGGAAAATATTTTTAGCTTTAGGAAGCTTTCTGGAAAACGTTTTCGTTTTTAGAAAAACGTGTTTACTGTAAAATTCCACTTTCATGAAGTATAAATATTGTTTTTTTTTTTCTTTTTTAAATTTCAACATTTCAATATGGGATGATTTTCAATATATTATTGATATTCCATCTAAATTGTTTAACGCTTTCCCGTAAATTCATCAACTTATTTTTTTTTTACTGTGTTTTAACGTTTAATCGATTCATGAGATTTCTTAAACTAAAGTAAGAAAAAAAAGAGGCATTACTTTGCAAATTTAAACTTGACAAAAATTGTATAATATTGACACATGTTTTGCGTTTACAAGGAATTCTTTCTTCAACGCAAAAGAAGTAAGTTTGAGGATGAAAAGATATTTGACAAGAGCACCAAACTGGATTGGATAGCTTTTTTCCAAATTTTTTTTTTGTCCGTAAGATCAATTTTTTTTTCTGAATTGAAAAAAGAGTTCATCAACATGTTCCAAAATAGGTGTCAGTATTATGCATTTTTTTTTTTTTAAATTTGAGAATTTGTAACTTTTTTTTTACCCCTTTGACTTCAGAACATTTTTTTTAATGCTCTTAATGAAGGACATATATTTTCTGTATGAGACCGACACTTATTAATTTATTTCAACTATAGATATTCTGATGTATTTTTCCGTTTTTAGCTGTTTTTTTGAGGCACATTTAAAAGGCTGATAAATATTAGGCAGGGAAGTGTGGGCACGTAATGTTTTTTTTATTAAAAATGTATTGGCTATTAATATTTACTAGTTAAAACAAATTAGCACTTAAAAACCCTTTACCTTCTAAACAGAAAACCAGACGTTAGTATAAAAATGGTAAATAAATAAATAATTGCAATAGCAAATGAAATAGCGAAGTGAAACATGTTCTTGACGCAAAAATCATTTTCCTTTGACTATCTATTATTGCAATGTAAAGTCTTAAAGTTGGGCAATTTTTAAAAACAGGAAACAACATTTAGCTACGAAATTTCACTTAAGCAGTCACTGTAGCATCATTAACATTTAAATATATCGTCATCCTGCTCATTCTAAATCTTTCATTTCTCGCTAAATTTGACGACTTTTCTTAAAATGTCACCCGACTTTAATACCTTACCAACTGCGTCACCCGGCTTTGCACGATCTACCTCGAAAATAAAAGTTATGTCAAGCGACGCGTGTTGTACAATCAGACTTGGGGGGGGAGGGGGGGAGAGAAAGAAAAAGTTAACTTTTGCGGAAGTTTGCGGAAAAATAATCAAAAAGTAAACATTTTAAATCCCCCGATTACGGGAAAAGTCTTGAAAACAAAAGCCAGAATTTTACTTGTTCATATTCGAGAAAAAAAATGACAACAGTTCTTTTGTCCCAATGATTTTTTCTACACGCTACAAATTTTAATAAAAGCATTGCTACGGAAAGTTGAGATGAAGAACTGAATAATAATTTGAATGTAGGAAAGCCTACGAACAATTGGGATTTTTTATTGAAATCCTAAGCATCATAATTAATAGTTTTTAACTGATATCTCCGCTAATTATTATCGGAGGATTATGTTAAATAGCCAAACATAAAGACGGAAAAATTAAGAATCTATCGATACCTGGTTCGATGGTCAGTTCACCGGCATTCGTTGGAAGTAACTCGGACATAAATAGGTACATACATAGATACGTTCGATTTTTTATTATATAAGATATTTCTATAACGGGTGAACGAGGGGAAATGATTTTATGCGTCCAAAAATACATTTCACTATATTCTTTCCATTGCGATCTGTTTAATTTTCTTTTAATTATTACGCTATTCGTGTGATTCCCTGGTAAGCTTAATTACCAGTACTTCCAAAATTTTGTCCTTTAGTAGAATCTAGATTAGTTAAGATATTCTTGTTAAACACATTTAGTGCATTTGTCCATTCACGTTGAATTTAAAAGAAACAATTGATGTTTTGAGTTCGATTATATTTGATACCATTTCAAAATTTGAAGAATGGAAAGAAATGCAGATCAAAATGTAAAAAGGATAGATTCCGGAACCATATTTCAAAATCTGCAGTCAGATTACTTTCGTTGAAATAATGAATCGAGTACATCGTATACAGGGTGGTTATAAAATGAGGTGCTCTTTGCCCTCTAGCGAGTGAAGTATTGGACGAAACACTGCCAAATTTTATGGGAGTACATAGCAGACCAAGGTATTTTGGTTTCTGCAATTAAAAAAAAAGTACCAAAAGTCACCACCAGGGTAATTTTGTCGCTGCAAAAGTGTATTACTTGCGAATACTGAAGAATTAAATACCAAAAAATGCTGCACACATCAAGTTTTTTTACTACAAATGTTTGTTGCTTACAAATAAGGTTCAATAAAACCAACAAGAAATTTTCATTTGTAACAAGAGAAGAATAATACCAAAAGTTGTAAGGAAGAAATTTCGGCGCTGAAGCAAGGAATTCTTTCTTGAACAATATTCATGCAAGATGGTGCATCATCCCACGTTGGGCTTTAGGTATTGAGTGTATGGCGGCGACATATCTTTAATAGCAGTTTTATTAGTAATGCATTTCCTGCAGTATGGCCCATGAGGTCACCCAATCTTTCACTATGTTACGTTTCGCCATAGGGATTTCATAACGGTGTTGTGTATCTAAGGCATGTTCCCCGTATCTCAACATCGAAAACTCTAATAACATTACAGGTAGGAGAAATTTATCTGCCCCCCCCCCCCTCCACCCGGATGCGTTCGTCATATTGAACCTCATTTGTAAGTAAAAACCATATTTTGTGAATAAAATTGATGCATATATTTTGTCAGTTAACATTTAATTCTTCAATATTCACAATAATACATCTTTTCAACGGCAAAATATCCCCTGGTGACGATTTTTGTTACAATTTTTTAATTTCAGAAATCGAAGTTCCATGTTCTACTGTGTACGCCGATGAAATTTGACAATGTTTCGTCCAATACTTCACTCGCTAGAGGGTTCTGACCACCTCACATTATTTTATAGACACCCTGTGTATTGAAAATGTAATCTTGAACTTGAAATATCAGTAAATTGTTCCTCATACTTGTCTAAAAAATAGATTCGTGTCCTCTATCTACTTTGTAGTAATAAAGAGCGAAATACATTGTGGGTTGCTGACAAGATCGATTATTTCTAGATGATGGTTCTCAAAGTGGAATGACTGGTTCATTGAATATAAAATTTATGGAAGAGCAATCGTAACACTACGATTTGTTTTTCAATTGCTTCGTATGTTTTTCGCAATTTTTAAACATTAGTAAGGTATTTTTCATTTGCCTACGTATAAATGTTATAAAAAACTGCTAGCTATTGCAATATAAATGCCCAACATTTTTACAAAATTAGTCCATATACAGTAGATTCGCAATGCAACTCGATCTGATTTATGCGAAATTGATATAACTCGAGCTTTTCACGCGTAACGTGTCCCGGAGCTAACTTGAACTCCACACTCCCATCACGAGATTTTTCGGAGTTAAAGCGTGTAACGTAAATATCGGCTTCGTAACTGGATATATAGTTACTGGAATTATAGGTTCGTGTATGAACTTTCATCCCTTTAGCTTCACCGAAGGCAGAAATTCCCACACCATAGCAGCAGGGCCGGATTTAGAGTAAATGGCGCCCTGAACTATTTCAGGTTATGGGGGCCTTTATTTTTTTAGTCCGGACAACTTTGTGTCGGTAGCGAACCAAACCATTTTTAAGTTCTTTTTACTTTGTGTATCTTTTTTACTGCCACATAAACCCACACTGTTGAAATTTTTATGGTAAATACTACGGTACAGAAAAAAAAATACTGTTAGTTGTATAGAAAAAAAATAATAAACGACTAAAGCGGCAGTTGATAACACGTGACTTAAAGTGCGAAGCAGATAACACCGTATTTCCCCTCACTCGGTATCCTCCAACGCGTATGGTGGGCAGCAAAGCCGCATGCCAGTCCAAAGGTTCCGAGATCAAACCTGCTGCGCGCATTTTGCGTTTTTTAATTCTTATTTATTTTACCGTAAAATTTCAGGATTTTTTTTAACAGTACATGTTTTTCGTTGTTTTTAATAATCCTGCAGAGTCCTTTTTTGGGTTGGCCTTGGAGAGGGATTCAGGACCTTTAAGTGGGGTATAGAATATCCCTAATTTTACAGGGCTCAGGATTTTTTCCCCTGGAAAATCCCCCATTTTAAAACTTGTTTTTTTTTAAAAAAAGCTTGTTCTTTAGAACCATTCTTTTTATTTTTAAAAAGATAAACTTTACATTCTGAGACCTTATAAAGGGTATTTAAAACTACAAAAAGTCAGGAAAATAGGCGAACAAAAACGTTTTTAATGTAAACACTCTAATGCTAACTAAGATCAATCATTTTTTTAAAAACAAATCGTTGACATGATTTGATCGAGAGGAAGAGTGAGCGTGGAAAGAGAAAAGATAAAGTATTGTCACTTGTTCACATCAGCTTTCGGTATAGTTAGTTTTTCATCATCTCTCAACCTACCGACAAACATAACGCTCAGTTAAATGTAAAATGATAAAAAGTAAAAATGAAGAACAAACTCCAAAGGAAACTGTTGCAGAAATGAAGGATAACATGTAGCGGGAGAGTAACGTTCAGACATTTCGGACAATTCATAGTTTAAACAATGAATAAGAAATAAAAGCACTTTTGAAAGAGTTTCAAAGACACATTTAATTATTTTCAAAGACTTTCAGTCTATTAAAAGAACTTTGAACACTTCATTTGAAATTTCCAGTTTCTGAAATTTAAAAACTTGATTGTGCAGTTTTACAGAACTGTGTTAACTTTGTCAGCAAACACCCATTTTAAGTGAAAAAAAAAAATCACTAAACCGTTTTTTTTCATTGTATTTTTCATCAAGTAGTGTTGACCGTAGAAAATGTAAAATAACAATGGTAGTGTATTTTACGCGCTAAAAAGACTGACCGTACGCAGTAGTATACAAGCAAGAACACAAGAACTTAAAAGGGGTTAGTTCGGGACAAAATAAAAAGTAATACATGAAACTTTTGAGTCGCAAAAATTTATCTCAAGCAATAGTGCGTTAAGAAAAACGTGAGAACCATTTTATAGTTTTTTGATGCAGGATGCAACAAAGAGCTGAATTCAGCACATGTCGGTATTCCCCTCTCCCCACCAACTTGTTAACAATTTTAAAACTCAAGATTTATAACTACATTTTTTACAAATTTTTAAGCTTTTCAACCTTTTAAAAAGGATATTTTTTCAAGTACATTTCATTTTTTTAGGATCAAGTAATTTGTCGGGAGTTTGGGACTCGAAACAAAGATCTAACTCTAAACCTTTAGCTACAGATTGTTTAGCTTATAGGTAAACACAGCACTGCGTAGTAGTCTGAACCTCGTTTTGTTAATGTGTACGAATAACCACTTCGTATTTTCAATTCCTTTTCTTTTTTCATTAAAAATGTGAAAGTTAATTAAATACAATGTTACTCAAGCACGCTACTTCTTTTAAAGCTAGTTGAAATGCGAAGGAAAAGAGAAAGTTTCTTGCTATTAACAAAAGATTTTGTGCATCGTTAGTTTTTTTTTTTTTTTTTTTTTTTTTTTTTTTACAAATAAAAACACGGCTTCCGTTCTTTTCTTTAAATACAGATTAAATTTGGATCTATATGCAGGAAACTGTCACTCTTAGTTCAGAAATGATTCAAAGGGTGTTTATAAGTGTCTAGAATAATAGTGTATGTTTATTAAAAACTCATATGCATACACTTTCTCACAGCACGAAAGCTTGACATACGCAAGGGATCTTTAGAACGTTTACCTCGCATATATTTTCAACACTTTGGCATGATGGAAAAATACTGAGCAAAAATATTTTGACGTGCAGTGCTCAAATCAGTAATGTTTTTTCTGCTTTATATAATAGTTTTTAAGTCAATATGGAAATATAACTAAAAAAGTCAGTTTTTTTACAAAGTTATGGTTTTAAAACTTTGGAAGGGGGACTATTCTGCCGTGTGCAGGTAAACGGCTATATCTACAAAAAATTAGTTTTCTGGATATTCGACGTTACATATTTTGGATTCAACACAAACACTAGATAAATGTTGGAACTAAGCCTTTTTACTCGCTTTTTTATTTTAGCGGAATACTGAAATGCTAAAAGTAATACCGAAAAAATACTAGTCAATAGAAGCTAACGTAAAACAGATGACAAAAATTAAAAAAAAAAAAAGAATAATTTGAATTTTGACGTCTTGAATTCAAATTATGTTTTTCGCAATCACGAGTGTGTGTGTGTGTATGTAGGAATGTGTGTTTGTGTCCAGGCATGAGTGTGTGTGTCGGTATGTATGCATGTGTGTTTGTGTCTTTGTGCTGGCATGAGTGTGTGGACATGTGTGCGTGTATGTATGCGTGTGTTTGTGTCTGTGTGCATGCATGAGTGTGTGTGCGTATGCGTGTGTGTTTGTGTCTGTGTGCATGCATGAGTGTGTGTGCGTATGCGTGCGTGTTTGTGTCTGTGTGCAGGCATGAGTGTGTTTGCGTATGTGTGTTTGTGTCTGTGTGTAGGCATGAGTGTATATGCGTGCGTGTGTGTGTAGGGTATGGAAGTAACCTGGAGACGCTGCTCGCTAGAGCATCAGCATCAGAAGGGGCCGGTTGACGGTGTTGCTGCATAGGCAGGCGGGGGGAAAATAAAATCATAGGACATCAAAACAGTCAAATGAGAACAATAAGCTATGTGATTGTTCAAAGAAAAAAAAATTGAAAAATGAAAAATGTGCAGTTACTATACTTTACCTGCCCACGGCAGCATAGAAATATGTTACAAGATAACACGTGCACGACAACAATGGCACTTCATACAAAACAAAAAATATTGACAAAGAGTGAAATTTTCCCAAAAGTTAAAACGCAATATGCGATTTTACTCGCTAAAGTTTCTCATCTTTCTAGTTTTTTTAAATGATTCCAATCAGCATTTTGTTCTTCTTAACTACCGTTTCCAATTACTGGTAGTAAAAGTACATTATTTTCTGGTGGGAAAAAGCGTGCAAGTGCTTTATCTCTCCCTTGAGGGCAATTGAGGTGAACTTATGTGTTAGGATACTTTTGATTGCAATAGTATATTTAGTTGTTCATTAGACGAGCATAATAATAATAAAATATAAGAGTGATTCTCCAAAATCCTAACAATATTATGTCCCCATAGCCTAACACAAAAACTGTTTAACCCCGAAGGTGTTTTCATTTTTTTAATAGTTTGAAATAACTTATCTGATGTTATTCTACTCTTATTAAAACAATAACTTATTTAGTTTTTTTCTACAAATTTTTTTTTAATAACCAAAAAGTCACACTTTTGACGTGTCCCCACCCGTTTTTCAAATGGACTTAAATTATTTAAAAATTCTATATCTACATTACACAAATTCAATTTGGAGTACAGGATTAAGCATATTTAAAGGTGTAAAATATCATTTTTTTAAAATAAATTTAATGATTTTAATCATAAAGGCACGCTATTTTAAACTTTGCCCCCAGGTTTTCATGTCATTCCCCTGTCCTAGGAATAAGCTCAATTATTATAGATAAAAAAAGGGAAATTTTAATCTGCTGTGCTATAAAACTTTATTATCACCATTTTGTTGGTTTACTCGAGTATTTTGTTATTATGATTTGTCTGCTGTTCTCATTAACATTTTGAAGTTCACGAATAGGGTATGAAAAATTTTCGCTGTCATTCTCCTGGACAATATTTCTGTTTTAAATTAATGAAAATTTTTAACTCTACTCATAGTGTGTGGTTGAATTAAGAGGTTAGAATACAAAAATAACATTATTTACCTTAAATATAATCCTGGTTCTACGTTACAATCAAATTGTATGCAACTTGTCATACTCCTGTCCTAAAAAAAGTCTTAATACTGGAGCAAAATAATCACTCTACTAGCATTATTTTTCAAGCACTGGTAATGCATCTCGTAGAAAAGAAGGATTTATTTCCAATGCATTAGTAGGAGAATAAGTTTGATTGAAAAAAAGAAATGATTAAATTTGGCAAATGATAAATACAAAATGTATCAGTGGAATAATTCTATTTATTTAATATTTTTTTTTGTTGTTGTTCAGACGAATCGTTCCAAAAGAGATTTATTGGGTAGATATGTGTTTATCTAAATGTTGCTCGAATAGGTTAGTGAAGTTGCAACAAATATCGTAGTTCTTTAGATTAAAAGTGAAATATATGTTAATAATATGGCTGATTCCCTTTTTGTTTTATGTTTGTATTTCCTGAACCATAAAACAATTCGCAGGTAATGAAAAGTTTACTTTATTTTTGTAAATTTTATCATACTGTGTATGACTAACTTAAAGAAAGTTTTAATGTAGCAATCGATTTTTTTCGATGAAATTAATGTCCGTTATTCGAAGTGTAAGCTATTCAGAGTGAATAATATGTAAAAACCTATATGGCACTTGTACTCGAAGAAATTGGGGGTGTCCGTTAAGGAAGGTTTAACAAAAATTACCTTTTGTCATTTAATAAACATACTTTTTGATTTAGGTTTCAGTTATTTTTTTATTACTATAGTTGCAGTACTATAGTTACAGTATTAGGACCAGTCTAGCTGGGCCCAGAGCCTGTCGCTGGTCGTCACTTTTGTATTTGTATTTGTATTAGATAACCCATGAAGAAATTCATTTTTAAACTCTCCTGGTGCTGCTTAACAGTCTCTTGGTGTATGAAAATTTCACCCCCTCTTTTGAGGGTGTAACATAGTTAACGTGAGTTCCCTGTATTTTTCCCTTAATGAGTTCCTGACAAAGAGTAAGTATAATTTTGTTCAGATTTTTTGAAGCATATTTTTTAAAAAAAAATGTGATTGGCAAATGTTAGGTTTTTGGAGAATCACCCATAAGTGCTAGAAAAATTTCGTACTTCTGTACATAATATATGTCGATAAAAGCGATTGTGATTGTGTTTGACTTTTGATAATCTTAATTATTTGTAAACCAGCTTAAAAGCTGTGCTTTATTTATAGAATATTCTGCATTGCGCAGTGATGGTAAAAAATAATTTAGGTTTGCTTATATAACTTATTGTTTGAAGTCAGTTGTTACGATTACATAATGTATAACAATGTTTTATATGGAAATGTTAAAAAAATCCTATCTCACTATCGATACACTAAAAAACCTATAATTTTGTCCAGGGTTCGATCAATCCCGGGAGAGTAAAAAACATACTTTGGCGACTAGTTCTTTCAGATCGAGAAAAAAAACCTAATGAGAATGTAATTTTTAGCAAGCATAATTTCATGAATTTTATTGTGTCCGAAATTCCAAATATTGGAATTAGTAAAATATAGATTTTGCAATCAATTACAACGTCTTACTTTTCTATTAACCCGTAACAGGGGAGGTGAGAAAGTACGACGTAACAGGGGACTTGAGGTCACAAAGATCATTTACATTAAAAAAAAAATCGTGTGATTAAGATACATTCCTGTAATTTCCCTTAGAATTTTTTTTTTTGAACTTTTATTAGCACAAGGAAAAAATATGTTTGAATTTTGAATCGAAATATTCCTTTTTCCGGGCAAATTTTACTCGAGTCTTAAGATTTTTCGAGAAAATCATACGCTGCAGTAAATAACTAACTACTCGTAATAAAAATAATCTATTACTTTTTAATCATTTCATTTTAGTTCTTTAATATATACAGAACTTTTTAGTACCAGAAAATTGATTATATTACGTTACTGGAAAATTTTGCCAGCCTTTAAATATTAGTATTTCGTGTCGTATTTCATGGAATAATTCAGCCTTCATTGAACGTCCAACATCATTGCGTAACGTTTGTAAAAATTTCAAACAAATCTCAATCTGATATAGAATATTTTGTATCTCTTTCTCATAACGCGGATAAGATCAATGAACCTATATCCGCGGTTCTAAAGTTAAAAGCCGTGTCGAAATCTGTAACACTGAAATGGAGGAGCGGTCTCACAGACCGCTTCTAAAGAATGCAATGAAATTTAAACCAGATGCACTTGCCTAAAGATACTGATAAGCAAGGCTGGTGTTCAAGGTCACAAAAGAAAAAGCTATTGGGAAAAACCCTTC
Organism: Uloborus diversus; assembly: GCF_026930045.1. Classification (NCBI taxonomy): domain Eukaryota; kingdom Metazoa; phylum Arthropoda; class Arachnida; order Araneae; family Uloboridae; genus Uloborus; species Uloborus diversus. Next base: position 71,564,642 of record NC_072736.1, on the reverse strand, counting down.
AATTGGACTGAAAATGAAATAGGAGTAATAGGATGAACTTTTGAGCGGTTTGTAAGACCGCACCTCCCCTGTTAAGGGTTAAACAATACATGTCGCGGTGATCAGTAAACGGATGTAAGTGGATTTTTTTTAAGTTTTGAGAAAAACGCATTTGAAATTCAGACCCTAGGTTGGCTTTCATTGAACAGTTTTCCTAAATCATACTGTATAGCAGTACCTACCAGGGATACTAATCCTATCTCTTGCTCAGAAACAGAGGACTCTCCTACCATTTGTACAGGTTATCTCGAAAGTTTTAATTTTACCACTCTCATCCTTTTGTTTTTTCGCTACTTGTAGTACTATGTAGTTAATGTTTGACGAATGTGTTGACTAAAATAAGTTCGTAATTCGAAATTTTATTTTGCATAGAAGAATTTAGTCATTTAATCACGAATTAAGTTGAGTTAAGTAGTCGATTTATAGGAAAACATAATGATGCTTATGTCGCCGTAGGCAGGTAAAGAGCAGGTAAATTCCAGGAAAAAGGCGGCATGGCACTTGAATTTTAAAACTTAATATTCTGTCACTTGTCATATACTATTCTCTTCAGAAGTAAACGAACTTATTATCTCTTAACCTGTTTTTCAAAAATAGTTTGACGACTTCCTGAAAATCAAGGGCAAAATCAAGTTTTCTCTTCGTATTTTTACAGAGCAGAAGATCTATTTTTAGTTACGTATTGTAATTTCAATAAACTTGTTATCAGCATATAATATTTAGGTTAACTTTTATCTTTTGAATGTCTAGTTAAACTTTTTTCGGTCAGTAATTAAAATTTCTTTTTTTTTTCAACCGTGAATAGGTCCATTACTAAGGTGAGAATTTGATGTCCTTCCGTTACCAAAATACTACATCTCAGATAGTTCACCAAGAACCTATTGGATATAGAAAGTAATGTTTTTTTATGCAAAGCAGAATTATGTTCCTTGTCCAGGAGGCTCAGTTGTAATTTAATTATAGATTTAATTTACATGGTTTTTAATGGTAAAGGAAGAACAACAAAATACGGTAACGGAAGGACATTTAACTATAATCTGATACAGGGAAAAATTTTAGAATGCTAGTATAAAACAAACTATTGTTTGAAGTTAGTAGTCACATTTAAAACATATATAAGTAATATTTTTGCAAAAATTATGAATGTTTTTTTTTTTTTTTTTTGAAAAATGTTTTATGATTTTGTTTTTTCTATTGTATATGATAAAAATCATAAAAACTATGCTTAAAAGTTCCTAAGCATGTGAAAATCAATTTGGTATGACATGTAAGTGATATGACAAGCCAATTTAAGGAAAAAAAGGTTGCTCACAAACTTGATATTTATATTGGAATAATACAATATTGAAATTGCTTTCAGATTTGTTACCACAATCACAATAAAGGACTGTTCAGAGCATTGGTTTAACCGTTAAACGTACTGCGAAGAGATCAGTAAATTTAAAGATCAACTTTCAAAAAGATGGAGAAAAAAGGATCCAAAAAAAAAATCCATTCTCATCCTGACACACAAAATATGCACTATTTAAATCCTGTAACAAGTTATGTTATTGAATATAGTAAATACTTCAACAAATCGAACGAGATTTCATTTCAAAGTCAACAGACTCTCTGTTATAAATAATGTTAAAAATGGAACACTGCTGAATCAAAAACACCAAATCATTGGAATTTGCGAAAGGATTCATTAAAGTTTGGACAAGTTTCATTAGTTGGACGGATGGGAAAGAAATTCACAAAGAGCAATGTTGGACAGGTTCTTCATATAGAAGATGAAGGAATAGAAATAACGTGTTTGAGAATGCATAATAATATTTGAATGATCTTCGTGTTTACTGAGAAAGAAGATAAATGTTCTACGGATTATGATAACATTATTGAGTATTTAACAAATTCAGAATTGTAACAGATGGCTTAGGCATTAGATGTCATTGTTTCAGACTGCTGTATTAGCTGAATAAATGTTTGTAAGTGTAAATTTTCCAATTGTTTTGGACTTCTTGTCCTTCTGTTACCCTTAACAAATACATTATTTATATGCTTAAAGTAATTATTTTTTAAACTAGAGGTGGAATTGTAATAACTGAACACTCCTGTATGTGTTCTAATTTTTATAGAATTTTCCTTTTTATAGTTTAGCTGAACTTTTGGGAAGAACATGATAGCGTGAAAATCATGTCGCAAAAATGTCCTACCGTTACTGTTTTTAAAATTCGATAAAAAAAAAAAAAAAGTTACTAACAAAAAAAGTCTCGGCTTTGGCTTTTTTAGCAACTTGCTATGATGCGAATAAAAGTCTATGCATCCGTTTTTGAAAAAAAAAATGTATTTTGATGTGCTCACAGACAGAAATGCATATACTTTTTTTTTGTAAAACTGTCCTTTCGTTACCTCTGGAACTCACCAGCAGAATCAAATTTTATTTATTTATTTATTTATTTATTTTTTTGCACTTTTGTCGACTACTGCAAGCTAGCTTTATTGTACAAGCTTGCTTACTTGGTTTATGATGAAAAAATGCGATAAAAACTTCAAATTAAAACATTTCTATATTTTTAGGATTGTGTCCAAAACGTATTCCTTCATATATCTCGAAAACTCATTTCAGCAGATAATAACTTTTACCTGTATGTGTTTCATTTCTTTTAAAGCATTCTAACCTGAACCAGGAAAATTTTATTTCAACTATTTTACAGTTAGAAGGTTCCCCGTCATGGTATGACGGGTGCAAATTTGTTTCTATGTACATTTGAACGCAGCGATTGCCTGCTCGATGATATTTTGGTAGTTTAAGTTAAATTTGACAGTTTAACACTAATTCCTGTGGATTAAACATTAACTCCAGTAGATAGGGGTCATTGTTGAATAATTTTTACGTTTCTTTATTCTCCTAAAATGACAGTCTTACCAGTAAAACAGTTAATCACTGGATCGAGTTCAGCCTTGTCACGATAAAGCATTTCCCTGCATGTTAAATATTACCAAAGCATATTATCAAATTATCATACCGTGGTGGGAGTTTCATTGTTGAAACACGCGGGTTACTTCCTCATCGGCTATTATTTATATGAGAACTAGAAAATCGCCCGTCATGGTATGACGGGTGAAAATTTGCTTCTACATTTAAACTGAACGAAGCAGTTGCCTGTTTGGTGACATTTTGATAGTTGAAATTTTAACCATAACTCCAGTGGATTAACACTAAACTCCAGTGGATAGCGTTTAATTGATTACGTTTCTTCATTCTTCACAAGTGTTTCATTCCCCTGAAAGGAGAAAGTCTTACCAGTGAAACTGTTAAGTTACCGGATCGAGTTCAGCCTTGTCACAATAAAGCATTTTCCTGCATGTGCTAAACATTACCAAAACATATTCTCAAATTATCATGCTGTGGCGCGAGTTTCATTGTTGAAACACGCGGGTTACTTTCTCACCGGCTATTATTTATAAGAGGGATATTTGAAATTTCCTAAAAAATGTGTTGTTCAAATAGTTCAGCGTAAGGAGCTTTTTTATGATATAGTTTATATTTTTTTTTGTTTTGTTTTATTAATCTAAATTCGATCTTGTCATGCCACATTGCTTATGTGAGTGAAGTCGCTGCAATATCCTATGAACTCTAAATAGTAAGTAATAGTTTTTCTTGCTTTTAAACATTTTCCCGCATCCTAAGGTTTGAAAATTTTTGCCGGACTGTTAATATATATAGTTATAAGTACACACTTTATAGCTGTTTCCTGAATATTCATTTTCTGAACTATTTTAAGGAGAATTTTATGTATAACCTACGTTAACAATCTTGCGAAACGTAGGTTAAAAAAGTAGAAAATATCTTAATCTTAGTTCCCTCCCAAAAGCTTTCATTAAAATAAATCTCCAACACATATGCATTTCCTCTGTTGCGTTAATGACAATCTAAGCTTCTAATTTAAATCCACTGATCCTGTTTCATTACAGCTAATCCCGATTAACATTTTGACACAATAAACGTGTTTGTGTAATGTAGGTTCAACTGTGAAGCTTGCCTTGCATTGCATAATAACACGACTTTGTTATTGCTTAATTTTATAATGACTGCATAATTTGCTGTAAAATATAGAATATACATTTTAATTAGACTGATTCTATTACTTTATTTTCAATCTAAATAATACCTAAAAATGCAGATTTGTGGGCAATCACGAATTGCTTATCATCCTCACTTGGCCGCAGTGGATTTTTCGGATTGCCATAACGACGAGAATAAGCTAACACGTTGTTTTATTTTTTTTAAGAAGAAAAATTTTTGTCACCATGGTTGAAAATCGTTTGCTTTCATTCAAGACTTAAATTTAGCATGTTTTACTTTAAGAAAGGCGGGGAGGTGTAAAATTACGTTTTTCAGGAAAAGCATCAACATCGGTGTACTTAAACAGCAAAATTTCATCTAAATACAAAATTCCTAGATTACTAATTCCCATCAGCTAATATTGATGAGAAATAGAAATGCATAACGTCATGCGCTGCAAATAACCTTTATGGCATGTATACTGATGGATTATCGGCCGTAAAATCTTTATTACCTCATCTCAACCACCATTTCTTTTTTTTATGAATATGCGTCGTATTGCCTATTGTAAAAATCACCAATCATAACATAACTGGTGCAAATTTCTGGGCTATTTCTATTTTATTCCATTTGTAGAAACAATGAATTCAACGAGTAAGGTCCTATCGAAATTCACGATTGTGAAAAACATTTAATTTCAAGGCGTCAAAATTCAAATGAATGCTGGATGTTCATTTTTTACAAATTTTTATCTTTTTTTTTATAAACGCTACAGGGAAACAAATGGAAATAATGTTCTAACGGCTTGATCCACTGCTGATCATGTTTCTCTGTTTCTCTTTAGAATCACCAACTGTTAGAAATAACATTTGTTAGGGAAATACTATTCAATTTATCAGTTAAATTGGCGGTTCCCAACCGGTGATTCACAAACCCCTGGGGGTTCGCGAGAGGTTTTTAGGGGGTTTGCAAAAAAAAATATTATAATGGCGGAGTTTTAACATGCCTGTTTCTGATGAAGTTTTTCAAGCGAATTCAAGCAAATTTTGCTCCTTCTTTATTCATTTGTCTCTCGCACATTTGATACTCGTAGCTTAAAAATATTTGCATACTTTCTGACACATTTTACATTTAAATAATTTAGTCTGTCATTGCAAAGTGACGGTTTTAGCGCTTCCATTGACAATGATAATAGGTGATAACTCTGAAGCCATGCTGAAAAAGCTTTACGTATGAATACAATGTCCTCAGATAAAAGAATTTGAAAGCGTTCGTTTTCTCTGAAGCTTTTGATCGGAAAGATTGAATAAACTTGATGAAAACATTAGATGGAGCAGGGAGCATATATGAGCGTCTAAAATATTTTGATGTTTAGTTTTTTTTTTTTTTATTTCAGTCTGACGAAGAGCTATCGCTCTTCTCTTGTGTTGAGTCAAAAATGCATAGAAGTGTGATCATGTTGTTGTTTGTTGCTATAATTTTCACTCTACATAGACAACAAATTGCTTCGAGCTTCATTGTCGAAAAAGGGAAAGAATAGCCAGTAGGGGGTATGTGTATGTGTGTGTAGGCATGTGTGTTTGTGTCTGTGTGCTGGCATTAGTGTGTGGGTAGTTGTGTGTACGAATGTGTGTGTGGGGGTATGTGTATGTGTGTGTAGGCATATGTGTTTGTGTCTGTGTGCAGGCATGAATGTGTGGGTAGTTGTGTGTATGTTGTGGTGTGTGTGTGTATGTGTACGTGTTTGTATGTATACGTGTGTATGCGTGCGTGTGTGTGTGTGTGTGTGTGTGTGTAGGACATGAACGCAACCTGGAGACGGCTTTCGCTGTAGGAGCAGCATCGTGAGGAGCCGGTCGACGGTGATGGTGCGGAGGGTGGCGGTGCGAAAAGAAAATGATAGGACATCAAAACAGTCAAATGGAAACAATAAGCAATCGTGATTGCTCAAAAATAACTTTTAAATGGGGTCGTTTGTAAAATTTTAAAAGTATTTTTTTCTAAAAGAGCATACTTAAAAACAGAGGATCAGACCATTTTTTTAAATAATTTATTTAAGTTTAATATTTTTAAAAAAATATTTAAATTGGTGCTCTTTCACTGTTTACACTTTGTCGTGTGACATCACAAATGATGAAATGCCATTCAATGTTGCCATTCGCAGAACAAAATATTTAATTCGCATCTTTACTCACGCGTATTGGCAACGATATGGTTGATAGCAGGCGTAGAGCGCAATTTTAATTCGCTGCTTGATTATCATAACGTGGAAACGTAGTAGAAAGATGCGGCAAAGTGCATCATTTGTGACGTCATCAAGACCACTCCTTGTTTGAAAAATCGGACATTTAAAAAAAATTAATTTAAAACGAGCTGATGTGTGAATCACATGACTTCCTTTTACTCCAATTTAATGTCATTTCCCCATTATTCGCTATTTTAATGTGATTCAATATTTATTCTCTAAATATCACCAACAATGGCCAAATTGAAACCAAAAAAAAAAAAAAAGCTCCGCCAAATTTGTCGCCAAGTTGGCGACAAAACTTGGCGACCAAAAGACTGGCGATATATCGCCAAGTGTCCGACAAATTATAACGCCACTTGAGTTTACATCGAAATTAACAATGATTTCCCCCCACAAAGGTGCAAAAGACCCCCTTAGGAACATCCGAAAGCAACCAAAAGGGGAGGTGCACAACTAGACCCCACTACGAGTCTATGTACCAAATTTCAACTTTCTAGGACATACCATTTTTGAGTTATGCGAGATACATACGCACATACGCACATACGCACATACGCACATACACACATACGCACATACATACAGACGTCACGAGAAAAGTCGTTGTAATTACCTCGGTGATGGTCAAAATGGATATTTCGCGTGTCTATACATTCTTAGGCACTTTTCCGCATGTGGTCGAATCGAAAAAAAAACTCAACATTCATTTGGGGGTGAGCAAAATGGAAATTAAGGGCGATTTTTGAGTGAAAATTTTTTCGCGAATACAATACTTCCTTTTTTGTAAAAGGAAGTAAAAAACTGTTGGGAAAATGAAAGTATTTTCTGGGTCCATGTATTTTTTTAGCTCATTTTATCCATTTCAATGACTAAAAGTAGTACTCCTGACTGAAGGAAACCACCCCATTATGCAAAACTTTGTATGAAACTAAAGGAATTTGAAAATACCTTAGTCGGTTTTAATTCATACATGGTATTTCAATTACTCCGATTCAGGTAAAAATACGTGTGGACTTGATTTGTAGCATTTGAAAACATGCTTTCTTCTTGCGTTTATGTTTAAACTTTTAAGAATTTTTTATTGTGTAGACACTGTAAAAATATCCTCACGTGTGTATTTATAGCATAACATTATGGACTGTAATTCCTAAAAGAAATACTATACGACATAACTATAGAAAATCTAAATTTAAAGAATGAAATTACAGAGAAAAAATGAATCACTAATAATTTCATACTGGCTCTATAAAAAAAACTATGATCTTTTTTAGGCTGTAGTTAACGTGGAGAAAGTTACACAGTAATAGTTTTTTATTCATGTTTTACCGAGTAGTTTTCAAAATTGCCTGACCGATAATGATAAATTAATGTGATAAAATCAAGCCAAGAAAATTAGTGATAATTACGCTATGTAAAGCTTGGCACCAAATTTAGTTTTAAATATTTTTTTTACATAATGAATGGGCTTTTGCATTTACATTATGAGATTATGTTTGGACAAATCATAGAACGATTATCATAGAGTGAAGGGCGAGCATATTCTGAGAATTACCAATATATATTTTGTCAATTAACATTACTTCGTAGTGATTTTTTTTGTTGTTGTAATTGAAAAAAAAAAAAAAAAACACTGTCGAATGAAAATTCATTAGGTAAGCTAAAGTGCAGATGCAAGTAAAGATAATACTCTTAAGGAAAATAAGTCTTTTAGAAGCATAAAACTTTAACAATCATAACTAAGAGTCAAGTGTGTCCTCTCTTAGTTAATCCAACTACTGTAATATAAATTTTTTGATTCGAATTGTTAGGTCAATTGATTAAGTAAACATAATACATATTTTTATCATTTGTACAAGAATTTTAATATCTAAATTTTTTTATGTTTAAAAAGAAACTACAATTATCTAAACAGAGCAATTAATATTTTACTATGTGGAAGTGTTTCAAATATTACTATTTTTTTTATGATCTATATGTACATAGTACAATTCTATTTCTTAAGATTCTTATAGGGACAGCATACTACCGCATATTCTATTCATTCCATTACTACGTTGTGGAATTTTTATGCATATATTTGTACTTTATGGTCTTTATCTTACCAGCTTGGCTTTTAATTTTTATGTATTCAAATATAAGAAATAATTATTTTCTGTTATAAATTTTAACATACATTTTTGCATTATTTGTGTTGTGTTTATATGGTCTATGGATGATTTTATACTAATTTTTCTTATTATTATCTTACGTTATAAACTGGCCCTAAATATAGTTCCTTTCTGAGTGGTGGGAGCTAGTCAGGCTATTGTTATAGCCTTTACTCTACTTAATCCACTCAATCAGAGAGTTTCAAATAGACTGATCAAAATATACTGGTATTTGCAATTTCTTTTCTTTTATTTTATTTGTGAAATGAATTTTTGCAAAAAAAATAATCCCTTGATTCAAATAAAGTGAATTTGAAATAAACTATGTATCATATTCTGAGCTATCAACTTTCCAAAAAGAAAAAAAATAATTTCTTGAAAATGAAAAATCCTTATTTTTCAAGTACGTACATGTTTTTAGTATTAATCCTTCTTTTTCTAGATTGTAATACATTTTTCAGTGTAGATCGGAATTTGAATTATAACGTTTAAACATAAGTTTGTTCTTCAATTACACCATTTATGCTGTTCTTTGGGTGGGGGGGGGAGGGCAAATTCGTTGCGATTTGTGTAATTATATGCGTTTATAATATTTCCTCTGCATGAAATAGACTAACTGTGAAAATTGTCCGTTATGCTGTATTGCCCACGATACATTGCATTAGTTATTTTCAATACAGGATCGTCTTTGGAAGGGAGCGGGGTTCATTTCCCCCTTCCTGATTTTGAAAAATTAATTCTCTTGTATATAAGTGGAAGTGATTTGTATTACTTTCCGATAAAACTTGTATTGATTATACACACTATGCCAACTAGAAAAATTTGAAATGATGGGCCTGATTCAATAGATGATTTTACAATTTTTACATAAACACGCCTTATTTTTACTAACACTCTTTTATTAGCTTCATATGTATGTATGTATGTATCTTGTAACAGAATATTGCAACACAAATTTTGCCCACTTCCTGCGATCGTATTCTTTTGAAATTTGGCACGCCACCTCAGACCCGATGACAATGCAATGTTGCATAACCAAATTAATTAATTAACTCTTTATTGCTGGTTTATTCCAATTTTAATCAACATTTTGGAATAAATCGCAGCAATGTGAATAAGAAAAAAATTAAAAATAATACATTAAAAATGCTCGCAAAAATTATTTAAAAACATCTATAAACACTTTTGATTTTTCTGCATCAGGCAAAATTTTTTCCAATGTTCCAAGGTAATTAGAACATAAGTTATAATTGATTTTAACTAACATCATGCCAAAATTTAGGTGATCCTTCAATTGGCAATTCATTGTTGATCAGGCCATTATTGAACAATACTTTTATTAAAATGTGAATCAAATTTTCAAGTAATTTAAATATGATTTCCTCACACATTACATCTATGACTGAGATGGATTAGTTGGATTAGACAATTGCTCGATGGATTAGGCAATTTATCGGCGGAGTTGAATGTTTTTAGAACACGGCTATTACACTTTAAGGAGTATAATTGAGGCAGTGAGAAGAAAAGGGATGTTAGTGGCAAAATTAAAATTTGGAGTTAACCAGTACAAATAGTAGGGGAATCTCTCCTCTGTCTTGGGGCAAGATATAGTACTAGTAGACCTTGTTGGTGCTGATGTGCTGCATGATTTAGAAAAACTTTTCAATGAAATCCTACCTAGGACATTATGTTTAAATGCGTTTTGCTCAAAACTTGAAAATCTCCACTTACATCCCTTTGCTTCTCATTGCCTGGATTATTCCTCCTGGAGTTCGAGAGACCGCGTTTCGAATACTGTCGAGACCTTTAGTCGATTTTTTCAGGAACACTTCATGAATATAAAAGATTTTCAATTACGTTAAAATGAATATTTTTTCGTAAAACAAGTTAAACTAAACAAAAAGAAATAAATAAAATAAAATAACAGTTTAAAAAACTAAAAAAAAACCACGCTTTTGTAGCAAAATAAACTAAAAAGTAAAAAATAATCTGTGGATGATAAGTACATAAAGTAATTGACCAAACACTTAATTTTAATGTAATACAAAAAAGCGTGGAGGGCTGCTTATCAATTGTCTTGAATGTCTTCCATTTGTTATCCATCCAAAAATGTAAATAAACAGCCCACATAATATTTTATTTAATTTCATATTAAAGCCTACGATTATTATTTATAAAACAATAGCTGTAGCAATTTTAAGTACAAAAGTTGTTACATTTTGCCCTAAATAATCCAAATGTAACTGAAATAAGATTAGTAGAATAGCTCAGCGAGGACGCGAAGTAAGGAACGGTAGAGTTAAGGGCGGAGAGTTTAAGGCCGCATTGACTGTCAACAGGAGAGATATTCATCAATTAAATCTCCAGGGCACCTGGCAAATCCAGCAGCGCGATAATTACGCACTAAGCTTCTGATTTCTCCTTCCTCATCCGAATTCATTAAATGTAATCCCGTGCTTCTGCTTCGCTCAAATATTAGATCCCATGTGAATTTCATGCATATTCTGTAAGTCTAGAAATGTTTTATTGACTCCCAGCTGTAATAAAAATGTATCCATAGTTTTGATGTCTGTGCATTAAAGATAATAAGGAAAACGATTTATTCTCATGAAAATACAGAAGAGTTTCTTTTATCCAAACTTCCGTTCAATAATCCGACCGTTCATAACCAGAACGTTCAATTATCCGAACGTGTACTAATCCGAACGCTGCCGATACGCTACATTGCGCTGATTAATAATACTAAAGAAAAAGGTAAAACATTCCATTCTACGTGTTTTCTTTGGGATAAATTACAGGCTTCAGACAGGTTGTGATGTAATGTAATTTCAGAAGAATAGAAAAGAAAGCTTCCCACAAACATGATGAAAAATTACTTTCATTCACTAAGTGTTAAAGCAAGTTATAAGTTACGGCATTTGTTTGTTTTACCTTTTTCATCCGTCCTTAGACAGTGGCTGCAGCTCCCCCTATAGTTTATTGGAGTTGCGAATATGAAGAACACGTACTATAAATAAGAGTAATTTAGTGCACTGCTCAATGTGTGAGAACGTTTGAAAAAAAACGTCGTGTCTTCTGTAGCGAACAGGAAAACCTTCCGTCACCTTAAACAATATCGTTGCTTTAGAGCAACAGTAAGATATCTAATCCCAAAAATAACACTAAGTCATCTCACTGTCGCTCTGAGGTGACGATATAACGAAGCCTTGCAGACGTTTATGAGTTACGAGAAGCAAAGAAAAAAAGAACTTCAACTTTTAATTTATGATTCCATGAATAATAGAATTTGACAAACACGGAATAAGGTATTGTGAAGTAAAAAAGGCACTGGCATATTTACTGATTTCGCAATGTAAATAAATGTACATATGTTTTTATAACTTCGGTCTTATGTTTTTAATCAAATAGTACTACCTTCTGATAAATTGTTGAATGTTCGTAATAATAATGTACATCAACATCTGCTTCAAACGCGCTACACGATGACTGTATTGTATTGTATGTGTATTAATTTATATTTATAATTTGTTTATTGTAATACTGTTCCTATATTTATTATAAATTAAATAAACAACGTAAAATAACTTATTTTATTCGAACTTCCGTAATCCGAACGTCTACTAATCCGAATGCTAACAAGAGAAAACACATGTACTGTAAACAAAGGTTATTTAGATTATTGCTCAGCGAGAGCACTTGAAGTAAACGTGTCTTCATCAAACGCGCTACACGATGATTGCCTGTATTGTATGCGTATTAATTTTTATTTATAACTTGTTTATTGTAATACAGCTTATAACTTACTATTAATTAATTGCATAAACAATATTAAAGAACTTTTTTCATCCGAAATCTCGTAGTCCGAACGTCCACTAATCCGAGCGTTACGAAGAGGAAACACACGTACTGTAAACAAAGGTTATTTCGATTATTGCTCAGCGAGAGCATTTGAAGCAAACGTCGTGCCTTCATCAAACGCCATACCAGATGACTGCACTGCATTGTATAATTATTGACAGATTTTTATAATTTATTTTTATAATTTGCTTATAGTAATACTGTTTTTATTCTTACTATTAATTTAACAACATTTTACCCTCCGAAGTACTTCTCTATGTTCTCTAACACTAACGATCCATTTCAGCCCCTTTCTAGCTGTTGTTATGCGCAGAACATATAAAAATCATAATATGTCTCGCAATCCAAACTTTATCCAGTCTCAAAGAGGTTCCACTATAGCAGAAAGCATGTCCGACACTTATGTATTTTGTTTATTTTATTTTAATAACTACCACCAATTAGTATTGTTTTTTAAAAATTGTGTTTTCATTTACTTGTGTAGAATAACGTATTAATGGTGTGTACATCAGTAATTTATGAAAGGGTTAAGAGATTTTTACTCCTTTTGCACAGTGTAACAACAAGAGCAAATAATAGAAGGGACAACAAAGCCTTTAAAACTCGACCGAAGCATAGTGAAGAGTTACAATTACAAAACAAGCATAAACTGCAACAATGATTCTAAAATTGTTGTTCTGTTTGAAATTTCAAGATTTTTTTAAATCAAAATACAAATATAATATTGTGAGAACCTATTGTTTTCGTTTTTTTTTTTGTTGTTGCAGAACAAAATACTTTAAGCCCTTCATAAATTATATACCTATGTGCATGCCATCTATACTTGATTATATACACAATTAAATAAGAAAAAAATATATATATGATTATTTTTTGATGTGAAAAAATAAAGTGCTATCCATTAAAATTGAAAAATAAAACCAGAGTGTATCAAATGATTTTTACTATTTTGGTGCGAATAAGCAAAGCACTGAAATGTAGCAGATGAATTTGCTAGGAAGCTCTGCTATAGCTCCAAAGGGATTATAAAATACACTTAGAATGAAAAATTTGTTCTGAGTAAACCTTTTCCTTACAGTCTTTTTAGATTGAAAGAACCTCACTAGATTCGAAAGAAAGAAAAGTTATTTTTCACTGAGTACGTTTTAGGTGAAACTATTTACACACGTAACATATATTTTCTATACAACCATACTGAAAGCTATATAAAATAATAGGTTATATTTCAGAAAACGTTACAGTTAAGTTTGTTTGTTATTGTTCGTTACAGTTCAGACATTTTAGAATGCAACGAAGATAATTCCATAAATATTTATCGAATCAGTAATGAAAAACGATTTTTTCAATCATAAATTCTTTTTTAAACACATTTGTTTGTTAATATCAAGGTACAGTAGAAATGAACTAACCATTGATAACCAAAAACTCAGTTAAAGTTCTTAAGTTTTTTTTAGATGAAGGCATTGAACGCTCGAGGAACGAAATCGCTTTAAAAATAGTTGCATTTAATATCTAGTAATGTGCACCATCTTCAGCCAAAGTGCTAAAATATGCTTCAAACATAATTACTCTGAAATTTAAGTATACCTTTAATTTTTGGCATCAATCACTCAAAAAGAAATATGGAATTTGCGTATGAAAATCAAGAGTAAGTTGCTTTGAAGCAATTTTGAACAGTGAAGTAAGAAATAACAACGTCAAAAAGCATATATTGCAGATAACAGCTGACACTTGTTTCGGTGTTATAAGGAACGCCTTTTTCAATGCAAAAGAAATGAGTTTATGGATTAAAAGACATCCGACAAAAGACAAGAGCCAGATAAGCAAACAGCTAAAAAGATTAAAATAGCGGTGTTCCTTGTAACGCCGAAACACGTGTCTGCTGTAATCTGCAATTTGCTTTTTGACGTTGTTATTTTCTTACTTCACTTCTCAGCACAAAGGTATTTATTCATCTCAATTTTGAACACTTTTTCAAACGAATGAATATTGTATTCGCAACTCCAGAGCTCGAATACGCTACCTTGCGGTGATTAATAATACTAAATAAAAAGTAAAGCATTCCATTCCACGTGTTTTCTTTGGGGGAAATTACAGGCTTCAGACACTTTGTGGTGTAATGTAATTTCAGAAGGATAAAAAAGAAAGCTTCCCATAACACAATGAAAAATTACTGTCATTCACTAAGCGTCAATGCAAGTTATAAGTTACAGCATTTGTTTGTTTTACCTTTTTCATCCGCCATTAGACAGTGACTGCAGCACCCCCTATAGTTTACTGGAGTTGCGAATAGATATGGGTTAGGTTAATGAATTCAAGTAGCCCAAGTGATGCTTTTAATTGTTTCTTGAGTACGAGTGAAAGCTAAAATTTATAAAATATAAAATGAAAGATAACATTAATTTTACAAATAAATTTTATGAAAATTAAAATTAATTTAGCGAAAAAGAGAATAAATATTTCGTTAAGGAGAAAAAACTAAAATCATGGATTTCTCTAACTATGTCGGGTACGTGCTCTGAAACGAACAAAAATTCTTTTAAATAAACCCAAGATGAAAGTAAATGATAAACTTGCAGATAATGCATGCAGAATATAATTTTCCACATAATGGTTTTCTTAGTCAATGCCGCTGACACTTCATATTTATCAAATGATTAAAACGCTTCATCTTGTTTGTCTATTGTCAGCACTTGTCGAGTCTCCAGTATTCTGAAAAATGACCGCAGGAGAAAGAATTTCATTATGTCGAAGAGGGAAGGTAAGCTAGGAATTTATTTTCATTGCTAATTTCATTACTTGTTGGATCTAGAAGGAGAAAAATGGAAGTTGCTTCATGATGTGGAAGTTTGGACGCAAACATTTTTCATTCAAATTCTGTTATGGATGGTAAACAGCGTAGTCTTGTTTTTTGTTTCGAGATTTATCAGTGCCTCTCGCAGGTTTCTTTAAATTTCTAATGTTAAGCATTACACAGAGTTAACGTTGCTTAAGTAGTAAAGTCCTTTAATAAAATTTGCTAATTTTGTATTTGGAAAAGCTCTAGTGCAAAATGACTTTTACGTTTGAAAAAACAATGAGACAAAAATAAACAAGTAAAATAAAATAAAAGCTGCGAATGAGCACTAAAGAAAATATTCAAACTACTACTCATAAATCTGGAAAAAGAAAATAATTTAAAAACTTGATTGCGTAGTTTCAAAGAATTGTGTTAACTTTGTCAGAAACGCCTATTTTAAGTGAAATAAAAAACCATAGATTTTTGCACTGAAACCCTTTTTTTATTTACAAGTAATGTTCAATGTAGAAAACGAAAAAGAGTAGAAGTAGTGTATTCAGTTAATTCATGCTTAAAAAATTCGCGGCAGAAGAAATATAAAAGCAAACAATAATTTTCCCAGTTTTTTAAAAATGTTAAGCATTACTCAAAGTTAACGTTGTTTATAATCCATATTATTAAAATCTGTTCATGTCCGTCTGTCTGTCCATCTGATCGAGAATCGCTGCGAATCGGGAGTCGAACGAGATACCGATCAATTTGAAATTTTCCAAAGAAAACAATAAAACCAATGTCGTAATTGTACGACTTTAATTAGCGGCGATATTAATTGAAACGTTAATTGACGTTATTCAGGAATTTTTATTTCTTTCCTGCTGCCATTTTGCATATGGGTGAGCAAATAAAATTCTAATAATTGTTTTGAAAGAGATTCTTTTGGCTGCTGTCCAAATCTTAAAGCAATGTTTCCATCTAAAATTCTATTTTAAATTAGTTTAAAATGGGTTGCTCTATTCAGACATGACCTTGATTTTATCGTCTGTCCTTTTCTTTTATTTTTAACGGCCAACGTTCTTAACTCTTTTCAGCATATCGTCGCCTCAGAGCAACAGTAAGACATCTAATCTCAGGAATGAAACTAAGATATCCTACTGTTACTCTGAGGCGACAATATGAAAATTTCTTCTTTAGTTATGTTTATTTATTGTAGTGTAAGTTTATCATTACCAGCCTCATATTTTGTTAAATTTAGGATGTGCGACTAATTATGTTTATTTTGTTGGACTTTTTTTGTTGGACATGGTGAGTTTTCAAACTGTAATAACTCTCTTTTTCTTTCCTGTTTTTACTTTTAAAATACATTTTGTATCGGTAAAAGAACAAGTTAAATTTAGATTGTTTGGGTTTCCTTAAATGAAACAGAGTTGAACAAAAAAATTTTACCCAAAGCTTAATTGGAATCGGATGACTTGGTATTAAATTAATGCATATTGGTATTTATTAAGTTTCAGTGCTTTAGTTTCACATAATCAACCAAACAGTATGTCATTTTATGTAAAAAGCTGATTGTAATCTTTACACATACAGGGCTAATCTCTGTCCAGATGTCCGGGGTAAATTTCAAAACTGCTGGATGGATTTTAACCATTTTTTCACCATAGATAGTTACATAATCGGGGAACATCTTAGGCTGTAATTTATCGCTAAAAAACTAAGTCTAAGAATGTCGTGACCGAAAACAGTAAATGTCATGTAATTTCCACATCAAATGGTTAAAGACTAAACCCATTGTTTCGAAAATGCGTTGCCTAACAACAGCAATATTAAAAGTAATCATAATGTAAATTTTGAATCAAGGCCTCTCTGGAGCAAGCATGACATTGCTTTCTTAGGAATTGCATCTTCATCTTTATACATAAAAAGCTAATCTCTGTCCGGATGTCCGGGATAAACTTCAAAACTACTGGAGGGATTTTAACCATTTTTTCACCATAGATAGCTACATAATCGGGGAACAACTTAGGCTATAATTTATTGCTAAGAATCTTAGTTTAAAAACGGCGTGATCGAAAACTGTGAATGTCATGTAATTTCCACATCAAATGATTAAAGATTAAACCCATTGTTTCGAAAATGCGTTGCCTAACAACAGCAATATTAAAAGTAATCATAATGTAAATTTTGAATCAAGGCCTCTCTGGAGCAAGCATGACATTACTTTCTTAGGAATTGCATCTTCATCTTTATACATAAAAAGCTAATCTCTGTCCGGATGTCCGGGGTAAACTTCAAAACTACAGGACGGATTTTAACCATTTTTTCACCATAGATAGCTACATTATCGGAGAACAACTTAGGCTATAATTTATTGCTAAAAAATTTAGTTTAAGAACGTCGTGATCGAAAACAGTAAATGTCATGTAATTTCCACATCAAATGATTAAAGATTAAACCCATTGTTTCGAAAATTCGTTGCCTAACAACAGGAACATTAAAAGTAATCATAATGTAAATTTTGAATCAAGGCTTCTCCGAAGCAAACATGAGTCTAAAGTCCTTTAAATATTTGTAAACTCACTTTTTGCACACTTAGGTAAACATAGTAGAGAGCATTTTTTGTGTGTGTGTGTGTGTGTGTGTGTACTATTTAAGTAAATAAAGCGCACAGTTTTTTTTTTTAGTGATCTTTGTTTTTGTTAGATATATTTTGGAAATTCTTCAAATTTTTATATGCTTCATTTTGCGCTTTCGTTTCTAAATGAATACTCTTTCGTTCTTTATACTTGTTGCTGTTTTACTTTTATGGGTAAGGATGAAGCTCAATTTTTAATGACGTCAAAGCGGTGTGTTTTGAGTTCTTTCAGTTAAATCAGAAAACAAAAGAAAGTAGCGATTGTTTCTCACAATTATTACTGACCCAGGCAGCGCAGGGTATTTTTGCTAGTTTTACATAAAATTTCAGATATAATCTACCAGAAGTAATTCAGTTTTACGTGAGCACAGATTATAGTTGAAAATGCATATATTTGCATATTTTGTGCTAACTGAAAATACTCATAACTTGTATCATAGATAACTATTATTAGAGATGTAAAATTTCCGGAAATTTTGAAGTGGTGGAAAAAAACCGGTTTACCGATTTTTTTTCGGGAAAATTTGGAAAAAATGGAAATTTTGATTTTTTTATGAATAAAATTAGGGTTTCTTGATAGCTCTGTGTTTTTTGGAACATATAAAGGGGTAAGCATATAAAATTTATGCTATCCACACAGCTTCTTTTTCTGCTTGACAGAAATACACATAAATGTAAGATTAATTAGAAAAAAAAACTATTTTGTGTTATAACTGAGAGCTTTCATGGTCAAACACCAGAAATAAGTCCAGTCGTCATTCAACCATTAATATTGGGTAACGCGTGTGTCTAATCATAAAAATTACATTTTATATTTTAGATTGCCTTTGAAACTAGTAATATTAATTGAAATTTTCGACTTTCAAACATGATATTATTATTATTATTATTATTTATTTATTTTGAAAGAAAAATAATACTGTGTTACTGTCTGGAAATAAATGCTATTGAGTTTTGATTTTTTCCAACCCAAATAAAAACTAAATAGGTTTTTCTTAAACTGAACCAAAACTTAAACTGGAGTTTCAGTTTATTTATATGGCCGTGCTAAGCACAGTAGTAAAAGTAGTCATACCAGAACTTTTGAAGAGAACCAAGTTATTAGAACAAGTTGTTTTCTATTTCGTATTTTACATAATAAATAAAATGTTTTAGTGTCATTTGATCAAGAACTTAAAAAAAAGAAAAAAAAAAGAAATCTGAATCAAATATATGGAAGAGTCAATCTTTAATTTCTTTACTAATAATAAAGCTGAAAGTCTCTCTGTCCGGAGGATATCTGAATCTCTGTGACGCATATAGCGCCTAGACCGTTCGGCCGAATTTCATGAAATTTGGCACAAAGTTAGTTTGTAGCATGGGGGTGTGCACCTCGAAGCGATTTTTCGAAAATTCGATGTGGTTCTTTTTCTATTCTAATTTTAAGAACGAAAATGTCATAAGATGGACGAGTAAATTACGAAATTATCATAACGTGGAACCGTAACATGGGTAAGAGCCAAATGTCGAGATACGAAATTATCATAACGTGGAACCGTAACATGAGTGCAAGCCAATTGGCGAGAAAATTCACCATACATTATTCGTAAATATACAGGCGAATCAAAAGACCTTTTAGTTTTTCTATTACGGGCAACGCCGTGCGCCCGTACCACTAGTATGGTACGTAGTTATGTACCACTAGTACATAATAAATAAAATGTTTTTGGGTCATTTGATCAAGAACTTAAAAAAGAAAAAAAAAAAAAGAAATCTGAATGAAATATATGGAAGAGCCAAACTTAAAAGACAAATATCTCAGCTTGAGCCCAACGTCAAATTCCACTTTTTTGCTTAGCACGGCAGTATACAGGGTGCGGCAAAAAAAATATGGGACGAAAATTGTATCATCGAATGGAAGAAACGTAATTTCATTTTAATAAGTGCCTAATTTACTTTTGTCTGTCATTTATTAGAAAACAGTTTACAATCTAGTTCCTAGTTTATGTATTGTTTATCGGTTTTCTTAAAATTTTAAATAGAATACCTGCTATTTTAAGTTGTTTAACCAAGTAAAACGACAGTTCGTTTGCTTGTTGTGCCCCGGAAAACAGTATTTGAAACGGTATGTCGTTTCGAGTGGCTTGGAAATGATCGTCGATGTCCGGAAAGTAGACAAAATGAACAATGAACATTTGAGTTAATCGTTAGGTCATCCAAAAGTGAGTTCAATGAAATCCTTGGGTTTCCATGAGAGCAGTCGTTCGTAAGATGGGAATTTGTGACCGATAAGTGCGACTAAGGGAAAAACAGCTCAAACAGAAGTTTTACGAGTTCCAAAAAGTTCAGGCATTTGTATGACTCCAAAGATCTCAAAATCGTTTGAGACAGGCTGCAAGGTCACGCTGAAAGGGATAGTATTCAACCAGCTCATATCCCCCAGAACAATAAGAATTGGTCCGTAGCCAAGCACATTAAAAAATGTTAAATATCACCAAAATCTGGAATCAGCACAAGCGGAAAAAAAATCTCTAGTTTTTTGTGGATGAGGGCCGTAAAATGAATCAAAAAGTGAACCAGAAGGACATTTTAGAAGTTATTGTACTTCTGTTGGCCTAAGAGCACTTCAGCAATGTAAACTGGACATTTTCCTTGATCCACACCGATTCATATGGGCTAAAAAACAAGAGTGGTGCAAGGCGCATTTTTTTTGACATGATATTATCTTTTGAGTGGACGCTCTACTCGCTAGATCCCAATCCCATTTATTACACTGTATGGCATATTTAGGAGTCGAAAGTCTACCCTATATTACACGTAAGTTTGAACTCTCTAAACCAATTGCTTTATAGGGAATAGGATTGATTAAAGGACTTGTGGCCCTTGAATGAAAAATTCAATAAGCAGTGGCATCTCTGTATTACTGCAAAAGGCTGCTAGCTTGAAACCAATTAAATGTATTGATTGCTAAAGGTCTACTCATATTATTATTTTTTGTGTTTTGTTAATTTGTTCATTTTAAATAAAGTTTCATGGAAAATTGCTTGCCCGTTTTTTTTTTTTGCCGCACCCTATACATTTGATTTGCACAGTCAGCAGAAACATAGTTTTGTGGTTGATGTTATGCTTGTTTGTTTCATGAAGAAGGAAAATAAATTCTTCACTAAGGTTATTGGTTTAAGCTTTTTTGCAAAAAGTATTATTAAACGTTTTTTGATCTATATGCAAATTATATTATCATACAAAAACTTGCATTAAGGTTAGATAGTATTTTAACATAAAACGGGGGGAGGAGGGGATTGCATCAGAATTTAAGTGGGAAAATTTTTTATTCACTTTTTGCTGAAAATTTCAATTAAAACCCCGAAAAGTTGAAAAAATTCTTTTTTTTTCAATTTTTCCGAAGTAAAAATTTCCTCCTTCGGGAAAAAACGTTTTTTTTTTCGTTTTTTTCGGAAATTTTCCGTTTTTTTTACAACTGTTTTCATCTCTAACTATGACTAACGTTAATGAGATTTTTGCAAAAAATATGCTCTACTGGTGTTTTGCAAACCTTGCATTACGCGCATTTATTTATTCCTTATCGCGTTAGAAACTGATGTTAGAGCAATACAAAAATATCAACTGGACATCTCTTTCATTTTTTAGGTAGTCCGTTCAACGCCGGGTACGCAGCTAGTATCCTTTAATAGAATTTGCTAATTTTGCCTTTAGAAAAGCTCTAGTACAAAATGGTTTTTACTTATGGAAAAAACAATAAGACAACAAGTGATCATAAAACTTTTATTGACTCACTTTTCATCTCTACATAATATAGAAGACACTAAAATTGAAAATTTTAAAATCCCTGAGTCGCAAATGTAGAATCAAGAGGAAGAATTGAAAATCCTTTTAAAAGTCTTATAGGGGAAAGTGGGGTAAAACCGGGAAGTCGGGAGCAAACCGGGTACCCCTGTCTAGTCCCTGTAAGCGCAGCAATCGCGTGGAAAAGAGAGAAACTAACATTCCACTTTGATGAAAAAGCAGCGGCGGTTAAATTAGAACGCAATAGACTCGCTTCTTTCGTTCCTGTGAAGAAAATTCTGTTTGAGTGGTTTTTGCTTAAAATTTATGAACAAAACTAGACCGATTATACTACGTTCCTGTTTCTGCAACAGTTAAGATATGTGGCTCTCTTTGTACAACATTTAATTATCTTCATTATCATTCTAAGTAATTTTCTGTAGAATTCTGTATAGTCATGTAACGGCATTTTTATGAAAGCTGTACGCGAGGAGCAAAACCGGGTACTACCCTTATACACTGAGACAAAGATGCAGCCAATGGAAGACAAGAGAAAAGGAAGAACTGTCATTTTGACGGGCTCCCAAACAAGCTTCATCTTCGGGCAGCATTAGAAGAAAAGAAGAAAAAAAATGATGGGGAAAGAGGTCCCGAAAGATGGACGGAAGAAAAAAACCTGAAAGAAAGATAAACCAATCAAAGAAAAGGCAACATTATAAAGACGCCAAAAAGGAACAGACAGAAAATAAAGCGTAAACCGAAAGAGCAAATGAGGGATGAGTCCAGTGAAGAGAATGACAATACTGTCTGCTTTTACTGCAATGAGCTTTATTCGGACTCCAAGGGTGGTGAGGGATGGATCCAATGCTTCCAATGTCGTCGTTGGATCCATGAAAGTTGCTCTGGGGCGGAAGAGGAAGATAAATATTTTACTTGTGACTGGTGTCAATAGGCCTTGGATTACAGTAAAAAAATAAAGGTAATGACAATAAATTGACTGTCAACTCATCCATATGTGTCCTTTTATACTTATTCTAGTATGTTATGACAATAGTTAACATATGTCACTAAATAAAATTAGAATTTTGTGGAAACTTTAAAAATTTATTTTCCCATAGCAATAACATGTTTACCCGATTTGACCCCACTAATGGGGCTAAACCGGGAAAAACGACTTTTTTTCACAAAGAAATTAATAAAAATTGAAAAAAAAAATAAATAAAAAACCCAAATACTTATGTTTTTGAAACAGTGATTTTTGGTACTAAATTAAAAAAAATATATATATATGTATATATATATATATATATATATATATATATATATATATATATATATATATATATATATATATATATATATATATATATATATATATATATATATATATATATATATATATATATATATATATATATATATATATATATATATATATATATATATATATATATATATATATATATATATATATATATATATATATGTTTTCACTGCAAAAATCGCAAAAAACCATTAAGGTGTTTTTGATAATGTATTCGTTAATTAATGTCATCCGAAAACGCAACCTAGCTAAGAACACTCTCGATCAACTCTTCTTTTGATTTTTTTTTCAAAATTGATCCGTTTAGGCGCTATAGTACCACACACACACTCACACACACAAACACAAACTTATAACACCCTTCCTTTGTGTTTCGGGAGTTAAAAATAAACAAATAAAATAAAATAAAGGCTTCGAATGAGCATTAAATCAAAAAATTCAAACTACTGCTCATAAAACTGGAAATTGTTAGAAAAAATATTTTTAAAACAACATTGATATCACTAAGTAGCATTTTTCAGTCGGCATGAAAATGATAGTTAAAAAAATATGTTGCTGTTGTTCAGTTTTCTTGTGCTATCTAGGTTGGCAATTTGGGGTGCGCTGCTCCATTTTTCCAACAGTATCGTAGTTTGGTGTGAAGTCCGACTTCCACAGTAAACACATGTCATAATAAAGACCCGTTTATAGGGTTGGCAATCATTCACAACAAAACAACACATTTACACAAAGAAAGGACTAGGACAGGAGAGAGAAAATACATCCATGCCCGAGTTGCTATCCGAGCCCGGGACCTCCCCATCGCAGTCAGATTTGACCACTAGACACGCCGGTCGGCGGCAAAATAATATGTAACTGTGAATTAACAGCAAATATAATTTACATATACACAGGAATTAGTAACAATTTTTTTGTCAGTTCAATGGCATTTTCCTTTATTTGCATACATGTTTGCGTTGTATTACAGAAAGAGAGAGGGGGAAATCGATGAACATTGTTATTTTTACTTTCTTCTGTATCTAATATGTAGAAGAACGTATTGGATTCGTGCATATTTTCGAATTTTGACGGATTTGAACGTTTTGAGGTGTGCTAAGTAAATTTCGACCACTTTTGGAAAATGTCTGTTTCTCTCTGTGTATGTCCGTATGTGTGTGACCGATTTTTTTTTGTGGCCGCTGTACAGGAAAAATTACCACATGAAATTGAACGAAATTTGATACACATATGTGCCTCTATGTGAACTTGTGCCCATTGATTTTTGGCGCGAATTCCTCCAAGGGGTGGAACAATGAGACGTTTCTTGAGTTATGCGTGCCTGCTACTCCGCAAGAAGTAACTCGCGGAATGAAACAAAATGTGGTCCATATGTGTCCCCTAGCATGTACAGGTGCTGATTCAAGTTTGGTTTTAATAGCTCAAACGGAGGCTGAGCTATAGAGCGTTTTTTGTCTTTACTTGTGACTGCTATATCACACGAAATAATGAACGGAATGAAACGAAAATTTATCAACAAGTTGACCTTAGAGGGTACAAGAGCTGACTCTATTTTAGCGTCAATAGCTGAAAAGGAGATGGTGAAATCGAACGTTCTTCCTTTTTCATTTCGAGTGCCATATCTCAAGAAGTAATGCTAGGTTCTAAATGAAATTTGAAATAAATGTGAACCTATATATCAACGGGCGTTGGTTCAATTTTGGCTCCAATCACTCTAAAGGGGCTGTTTTTTTTGTGAGAATAAAAATATGCAATATTTTATAATATAATATACATATATAATATACATATATATAGCATATTATATACATATATAATGTGCTATTAATGCAACCATAAGAAAGATAAATCGTAATAGACAGTTGTTTGCGTATTTCGCGTGATTTTAACTGTTGGAAAACGACCGGAAAATCAATGATTCAAAATTTTTAACTGATGCCATCTTGTGTTTGTTAACAAATAAAATATTTGTTCTTACTTAAACAAGGTTTTTTCAGGAACTTTCAATGTTCGCTCTTTGCTTTGCTTTTGCGATAATTCGGAAATTAGGATGGGCGTAAAATTTTTGCTTGTGTAATTTTGTTTTTGTTATGAATATTACTTCCTCATCAAACATGGGGACAGGTCAGAATTCATAAGAAAGATTTCAAAGAAAGTTTCGTGATGGCCACAACATACTAGTTATTAAAAGTCTAGTAGTGGAATATGGGGCAAAGTGAAATAACGGGGCAAAGTAAGAAGGTGAAATATTATTCTGCGTTTAGCACCACTTATCTGGTAATATTTTAACATTAAAGACGCACATGTAGTCTATTCCAGTCAAGATAAAAATGCCGCCGAATATTAAAACGAAATGATAATACAGGCAATTTAAAAAAATTGATACTCTTTTTGTAATAATTGTTGAAAGTCAAAAATTATTTTTTGTATTATAAAATAATAAAGTTCATGTTGTTAACATTTTAAGTATTAATTGAGACTTTTTAATATGCATTGCAATCTTTATTTAGTTAATATTAAGCTTTTTTGTATTTTAAATATTCTCTTCTAGTCGAGTACATGCAGGGCAAAGTGGATGTGGCAAAGTAAAATATCTGATTTCGTTTACTCACTCAATCATTTACTAAAACAATTACGTATTCATGTATTAATTCATTCTTACATTATTATTTCATTCCCTCTTTTAGTAATTCATTTATTCATTCAAACTTTTATTTTCTTTTTATTAACTCTGTTACTCACTCATTTATTTTTCTTCATACATTAATTTATTAGTTAATTAAATTGTTCGTTTGTTGTTCCATTTTAATTTCACTTATTCATTCTTTCTTTCATTTTCTTATTTATTTGATTAAAAATATCTTTAATAATCAAATAGAAAATATTTCATTAGAAAAATATTTCATTTTTCACTTTGCCCCAAGAAAAAAAAAAGTGAAAATTTTCCACTATTTTTTGAAGGCTCAAAATTACTTAAAAAAATAAAAAATAATGTTTCAATGAAAGTTTTATTATAAAATACAATGTTCTTTCTTTTTCTTGTGTAATTTTCAAAACAAATTTCCAATTTGTTCATTTTGAGTAAGCTCATTCATCTTAGCCATTTTCACTTTGCCCCACATTCCCCTATATATAGCAGGGCATTTGTATTGCTTCATACCGCAACAAAGTAAGCAAAGTTTTACCGTTTTACATGTACAGTATTGTGTGAGCAAGGTTTGCATTTCTTCAAGTGTGAGCAAGGTTTGTATATGGACGAAATATCTTTGCAACAAATTTTAGCAACGTTAATAACTATACAATATTAAATTAATTATACAATATTAAATCACCAGTATTGTATATAAATGACCTTGAGTTTTAGTTACACCCGTCCACAGGCAACTTGATTAAATCTTTACTAGAATCAAACCCGCTTAGTAAAATAGTTTATTTGCTAAGAAAATTTATTGTAATAAGCGGGACATTCCATTATCCGGAATCAAAGTGACAAATTGCAAGGATAAGGTACATTTAAAATTTATGGCATTATGCGGGATGTTCTTTTAACCGATGTTAAAATAAGCAGGCTCGTCTGCACTAATAAAACAGAAAGATTGTCTGGATGTATGACCTGCGTTAAGTTCAACGTCCAGTATTTGCATCATTTCCGATTTATTGCCATGTTGGTATAAAGTAATTATGTTATCGTGGGTTTTGAAAAAAAAAAAAAAGTATTTTATTTTGTGGGGAAGGTCTCTGCGTTTTCTGTTATTTTCTTTCCCCGTTTACCCGCTATTTTATTGCATGCAATGCTAAAATATTATAGATTTTTTTCTCCTTAATTGATCATTAGATAAGGTAACAGTCAAGGTACAAGTTTCAAAGTTTTCTTAGGCAAATTTTAAATTTGTTTTGGATTATAACATTTTGAAATGCTTTTGATGACAAATCAACTGCGAAAACATTAACCATTTCATTCGTCAGAATCTCCTCATTTCTATACATCAATTTAAATGCCTGGTATGAAGCCAATAATTCAGTTTGGTATATGGCATTGGGGGTGTTCAGTAATCGACTTCGCCCATGAATGTTTAATATATTCTTGATTAAATGTTATGACTATCGCAATAACCCACACAGGAAAATTTGACCTAACGTGAGAATTTGAATATTGAAATTCTTGTGCGTGTTTATTTTGAGGTCAAATACCTGTATGGGTAAAATATCATAATTTTTTCACTCCTTTCGAGAGCGCAATATCTCAAAAATTAGGATTTGGAGTTATTTTGATTTTAAATGCAATGAATGAATAATGTATTTTTCCGTAATGCTGAGTAGAGTAAATTAAAAGTGTTATTAATTATAAGATAACAAAACGAAGAACTGTGCTCTGTTAAGCAAAATAAAATTTTTTTACTGATAGTAAGTTTTGCAGTCTTTCAAAAGCAAATAATGCGAAAAAGCGTTTGAATCAAGTTTCCCAAATACATTCCAGTTGCAAGTTTATTTTTTGTGCACAAATCTGAAAGTAACGCAAAAAATTAAATGTATAATTCTCTGACAAATATCCTGAGTTTTAACTGATGTTGAAATACTTCTTGAGTTTAGTAAACGTTACAATTCAAAGTCAAGTAAGTACTTTTAAATTTAATTGACATAATAATTATAAAAATAATAATATTAAAAAAATCTTATACGTTGACACAAAATATTTTGTTTTCTCGTATTTAAACATTAAATTTTTCTTTGTTTAAAGTAAACTGAAAAGAAAAATTTTTTTTTAATGTAAAGAGATCGACTATTTCAAAAGCATCAAAAAAATTCGCGACATGTTGAGTTAAAATAAAAATATATTACACCCATTCCAAAATATTTTATTTTAAAGTTAATCATGAGATTCAAATAAAAACACTTAAACAATTAAAACTTCCTGAAATTGAAACTCCCCCTCCCAAAATAAATAAAAGCCTTTTTGTGACGCTTCTTTTGATATATGTCAAAAGAAGAACCTTACATATAATAAAAAACATTAAAAACACATTATTAAATCACTTGTCATACTTTCCAGATTATTGATTTGATAAAAATCATTGATAGTAATGAAATAAGGGGAAATAAAAAAAAAAACTTGGGATGTGTCGTTCATGAACGAACGGATCAAAAAGAACGAATCCTTAAATTGAACGGATCCGTTCGTTCACTTAAAAAATGAATGACTGTTGTTTTGAACGGTCAGTAGTTTGGAACATGGTATTGATGTACTTGTGTTAAAGTCACATTGTTTTTAAAAACTACATTCATCTTCAAATTTTAACCCTCACATTTTCTTTTTCTCAGTGCAGTACAATATATTCATTCGAACCTTTTTAGTTTCTTCTGCTTTCTTCATGGTTTTTCTTTTATCTTTGCAGTTTATTTGCATTTTTCCAATGTATTCATTAGTAAAGTCTTGTGTTACTTGTTTGAGCAACTAACAAAATGCTTGGACATACTACTTCCTGTCCCACGCATCTACTAAAATCCTTCTCATGTTTTCTGTCACTAAAATTAATTCTGAAATACCTTTTATCACTTTTCTGCCAAAACGTTTTGCCTTCTGTAACATCTCTATTAACTACTATCTACATTAATTAAGCTTTATTTTTTACTGATTATTAATGTCTAATTTTTCTCCCTTTTTAAAAAAAGTGTTGCGTTTTTTTTTTCTGTTCTCATCTGTAGAATAATTTTGAAGATCCCTAATATTTTTAGGTGAGTTTTTTTTTTTAAATTAATTTATTCGGTACTTCGGCTGAGCTACCGAAATATTTGTTGTTACTTTTTTCGTTATACATGGTCTATTGGTACTACTATAATTATAGGTATATGTAGTGCTGCAGCTGGGGGAAAAAATAACAACTTCATTTTTTGACATGAATGAAATGGAATTTCTGAAATGGAATCTGCGATTTTTGGCAAGATCATATACAAGGAGGGGGGGTTAGGGTCCCCCCCCCCGAAAAGTTCGGTTTGACATTTAAATGTTTATTTACATTTAAAAATTTCCAAAAAATATTGTTCCAAAACTCAAATGTCTTTCATATGTATATTAATTGCCTAAAATGCTTTCATAATACATAACCCAACGACTTGAACGTTAGCACAAATAGCGCAAAGCTCCTCATGAAAGGTTTTAAACCCTCCTCGAAATTATTTTCTGGTTACATGAATAAAGTTTTTTTCAATTCATTTTTCATGGGTATATTTTCTTACTTTTAGATCATTTTAGGTTTTTTCTCTTCAAAGCATATTGAAAATCTAAGAAACATTTCGAATGTACGTGAGTTTGTCGGACAGAGAGATCACTTGCAACTTTTTTGAATGAACGAAGTAGTTCAAAAGTTAGCGAGTTGAATGAACGGATCATTAAAAAAATAAATTATTTAAAACACACACACACACACACACATATATATATATATATATATATATATATTTCACGGGTGTTTCATTGAAATACGAAACATGCTGAAATTCCATGCTATCTTAGAACTTGGGTATATTGTATATTATGAAACAATTTTGCAAGGAATATATCCTTACAAAAGGAAGTTGTTAGAAAACATGTGAACAGTTATTTTCTGTGTTTGTAAATCAGTGAACTATAAACTTTCTCTCCGAAACTAAATTGCCTGGGGATGTTTAGACCCAGACCACTTTGTCGAAAACTCGAAATGGAATGTTTTAAAGATGAATTCTTCTGCGAATTTTTTCATTCGACTGCTCTAGAATATGAGGATTTGGTGGTTGCACGAACAAGAAATATTTTACAGTAATAAATAATAAATATGTGTCTAAAAATATCTCTGCGTTTTAAATATAAATGTATGCGTTATTTATTGGATGTTTTGTTTTATTATAAAGCTACTTACTAAAAGCAAAGAACATACAGGGTGTCTATAAAGTCCTTGGCACATTTTAAAAACTCATAGAAAATCAACAAAATGTCATACGAATGTGCGGATCACTTTAAAATGTTTCACAGGTTCAAGGTTTTTTCTGACATCGTAAAAAAAGGGGGGGGGGGGGGAGGGAACAGAAATGGAAAAAAGAAACAAGAAATAAGAAAGAAGAAAAAAGTATAATCATAAGTAATTCCTGTGACGGCTGTAAAGACACAGTAAGAAAAACATAATGTAGGGTGACAAAAATATACCATTAGCTCAGTCATTCCATCCGAGGACTTCAGTTTCGGACTTATTAGCATTTATCAGCCCGGATCAGTGGGTGACTGAGTTGGAGGGGGAAAACCTCTTAAGGGAGCAAAGACTTCCAAACAAACTGGCAGCTAATATAAAATTAGCACTGATCAGACGAGTGACCGAAACAATGGTTGGGTTCAAGTCATAGATTGAAGGCAAGGCATGGTGTTTTCAGTAAGTTAGCATACTGAACACCTTACATTATTTTCAGTAACTTACTGAAAATAAATTAAGGTGTTCAGTAAATTACACCTTACATTATTAATTATTTTAGTCACTTACTGAAAATAATGTAAGGTGTTTAATCCTTTCTTAAAACAGAAAGCAATACCTTTCATTTCCAGAGTTCAATGCTTGCACCTTAGATTGCTCGAACCTCATCAAAAAAGCACCCAAGTTCTTCCCATGTCCACAAACGGTGCACGTATTGAACTCTAGTAATGAACGGTATAATTATATGATTAAACACCTCGCATTACGTCTATTTTTGTTACCGTGCCTTCATAGCAGTCACGGGAGTTACTTATAATTAACCAGCTTTCTTTTTACTTCTAAATTCAAAAAATACAATCTCAAATCAAAAGAATTTTTTAAAAAAGTTAAGTTTATGTTTAAAATATCACCCTTTCTTTTTGTTGATTACTTTCATTAATAACAAAAACTTAACACGTTTTCTTAGTATTATCTTAAGAAGACAATATCTTAAAATCATTATTTATTCACGATAACATGCGTCAAAACGCAATTTCTTTGTATTAAATCTTCTATGTTTTTCTTTTTACCAATAAAAATGTCAACAGATAATCATAATCCTACTTTTTACCCGACTGCGCGTGCGCGACGCAAAGGAGGGTAATGTGTTTATCAGTCTATGTATGTATGTCCGTTTCTATGTGGCGTTCTACAGGCTAAACGCCTCGGCTAATTTTGGTAATTCTTACTTCAATCGATTCGTCTTAACATTGGGAGTGACATTAACACATGATAGTAATCAAAAGTACCATTTCCAAAACCAGTTAATATATTGTCAGTTTGGTATCGGCGCACGTTGGGTGTTGCACACTGTGTCGCACGCTACCTGCGTGCGACAAATGCAGGTAGTTTTTCGCTGCCTGAATTTTTTTTTGTTTACTAAGTCTACTAATTGGGGTCTCAATGGCCGAGTGGTGTAAGCGATTGCTTCTTCCACTTGAGGCGGTGGGTCAAGACACCCTCGCTACGGCTGTACTTTCCGCTCTTTCTGATGTAAATTCGTTCATGTGTTCTTTATATGTATTCTGTACTGTAATAAAAATATATATCATGCGAAAGGAAGGCAAGATACTCAGATTGTAGTCCTCATCAAAATAGACCCGTGCAATAAGCACCAAAAGAAAGTATTCTAATTCGATTTTCATCTCTAACATGTTGCATTTGTTTTTGCTTTGATTTAAGAGACTGAGTTTCGTGACGTAAACTTTCTTGAGAGGCTTTTTTAGTTTTGAGAGAAAGATTTGACTGACGGACGTTTCCGTGTGGTTGACTTAAGTTCGCGCATTTTTGCCGAAGGTCAAGCACATGCAGCTTTAAGCTGAGTTAGGTACCTAGAGGGATTAATTATCAGTAGTTTAGACCACCGCAAGTTACTTAATTTACATTACGATTCAAACTCTCTCTCTCAATTAAATGACAAGGTTGCGAAATGTACCGTCTTATAATAATAAAGTCACTGAAAGTTAACTAAAAATTGTAAAATAAAAAATTATTAAATAAAAACAAAAAACCCGACTGCGTTAAAACAAAAAAAACTAAAAAGGAAAATGCATAAGCCCAGTAGTTTAGGATGTATTAAGGATTACTGAATAACTACACCGTTGAAATACACTGAAGTGACAAAATTCATGGGATAGCAATATGCAAATATACAGATGGCAGTAGCATCGCGTAGAACAGGTATAAATGCGCAGTGCTTTCATTTGTGTTCAAGTTGTTCATGTGAAGAGATTTTGACGTGATTATGACCGCACGACGGGAATTAACAGATTTTGAACGCGGAATGTTAGTCGGAGCTAGACGCATGGGTAATGCCATTTCGGATATCGTTAGGAAATTCAACATTCCCAGGTCCACTGTGTCAAGAGTGTGCCGAGAGTATCGAATTTCAGGCATAACATCCCACCATGGACAGCGCTGTGGTCGACCGCGTGCACTTAACGACCGAGACCGGCGACGTCTGCGTAGAGTTGTGAATGCTAACAGACAAGCAACATTGCGTCAAATAACCGCAGAAATCAATGTGGGACGTACGAGGGACGTGTCCGGTAGGACTGTGCGGCGAAATTTGTGTTCCTTGGGCTATGCCAGCAGAAGACCGACTCGAGTGCCTTTACTGACAGCACGACATCGCTTTCAGCGACTCTCGTGGTCACGTGAGCATATCGGTTGGTCCCTAGATGAATGGAAAACCGTGGCCTGGTCCGATGAGTCACGATTTCAGTTGCTAAGAACTGATGGTAGGGTTCGAGTGTGGCGCAGACCCCACGAAGCCATGGACCCAAATTGTCAACAAGGCACTGTTTAAGCTGGTGGTGGCAGTATAATGGTGTGGGCTATTTTTACATGGCATGGACTTGGTCCTCTGGTGCGACTGAACCAAACAGTGACTGGAAATGCTTATGTTCAGCTACTTGGAGATCACTTACAGCCATTCATGGACTTCATGTACCCCAACAACGATGGGATTTTTATGGATGACAATGCACCATGTCACCGGTTCACAACTGTTCGCGATCGGTTTGAAGAACATTCTGGACAATTCCGGCGAATGATCTGGCCACCTAGATCGCCCGACATGAATCCCATCGAGCATTTATGGGGCATCATCGAGAGATCTGTTCGTGCCCAAAATCCTGCACCATCAACACTTTCTCAATTATGGACGTCTATAGAGACAGCATGGCTCAATATTCCTGCAGAAGACTTCCAACAACTTGTTGAGTCCATGCCACGTCGAGTTGCTGCACTTCGCCGGGCGAAAGGAGGACCTACACGATATTAAGACGTATCCCATGACTTTTGTCACTTCAGTGTAGTTTCATAACCGTACACAGATAAGACAAATCATAAATTCAAAAGCAGAATAGAAGGATCAACAGTCGGGGCCCATTCCTTTCTGATTCAAGGAACCCCGTAAAATTTGAATGGGCCCCGACTGTTGATCCTTCTATTCTGCTTTTGAATTTATGATTTGTCTTATCTGTGTACGGTTATGAAACTATTTCAACGGTGTAGTTATTCAGTAGTCCTTAATACATTCTAAACTACTGGGCTTATGCATTTTCCTTTTTAGTTTTTTTTTGTTTTTACGCAGTCGGGTTTTTTGTTTTTATTTAATAATTTTTTTATTTCTGTTGCTTGATTAACAACTATTTCAAAAGTACTTCAACAAACGTAACTAAGAAGTTTCTACTAGGAAGTAATTAATTTGAATAATAAGAAAAAGTTCAAACCTACCATATTTCATATTCGACCATACAATAAGAAACTTCCGAAACGTCCGTCATATTTATATTTTTCCTAGGTAACGTTCAGGAATTTCACGGATCTCCACAAGTTTCCTGTGAGAAACAAGTGTTTTTTTTTTCCAAAATTTCCGGAATTGCTTGAATGTGCAGACTTCTTCCTGCTGTGAAAATTTTTTTTGCTACCTGTGTGAAAGTATGCTTCTTTGTTAGATGTTCCACCCTACTCTTTTTTACGGGCCTTCTAGATTAACCTCATACGAAGGTGAAATACAGACTCTGGATTATAGTGGTTCAAAAAACAATTTTTCAGCTTAATTCCAGGCCAACCTCTATTTTTTTAGACTTACTAATAGTATTACGTTGAAAAATTTCTGACCTCTTGTTAAAATTTTTAGGAGGTGCTCAATGACCCCTTAATTTAACATAACCGTAGTATAGAAAATGCCACAAGTTTTGAGATATTTAATTTCCCCAGCAGTTTTATTTTTTTTTTGTAAATAATTATTTTATTGCAATTTATAAGCGTATGACTATTATATTATAATATGTAGCATTGTTCTTTCAGTTCAATGTATATTTTTAATCCCGCTTCCCATAGGCATAAAGTTTGGGGGAGGGGGTTGAGCACCCTCTTTCAGTTGAAATAGGAAGCTGAAATTCCTCCTATTACTATCCACAAGTCTAAAATTATTGATGGTTGGCCCGTAATCTAGGAGAATTTTTTTACATGTATTTTTGAACCACCTTGATATGAATACTGTGTGTTGCCTGTAAGAACTGCAGGAAATAAACTGGTCGGAAGTCATTATTTGTGAAACTGCTTTAGGCGCCTTCCTGGGAAATCAGGAAGATACCAAGATAACCTTCTAAACATGTATAGGCTTTCGTAGGAAGTTCCAGTTTTATTCCACAAACATGACTGACTTTTATTGGGAAGATTTCTGAATTCTTCAGGAATATTTCAGGGTAACTTCCGGAAGATTACTGACCTTAAGTAGGATACTTTTCTATTTTTGCTGTATTTGATGTTGGTAAAAATTAAGCGTACTTGCTACCCATTATTCCGAGGAACGTTTTTGAATTTTTTACATGTACTCCAAAGTTCAAATGTGTGAAAAGATATTCCTCCGTTATAATTTGAAGTAAAAAAAAAAAAAAAACCTCTTGAAAACTAAACAATAAACGTATGGTACATATTTTCTTTTATAGTTTTTCTGAAGTAATTAGTTTGAATCTTTGCGCTTGTGGCCATTTTTGCTCGGATGAACCCACAACGAGATGAGCAATCAAGTGGAGAATGTGAGGGTCTGCTCTGAATGCAAATTTTTCTTTTGTTGAATACACGTAAACAATTTAAACTTGGGTTTCTGAAGTGAATGTTTTAATATAGATAACTTCAGAAAGTTATCGAAAAAGTCTTTGAAAAGTTAAAGGATGCCAAAAAAAAAAAAAAAAAACGTTAATATTTGAATAGTCTTTGGTATCTTAGTAATTTTAAGACTATGCAAATGAACACTTATAAAAAAATTTATGACTCAATATTTTTCCTATAACTAGTTATACGTTTTATTAGTTGCGTTTAATGAAAATTATGGAAAAAATTCCTTTCCTTCACAGTTCCTTTACTTCAAAACTAATTTATTTTCAACTACCTTACAAGATTTACAGATCTAATGATTTTTTAATCACACCATGTGTAACATATTTCACTTTGGGTTAATACCACGTTAGGTTTACGTGTTATATTGTGTTAATATTAACTTTTATAGAAAGAAGTGAATGCAGCATCATCATCAGTCTCAATATCAACCGTCAGAATCCTAACTGACAATGATCGTTCATCTCTCTTAATGGAGTGACATAAGAATTATTTATCAACTAATTCTTAAGCCGTACACTTAAATCTACTATGTAAAATTGAAAACAAAAATTACGTGAATAAATATTATTCTACCGGTATTTCATCCAATTTATTATTAACCTGTTTCAATCCTATTAGGTTTTCTGATACTGCAGTAACAAGTAAAGGGGAATTCGTCGTTCTACGTTTTAAGTTGTAGAAAAAACACTGAACAGTTAAGATTTTTCAGATTTTCCTCTTTTACTATCCTTCTTTGGATCAGCTATTCGCTACCTTTATATATCTTCTTGTTATGATTTCCTGGACATGCCCTGCTCAGAGCTTTTATAACAAAACAAAACTTTCACTACTTTTTTTTTATCTGCTTGTAACGTCTGAACAGGTTTATGACATATAAAGAAGAGTCGTTGCTTCAGAAGAAGGTAGGCATTTTTTATAAATAAATAACTGTTCAAGTAAGATTTTGCTAATTTGGCAAATCAAACCATTTTTTTAATAAATATTTTCTACAGATAATCTGTAGAAAAAGGGTTGAATAAATATTGCAAAAAACACTGAAAACATTACACTGAGAAAAAAATACATTTCTAATTAATTCCAAATAGCATTTTAGGATTTCAAGGGTTTACACCAGTTTCCTGTGAAAATTTCCCGTAAAATGTACTATCTGGATGTTGTAGCTTTGAAGAAATTGCTTGCAACGCCGTCTTAGCTTTGACCATATTTGCTTTTTGAGATTTCCTGGTAAGTCATTAAGAAGCCAAGCTTTCACTAAATAAATACATACATAAGTTTTTACTGAAGGATCTTAAGTTATTTCAGAAGCATGACTGAGTTTCATTGAAAAGGTTTCTGAATTTTTCAGAAAATTTCAGGTCAATTTCAGGGAGGTTAGAAACTTTTTGCACAAAACTTTCCTGGTTTTCTCTAGTTCTGTTATGATGAGAAATTAGGCATATTAACTGCACATTATTTTCCACAAAACGAACATTTTTTAATTTATTTTTTTTAATTTTTACAGTGAATAACTTATAACGCTTATTTACCTACCCTATATTGGCATTACTACGTCAGTATAAAGCAAACATTCAGAAGTTGAAAATTTAGTTAAACATAATTAAATGTCAGTGAACAAATATAACGCATTTATATGGTTTTAAAGCACTCGAAACAAGAAAAATGGAGTACAGTAATATTCTGAGAGCTGGTCGTTACACAAATAAGCAGAAGATCACTCCGAGACTATTTCTTATGCATAAGACGAGAAGTATCTTTTTTTCCATATTTAGAGATAAAGCCCATTAATCATTTCCTCTCTTTTTCCTTACTGCTCTAAATGGTTGGTAAATTCAACTAACTTTAAAAAATGTAAGTTATTTCCTTATCATAATAAATCAATAATAATAGTGCTGTTTTAATCCAGAATCTAAATAATCGATAATACTTTTAATTTTAAAACTAACATTTCTTAAAATAAGGTACAGAAATTGGAACTTGCAACCTCATAGACGATATTTTTCATATCATTAAAAAAAAAATAGTGTACAGGGGACAGGTGATGTTTTTAATTAAAAATACATATTATAGAAAATTTCGTTTGAATTTCACTGCGAAATTTCATTTGAATTTCACAACGAAATCTTATTTTAACAAGTTGACTGCTAGTAATTATTCGGAAAAAAAAATAATTTTCAATAATTAATATACGCATTGACAGAAAACAAAATAACCAGGGTTTTCGATGTGCTGAGTGATTGGATTTATGTAAATTTATTATTGAATGAATGAATAAAAAAATTGTGTGCTTCATACATATTTGGGTACTTTGAAAATGGAAGAGAAAACATATATCCATGGTTTTTGCTCCACCAATGCTCATATGCAATCGTTTTTCCTTTTCTTTTTTTGAAAGATTTCTCCCCTGAAGAGAGGAAATTGATAGCAAGTAGATGACATCGATGGTTTACTTCAAGCCCCAACACGCATACAAAATTCTCTAATCTTATTTATTTATGTTGGAAATAAGGTAGGATTTATTCAAATGAATATTTTTCGCTGTCTGTTATTGCAAGCAATTCCCTTTGAGTTTTTACTATTTTCGTTTATTTATTCCTAGGAGCTTAACGGTTCAATACGTCTATAAGACATGCACCACACCTATATATTTTTTTGAGCACATTAAAAAATTGAAAAAAGAAAGATTTTCTTAATAAATGTTGAACATTAATTGTTTTTCAACCGCTCATAATGTAATAATAATAATAAAATGGCTTGGGAATTAAGTTTAAAAAACAATGACAGTTCATATGAGTGTAATTTGTTTAGTTATTATATTATGAGTCGTTTAAAAGCATTTAAATAATAATAATAAGATAGCTAGATAATTAAATTAAAACAAATGACAGTTTATACAAGAATGTAATTTTTTAAGTTATTATATTATAAGTGGTTTAAAAGCAATTAAATAATAATAATAAGACACCTAGGTAATTAAATTAAAACAAATGACAGTTTATATAAGAGTGTAATTTGACAAGTTATTATATTATTAGTGGTTTAAAAGCAATTAACAATAATAATAAGATAGCTAGGTAATTAAATTATAAAAATGACAGTTTATACGAGAGTGTAATTTGACAAATTATTTTTATAATAGAAAACCAGGTTAAACAGATACTTAGTTTAACTTCTAGTAAAAATATAAATAAATTATCATACTAATAAGATAGAGAAAATATGAATTGCCTTGGACTTGGCATGCCCAAAGTACTTAAGGCAAATATTAAACAGACTTGTACATTTTGATATAACATGTACGTATCAAAAACAGTTTTATATCGATAGTTCTCAAAAATTCTAAAAGAACTAAATTTAGTGGTTATAAGAATAGCTGACTATTTTCACCGTTCACTTTATAAATGTTTTTACTTCAAAAACTCGATAAATTCCGACGTATTTCGATTTCTGTTTGCATTATATTCTGAAGAACAAACAAATTACTTCATCGGACTTTGAGTCGTTAAGCACGGTGAATTTCTTTAACAGGTTTGCAGTCCATTTTTTAACACTAGTTGATCATTATTCCGATAATTTTGAACTGATAATCATGGTACAAATAACTTTTTATTATTTGTACCATGATTATCAGTTACTTAATGAATCATTTGACAGCGACCAAAAAGAAAACTTTAAATTTTTATTTTACAATTAATATTAACGAGTGTATGTTTTTGCTTGCTTTTAAAGTTGGTATTTAACACTTGTACACTTGTGAAGTGCGATTGATACATTTAAACTTTGCAATTGGTTTTAGCATACTTTTGCTTAATTGGATTATCCCCCTCCCCTTTCTTTTTGCATACTAAAACATAATGCCTAAAAATTATGAATGAGTTTCTATTTTTTCACTTTAAATCTGCAGCAATTTAATTTCTAATAAAACTATTTGATATTTTTTCCTGCTGTTTAATTGCTTTCTATTTTCTAAATTATACTCCCATTAAAATCAATGTTAAGCTGTGTAAGTATCTGAAATAGTGCTTGCATTTGAGATTTGGTGTAAAAAATTTGTTGCTTGTGCAATGAAAGGTAAACAAATTCAAGTTGTAGATGAATTTTATTCATGATTTTTTCCGTTTGAAGTTCATCCGAATTCATTCACTGAGTTTAAAAAGTAGTCATCGCAAGTAGAGGAAGGAATAAGTCGCATGAGCACACCTTAAAAAACAAACCTCCATACAAGCAACGTTTTTTACACAGCTAAGTTGCAAATGCTGAACGACGAATCGAAGAAGGAATCGAAGTGGCATAGAGAAACATTCAGATGGAGATATGTGTCACACACAGTCTGTCTGTCTTCCTTCAATATTTTTAAACCACTAAAGAAACTAATCCTAGCAAACCATTCCTGTTCAGCAAGATCCCGGCTATGATATCTAGATATCATCGATAGCTTTGTGGTTTAAATTTTTTTTTTAATTTTGATTTGAACTTTTCAAAACATTTAAAATTACAGGCTATAGGGATATTGGTTTGTCTAAAAATAATTAGGTGAGAGACGGTTCCTATTGAAAAGATATCTTTATGGAAAAAAAAGTATTTTTTTTATATGGTGATTTTAAGGTTTTTTTTTTAAATTCATGAAACTTGAACATTAGCTCCATTAAAGCCAGACCTTTTAACATTTTACGGACGAATCGTAAAGAAAATCGATGTATGCAGTGAGAAAAAAAATGTGGCGTCTTAATATTTCAAATGTTAGTTCAAATCTTTCACCGACTCTTTGCTGACATAATTTTTTCCCTTTCAAGTATGACGAACCATATTGAACCTGTGAAACAAAATGTATACAACTTGTCCATTAAAATGGGTTAGCATTGAATTTGAATCGTAGAAAACTAAGTCTCCTTAAAACAATAAAAATAAACAAATTTAAAAGTAAGGAACAAAAATTAACTTGTTACGAATAAATCGTACAAAATTGCGAAATAAAGCAGAAAACGAAAACGCAGCGCTTAAATATTCCAAAAGGAAACTCACATCTTTTATCGACTATCTGTTTACTTTTTTTTCAGTCTAAAAAACATTATTGCTCTGGTGAAACAAAGTTCAGACACGTTTCCATTCAAATATTCATAAGACATTTTTCTTTCACAAAGCAGGAAAAAATAGGGATCGAAAGCAAAACAAGAAAGTGAAACTCAGCAGCCAGTGGATGGGTCCGGAAGATTCGGAACAAGAAGAGTGAAAGAAATAGAAGAGGAAAAATCTCCAACATCCTCCCCAACTCGTTCTCCCATTCGCCAGAGAAGTGTAAGTGTACGCGCGCGCGCATTGCAATCGCTTCTCCCTCCTCTGCCCTCTCTGAGGGTAGCCCGAGCTTTAAACGCAGACCATAAGTCCCTCTCCTATCGGCTGCCAGGATGGATGTGCGGTCAATTCCCAAGTCCCGTCCCGAAAGCGTGTTTTTCCCGGAAATCCCGTCCGGGGAATACCTCTAAAAACCAATGCCCTGGAACGGGTGTTGTTTTTTTTTGAGTCTAAATTGAAAAGAAAATCAGATTAATCTGATGGAGAAACGCTGATTTTTTTAAAAAACAGAGAAGCTTCGTGTTTTAAGAACTGATGAATGTTCACCTGAATGTGCTCCAGTTGGACGATCGATGTAAGGTACTGTGCGGCGGTGATTCTTCGCACCACGTGCTTGAAGATGGTTACGCAATGAGAGTGATAGTGACAACAGTGTCTTATGTTAAGTTTTCATGTCAGAAAACTTCGGCCATATTTCTCAACTTTTGCATATAAAATAAGTTTTAATTAATCTCGTGAAAATTTGGCAATCGATTATTTAGAGATAACTGAAAATATAATTGCGTCTCGTTTGTTTATTACAGTTAATAAACTATATCGTGTTTATGTAAAACTCACTCTTCGGAGCGTTATTAAACTTAACGTCATATTTATTCGTCAAATTGAAAATATTAAACCTGTGGAGTGTTTTAGTTGATTTTTTAACATCAAATATATGGAATTTCTGAAAAAAATATTTCAAAAACTTTCGATGATTCACTTTTGCGGTCTGGGTTGTCTCGCCGGTTGATCTGCAAAAAGTTTGTTATTTTCTCGTTACACGTTGGATACTATCCTTGGATATGCAAAGTGATTTCTTTCATTAAAAAAAAAAATTGGTCTGGATTAACCAAAAAAAAAAAAAAACTGAAATCGAGGAATACGTTTAACAGTTGTGCTTTGTTTAATGTGAGTGCTTTGTTATTAAGTGTGGAAGAATCCAATATGTTGTGATACTCACTCTTATGATTGTCATCTAACGTTGCATAAAGTCTCCAACAGTGATAATCAGATCCCGAACGTAACTCAAAATAACGTTCAAGAAGTAAATCATCTCTCACTTTCGTATTTACGAATGTGTTAATGATCAACATTTGAAAATCACCAGAAAGTAATAATAAATAAAGGGTGGAAACGTACTAGTGTTTAACTCACTAATTGAGATGATGATACTTAACTAGACGTATGGAATTAACTGTAATGCTTGATATAATATCAATTTTAATATTCAATAAAATGTAAGTATTATAAGTAATCTTATATCATTTATATACAGAACCAGGTGTAATTACGTTTCCGTTCTGTGAATAGTATTTCTCATATAAGTTTTAAATGTTACTAGGAATAGATTATATTATACTTATTGCTTAGTGCTAGTAATATTTTTATCATACGCGTAATAGTTTTACACCAGAAATATGCTTACTCTAACACTTGAGCTTAGCTTTGATAAATCGGTCCATTTCTTAATGCCAGGTAGCATCTAATAGGGAAAATTTTCTTTGACCATGAACCAGGAAGTTTTTGGTACAAGCTATAATTTTATGCCAACTTTCCACAAGCAATACCTATATTTAAAGAATATATCATCTTCGACAACATTAATAAAATTACCGCTATTATATTTATTGCTACAATGTACTGAAATATTTGTAATGAAGTCTTTATATCAATAGTAATGACGTTAATTCGAAGCAATAAAAATAGTGTCAGCCAATAAAAGAGTTTATTTACCTTAGATAAACCTAACTGTGAAGTTTGTCGCTGTGAAATATTTGCATATGCTTTAGCATACTTCCTGTTTGTCCTACTAAGAATCAAAGTAAACGCACAGAATGTGCATATATTTACACAAAGTTATATGAAAAGTATGATGCTGTTGAAATTTATTCGAAAATCTATATAACCTGTAAGCTATTTAATTCATGTTTTTTTCACTTCTACTTCACTATTTTTAGAAGCATAAGCCTGCCATTTGCAGAAAGTTTTCTTTTACTAAGCAGTAGCTATAGCGTTTTATTTTAAAATGCAGTGACCTTTAGTTGCATTGACCAGCTAGTTCAATAATTGTAGATATAATACAAACCTTAATCTATTAGTTACTCATTATATTTGTAAACATAGATACCTATTAATAGCTTTTAGCTCTGCAGCACTTGTATTTCGAGAAAGAAAAAGGAATATTTATGCTAAAAAATTGATCGGTGTAAAAGATATTAAACAACTCAAGAGCTTGAACTAAGCCAGAGGATCAAAGCTTATAAGCCCAAATCCTTCGTAAATACATCTCCATCCGTAGCAATGACTCTGCTTTACACATATCTGAGATATTTAGACGCGTTTTAGTAAAAGCCTAAATGCACTGCTAAAACCTCATTTGCAGCTAGAAAAAATCTATTTGTCTGACTTTTGCTGTGACGATATATGAACAAAGTTTTTTATTAATCACTACATGGAACCAATTTAAAACGTTTCAGTCGTAATTTATACATTTAAGCTCTTGAATATTTCTATGCTTTGCATTTGAGTGTAGGATGATTCTATTTAAATAATTATCGCAGTACATTTGACATAAATAAAAAAAAATCAAGGTAAGATTTTTTAAACAACATTAAAACAAATTATATTAATAAAACTATTGTAATACAATTTATATTTCATGTATATAAGTTTTTTCTTATTGGTATAAAGTATAACCCAAAAAATTAAGCAAACTTCCTATAACTATCTCTCGTACAAAAAAAACCATCTAACTGCACAAAAGTTTGTACTAAGTACTGGAACGGTAGAAATAGTTTTGAAATTTGACGCTAATGTACTGTTTCACAAAATAATGATTGCTTTCATTAATTGGTAGAAAATGAAAACTTTATATAACAGTTATTAAGTTTTCAGAGTTTGAAGTGTAAATTCCACTAAATTTATATTGATTCTACGGAAAGTGCCAAATATATACATATCGATAAACAATTGTGTCATAAGGATTACAATGTATTTTTGGAAAACTTTGCTTCTATCATTGATAATAATTTAACGACGTGATATGCAACAGTTTTCTGAGTAGTTAAATATTTCTTTGAGAAACTCCAAATAATTGTGAAAAATCTCTACACATCTTTAGTGAATTTTCAAGATCCGTATTTTATATTAATGCAAAAGAAAGAGCTTAAAAATTAATTGCAGTATTGAAAGTACAGTGTTATCTTGAATAAAGAGTCTTTGAGCAATATTATCCGCCCCAAAATAGTAATAAAGACGTAAGAGTAGCACTAGGATAGATTACCTGCACGATAAAAGTAAGTTTTATATGTAAGCTGTTTACATTTCTGTTTCTATCTAGTCAGAAGGTGTATACTTGCAGGTGTAACCCTTTTTTTAATTGCGTGTTTGATTGTCTAGCCCAGAGTTTTCAAACTCAAAAAGACTTTACTTTTCTAGAGCATAAGTAGGCCTACAACTTTTTTCATTGTAAGAAAGTACACTAAAA
The DNA here is from genome assembly GCF_026930045.1 of Uloborus diversus. NCBI lineage: Eukaryota > Metazoa > Arthropoda > Arachnida > Araneae > Uloboridae > Uloborus > Uloborus diversus. The sequence continues at coordinate 71,520,886 of NC_072736.1, read as the reverse complement.
AACTGATGAGGACAATTTGTTTATGGTAAATCAGGTATTTGATTACAACAGTTTTACTTTCAGTCAATGGTATTAAGAATTGTGCTTCAAGCATAACTGAAACATTTTAAAGATTGGCAAAAAGAAGTTTTGAAATGGATCAAAGTGTTAGTTTTATTCTTAAAATTTTTCCTTGTAAAGTTTTTAAATTCTGTTTTACGTAACATAATTTGCCTATTTAAATCAGTAGTTTAATTAAAATTTATTTATTTGAACTCGTAATAAGTAAACTGTTGTTTTGGAATTGACCTAAGCAATGAAATTTATTTTTAAACATCATTAGTTTTAAGGAATTGCAAACAGTTAGTATCTATACATATACTTTATTTGAAGTAAGCATCAACTCGCATTGGAACAATCTCGAGTACTCTTGACACGAACGGAAAGAGTTTTATGTTGGAAAAAAGTTCTCTTGTGCCACACTTTGAATATAATCACTATTCTTAGAGGCAAGAGTTGATGAAAATTTGTGCACTTTTGCAAAGGTGTGAATGTGTTTGATATCTTAGAATTACAATAAACAAAGTTAACTTCTGTTTTTTAAGTACGTTTTACGAAAATAAGAAGCCAGTCGATTACTTCGGGTAAATTCCTTTCTAAGAACATGGATGAACCACAGCCTGGACCGAGCAATATACAGTTGCCCATCATCCAGCAAGAAACTTCCAAACCCGAAGACGACATACCATTTGCAGACAGCCCGGAATCGCCTCGTGCTCCACAGGTGCCCACCATCGACCTTCGAAAGGCCAGCATTGCAGCTGCACAACAGCATTTGCACGATGGGATCATTCTGTTGATTACCAGCGACAACGACAACCAAAGATCGCCCAATGGTTCATTGTCTCAGCACCAGCTTTCTGAGTTCTACCTTCTTCCTCTCCCACAAGACGCCCTTGGAGCGAATAGGAGGTATTCCCTACAGGATCGCCCGGGTAAAGATCACCATAAGGAACGCAAAGCCTCCTGCCCGGATACAGAACTACGGCTGAGTCCGGATAGAAGCAATTCCGGCAGGAGAAGCTCGTCCTGTTACCATGATCTGGATATCCCCCGAGATAGATTGACTCCTACATCTAGGTAAGTTTAAAACACATATTTGTTTTAATCTCTATAATATTTTATGGGTAGTCCACAAATGAGGCAGTGAGAAGCAAAGGGATGTAAGTGGACATTTTCAAATTTTCAAGCTTTGAGTAAAATGGGTTTGAAATTCTGGTCCTAGGTAGGCTTTCTTTGAAAAATTCTTCTAAATATTGCAGTAAAGTAGCACCTACCAGGACCATTAGTTTTGGATCTTTTGCCTGAAGACCGAGGCGAGGATCATTGACCATTTGGATAGGTTTTATCCAAAGTTTTACTTTTGGCACTTACATTCCTTTGCTTCTATCTGCTTCAAATGATGTCCCGCTTTGAAAGGGGTGGTGATTTGTAAAATTGTGACAGATTGTAACAAGGGAGAGTGAGGGAGTAACAAGAAGTGTGACATTGCTCATTTTTTGAAATAGTATGTTTTTGAAAAATCGCGTCACATGTAACAGAGGAAGTGTATGGGTAAGGTGAAGTGTGGCAAATTATGACTTTCTTTACTAAATTGCAGCAATCCTACGATAAAGTTGTGTCTCTAATTTTCCAGACATTTACCAAACCAGTTTAACTAAATTATTATTCGTGCAAACAAAAAACTTGCACATTCTTGCACGGATGCAACACATGCCCAAATTATGAACACTACTCACTACAAAGCCAAAAGCAACTTCCTTGTATGGTGTGAAGCAGCGCCACTTAATCCAAATTTACATATTTCGCAACAATGACAGAAGGGGAACGGGTCTAAAATGTTAAAACAAAAGTGTGACACCCTTTATGGACAACCCTTATCTGCATCTAAACGATTAAATTTTAAATTATCCTGTAATATTCGGGTTGTGTGACAACTGATACTATTGCACTTTTTCTGCTCTATTGGAGGTGTTTCCTTCTGTCAAAAGTACTGCTGTTAGTCAATGAAATCAATAAAATAAGCAAAAAAAAAAAAAAGAAACAGATTTTATTTTTTATTTTTCCTACAGTTATTATTTTTTATTTACTTTTTTAAAATTTTCAATTTTGGAAAAAAAGGCGTGGTCTTCGTGACGTCACAAATGATGTACTTTGGCACACTACTCCATTGGCAACTAAATGCTTACGTTTTGCTGTCGCCCGCTTTACCAGCACATGATAATAAAGAAAGGAATCAAATATTGTGTTCTGCGCTAACGACGTCAATGAACGGCATTTCATCACTTGTGATGCAATGTGCAGAAGCGTCAAAAATGAATTGAATCTGGGCACCAATTTAGATAATTGTTTAAAAATATTAAAATTTGTCAAATTATTTAAAAATATTGAAATCCTACCTTTTTAAGCATGTTCTTTCAGAAAAAAATATTTTAAAATTTCGGAAAAAACCCATTTCCTAGAACAGGTTTAATACTTTCCATTAAATAGGTTAGTGTCAATTCGAAAACTGCAAATGTTAAATGATGCATTTTTAAATCAACCGCTTAAAAAATAAACAAATAAATTTAATATTTCAAACGAGAAGTTGCGATATTAAAACAATCTTAGTTTTTTCATTCATTTTTTGGTATTATACTATAAGTACTATCTTTGAAAAAGTAAGTGAAATGAAGAGGAGAGTGGGAGGATTCATTTTCTCTATGTGCTGTAGAAAAGAAATGGCCATAAAACGAGCCTTTAGTTCTGTTTAAATTAATTCATTACCGAGAGAAATAATAATAATAAAAAAAAATATTTCATATTTCATCTAGATATATCTGAGTTTCAGCAGCATTTTCTTGCTAGTGAATGAAATGAAAAGGTCGTTTTCTTCCTTGCCGTATTAGTGATGCTTAATGTTCTTGGTAATATTCTACAGAAAATTACAAATATGCATTCTAAAACAATGCTAGCGTTTACCCGTTTTCAGAAGAAAAAAAAAGTGATGGAGCATAAGAAACAACGCTATAGGAAGTAAAAACTATCAAAAATATTTAAAACACTTGTTTTTTGAACAAAGAAAAAGTGTGTAGAAGGAACGCTTGGCAATGAATCAATTGAAAAGTTGATTACACTCGTCGGGATGATAATAGTAAAGGCACGGTTGACTGTCGTGAGAAGGATAAGAAGTGAAAAATATTTATAACACTTGTTTTTTGAACATAGAAAAAGTACGTAGAAGGAACGCTTGGCAATATCCCGATGAGTGTAATCAACTAAAAAGTTGATTACACTTATCAGGATGATAATAGTAGAGGCATGGTTGACTGTAGTGAGAAAGATAACAAGTGATTCCTTCATTTTTCTACCTGGTTACAGTTCCTAATAACCACCCGTTGGAAAATTGATTCAACTAAAGTTGAGGCAAACCTAACCTGGCAGCGTTGTAATGCTGTTATGAGGATCTGCGTAGCTACCAGGTGAGGTTTTCCCAACTATAAGTTACCTCGTGTGAAGGAGGTCTGTATTTCGTTTCAAAATGCGGGATAAATTTTTTTGACCCTTTCCAGCTCTTAATTTTGTCCACCAGTGTTTATTTTGTGCAAAATGATGGGACATATGAGGCAGTGAGAAGCAAAGGTATGTGACACAATTAAAAATTTCGAGATTACGAGTCCAAATGGTAAGTGACACAATTAAAAATTTCGAGATTACGCGTCCAAATGATAGGTGAACCACTCATCTGTCTTGGGGCAAGAGACAGTACTACTAGCCCTGGTAGGTGCTGTATAGCATTATTTAGAAAAAAAAATGCAATGAAAGCCTGAGTAGGACCAGAACTTCAAAAACGTTTTACTCAAAATTTGAAAATGTCCTCTGACATCTCTTTGCTTCTCATTGCCTCATATGAGGCAGTGAGAAGCAAAGGGATGTAAGTTACAAAATTAAAAATTTGGAGATTACCAGTACACATGGTAGGTACCTCTCCTTTGTCTTGGGGCAAGATGTAGTACTAGCAGTCCTGGCAGGTGCTGTTATACAGCAAGAATGAGAAAAATGAAAGTCTGCCAAGGATCTTATCTTTAAACGGGTTTTACTCAAAACGTAAAGATGCCCACTTAGATCTATTTGCTTCTCACTGCTTCATATGCAAAGTGCTTCTATTTTTCAAAATTTAATTCCTTTTTTATTCAACTCAGAAATATTTGGGTAGTTAAGTACATTATTATAACTTTATCTTTAATTAAAAGTAATCTATCTCTCTCTCGAATAAAAGAGCCTTTACAGTAGGAAAGAACATGTGAAGATGTGCTGAGAACGACATTTCCAACATAAAATTAAAAGGATTACTTTAGCAATATGTAATTCTTTTTTACAACATTCTTTCAAAATCATGGGGAAATAGCATTTAAAAATTATGTGTTTTCGTTAACTAATAAAATAAATTTGGAACTGAGGAACACGTTGCATAGTCCCTAAGGATCAATTATCTCTATTTCCAAAATAAATCACATTTCACAGACATTTTGTGACCGCAAATGCTTTGAGGTACCGTTTTCTCGGGACTTTCTCGGAAACAGATTAGAGCCACTCTTCGGAAATGGATGCAATCAGTTCCGGGCGAGACTTAGTGTAACATGTATTCGCTATTAACTTCTGCCATGTAATGATTGGATTCCCTTCCTTGGCAATGTAAGCACGCTCTCAAATCTTAGTCATAACATATCTGGCGAACATTTTCTAAAGAACTTGTTTAATTTTTTCGGTAGACTTTTGTGACAAGTTATTGAGTCGTGATCCATTTTATCTGACAGGTAATGGAGATTTTTAAAAGGTTACAAAGTTAGGTACGGTAGACCTGCCAATGAATAAACACCGAAGCGCAATTTAGTTTATTAAAATTTGGTTGCATCGTGCCAAGATGTAGTATTCGGAAAATTTTAAATGGTACATTTAATCTGACCACCGAAAATATGAAAGCCAAACATCTATTTTGTAGGCAGAAACGGACGCATCTATTAGTTTAAATGGTTAATTCTCCTCCGGGAATTTTTGGAAATTGGAGTCCATGAAAACACATATTCCAATTACTCATTATCTAATTCTAGAAATAAAAAGTGGTAATTACCAAGCATAGGATCATGATGTTTGCTCTAATTTTTAGAATGACGCCACTTCATTTGCGATTTCTGCTCACACTTCTGCTCATGAAAAAAAAAAAAAAAAAGAAAACTAATGTTACAAATATTCGTTTTTCATTCAATATTGAGCTAAGTTCTAGTCTGAGGTTCAAAATTATATTTCGAAATGTGCAGAAGATTTGTAATTTAACAAAAAATAAGAATTGTGCTAAGCAAGGACGGATCCAGAACTTTTTCAAGGGAAGGTGGTTGATTTTTTTAACTTATCTCTTATTACGTATCTTATTAACGTAACTTGGAAAAGGAGGATGAGTTAATAATTTTTCTAAAATTTATAGTTGTTTAATAACTTTTATCAAAATTATAAAACAACTAAAATAGAGAGGTTTATCTAGGGTGATCCAAAGGCTTCTCTACACGAAACTGCTATGTGTTCAGTGTATTTTGAGCCAGGTTCTTGTACCAGAGTACAATGATATTCAACAGGTGGTGTAAGGTAATGTTTTTGCGATTTTTCACTAACAAAGAAAATTACTTGTGTGTTTCAAAATTTGAAAATTCAGGTTTTTCGCTCGACCCTACAAACAAGGCGGCCCTGTTTACAAGTAGACTAGACTTAATTCGAACTCGTGTGAATGAAAATTTGGTACAAAAGGATTTACTGAATATTATAACCGAAAAACTTTCACTGTTTAAAATAAATATTTTTTCTTGTGGGTGCTTGTTAATTGGATTGTACCATTATTGCATAAAACATTGCAATAATGACGCATTGCAAAAGTTCTTAAAAGTAGTGTAATAAATTATCTAAAGACGAAATTAAATATGCAACTGATAAATAAGTTTATATTCGAAGTTTAAGATATTTATATTGTGTGCAATTGACCTATTTTTGTTTTGTAAGATCATGTGAAAATGGTCAATTTTGAGTTTTTTGCGGCATTTAGAAAATTTGAAGAAATCAGTCTATTGAGCTAAACTTTAGGAGATATTAACCTTACCTAGGGTAAGCAATTACACCTCCAAGTATTTACAAAATTAAATATTTCAAATTTCGTAAGAAAAAAGTTTAAGAAAAAGATCGATTTAAAAAAAAATTTTTTTGGACTTTTTCGGGTCGATTAAGGAACCCAAAGTTATTAAACTAGGAGGCTAATATTTTAAGGATAACCTATTGATGCTAAAACGCAACGTTTGAGACCCCAGGCGTTTCGAAATTCAAAAATTTATTTTTTCACTCCAGATTATTGGTTAGTTGATAACCAATAATTGGTAAGATACAATTTTTTAAAGTTTAATGGTCTCAACTTTTCAAATACACAGTACAGCAGTTAGTAAGTTGAATAAAAATTACAATGATACGCAATATATTTTCTTACATCCGAATTTAGTAACCAGTACTTTCACGAACTTTAAGCAAAAACAACACTCAAACAACATTTCAAACCTTAACATTTGCGTAAAAAATGGAACATAAGAAGATAATTTGATTTTAATTGAGCCCGCATCCTTATATCCAAATGTAATTAAATTTAATTTTGAATAAAACTTCTCTTCTCGTCAATTATACAAAGACGTTGGTTCTAAAAACGTGTTTGCGTAGCAAAAAAAAAAAAGGCTTTTGTAAATATAACATATGGAGCATCATCTTTTATTAATTATGAACTAAACTAAAAGTGAAGTTTCGAAATAAATTAATTAAAAACTTTAAAGTAGTTACTGGATTGAAATGTGTTTGAACAAGAAGGTAATTGACTTGTTTGGGAGTACTTTTTTTTAATGACTATAAATAGTACCTCTTCTTGTAAGCACTTAAACTGTCTAATGAATAAATTTACTTGTTCTTTTTTGGTGACATTTTTTACGCTAACATTTTCCTTTAGTATAAGATTTATTTAAAATTTAAATATTTGCCAACTTTTAATCATCATCTGCCGCATATCCTTCAACTTTTTTTTTTACATAACACTGCAGAATGACCTTTTACTTTTAATTACATCGCCATTTTTTGACTGAGAGTATTTTTTCGGATCAAACTATGTGTTAAAATTTATGTCTCTCCATATATCAAAGTTCAAAACCTGGTAAATGTCAACATTCACCGGTGAATGTCAAGATTTAGATGGATAAGACATCGGCAAAAGGTGAATCACCGGCGAATGTTGAAATCTCCAATTTTCAATTACAACCCTAATTCAAAATAATAGAGTATCAGAACTGTTCGAACAATATTTGTCTCTGAGTCGGGAAAAATGAACGCATGCAAATTGAAAAAACTAAAACTCGTTATTCATGAATGGGTAAATCAATTTAAACAACTTTGCAGTTATTATTTTAACAATTTATAGATCATCAACACACTGGAAAAATAGATAGATTTTTTATATGGGTCAAAAAAATAGAATAATCTATTCGTAACAGGTATGCGAAAATATTTACATACCTGTTACCCTTTAGTTTGTCACAAGTATAGAGCTTGGCGCTCGGATAATTTTAAGCTCTTTTAAAAGCCTTTTATTGCTTAAAATGAGTCGTCAAGGTGATAAATAGGGAAAAAACAAAGTTACATATTGCATCATTTCTTAAAGTTAGAAAAAAAGCTATCCAACTCAATTCAAATGAACGTTTTACAATCTATCGCATGTAAGATTTTTAAAGGAACATAGAAGGACTGACCAACTAAAAAGTAACCGAAGTAAACGAGGTAGGAAAATTGTAACACCTGGCAGAGATGAACTCAAATTATAGTAAATTGTACATAATAATCGTTGAAAAATGCTTCTTACGTCCATAAGTGTTGGATATAATGTATAATTATCTTATCCGCGCCAACTACACTTGAACTGTTGCATAAATTGCTGTCGCAAATGCGGATTAATGAAGAAAGAGCTAAGATAAACATGAAGCAGAAACGTGCACGACTCTCCTGGAGCAAAGAAAAGCACAAACTAAGGCAACAATGTTGGAAAAGTATTATATTCAGCGATAAATCTTTTTTTTTTTTTTTGAAATATTTGTGAACAAAAAAAGGTGTTCGGGTTTGACGTTTAAAAAGAAAAGCGTATGACAAATCTTATGTAAGACGTTCTCTCCACTTTGACACGTCCTTCTTGGTTTGTGGGTGCAGGAAGGCTGCTGGAATTGGGAAATTATATATAATTTAAAATAAAGCAACGCGTGACTTCTGCTGTTTATCAATAATACTACATGATACTTCATCTGAGGCACAGCAGTTACACACTTAGTGTCACATTTTATCTTTCAGCAAGATTCTTTTCCGTGTTAAATCTCTAAATCGACTCATAGATTTTAAACAGATGGAGGAATTTTGGTATTAAACTGGTCAAGCAACTCTACCAATCTCAATACGATCAAGAATTTGTGGTACTCTCAAATCTAAAGAAAGCGGTTCAAGACCTGGTGCCACCAACAAAATTGAGCTCGTTGCTGCATTTAAGAGGGTATGGAAACAGTGTCAGAAACGATAAATGTAAACAGGGGTGGTAGAATCCTGTGTGAAATTATTAAAGCATTGAATCTAGCAAAAAATAATGCTTTCTAGTATTGATATTGTTTTTTTTTTTGAAAGTGTTTTTCCACCTTTAATTTGAATATTCTAATTTTTTGAGTCAATGTCATCACTATAAACTTTGGATTATTCTGTCTGAGATTAGTTTTAATTGAGCATATTAGAAATGAAATGCACACTTTAAGGTCTAAGAAAGGTGACACGTTCATTTAAATACCTAATTTGCACTTATATTTGGTTAGAATAAACTTTTTCAAAAAGTGGGAACTATTCTATTATTTTAAATTTGGGTTGCATTTTCAGGGTGTTTCCGTTTAACCTACAAGATCTCTATTTTTGTGACCGTTAGTTCTAGATGCATACTTTGAATTGCAAAGATGTTCAAAATCAGATGCAGGGTGAAGATATTGAAAGTTTGAAATGGAAAAGAGAAAATGAGTCAAAAATTACAAATTGTAACTTTTTATACGGCTCTAGGTCCCCTAACTTATGCTTAGGGAACTAATCTAAATTGAAAAATATTACTAAAACAAAAAACTTGATATTTGTGCGACTAAAATCTCAAGGAGATATTCAAGTTCAAAGTTTTAAGGGTTTGTGCAGAAGGTGAGATTAGAGCATAGCGTCTTTCTAGAAGAATAGGCCAAAAAAAAAAAAAAAAAAAAGGAAGATCAAAAACAAAGTATTCATATTTTTGTATTGCTATTCAAAAATAAATACAAATGGTATGCCATGATACGCAAAAACACTCGACAAAATCTCGTACAATTTCAAAAAACACAGTATGCACACATTGAATTTTAAACCCTTGTTACCGTTCTGTTACATGTTCAATAGGGTTGATTTTTGTATGGAAAAAATAGGGATAGTGAAATGAAGTGGAAGTACTGCATTCAAGAAATAAAAATTACGACAAGCTAATAGAATTTTCGGTATTCTTTCACAAAATTGATATCAATCCACACCGCATTCCTCTACATTTTGTGAGCTCCTTGGACATTAAACATCTGCTGGAACAACTTCTTAAGCCTTATACTTATGGTTAATTATACTTATGGTAATATACGATTACGAATTGAAGTACTTGTAAATGACATTTTATATCTCTATATGAATTTTGTGGACATTTTTATTGGTTGTGGGTGGGAAAACAATTAAAAAATCAATAATGAATGCGAGAAAAGTTGATTTTTCTCTTCCTCTTTAGGAGATCTAGTAATGCTAGTGCCTGTGGCTCCAGAAGATCATCTAACTGCAGTATAGCCGGAGGTGGTCACAGACGGAGGTCCAGCAATTGCACATCCTGCAGTCGACGATCAAGTGGCTCCAGTGTCAGCCACAGTCGACGTTCTAGCACAGCCAGTCATCGTTCTAGCCCACCAAGTCATGGCAGCCGTCGATCGAGCAATTGCAGTCGCAGATCCTCCAATTGTCACTTTGATTCAGATGAAGAGGTTGCAATACTTCAGCAGCCCCACCATCACCATCATCATCACCGAGGCTCAAGATCTAGTTTGGAACCAGGTGCATTGATGGTTCATGGTCACAGAGAATCCTCCGCTTCCATGATAGGAGGCGGAGCAAGGCGGGGCTCGCATAGGCCTCCCAAGGAAAAGGAGGAGGAACCAGAAGAAGAGGGAATTGACGAGAGGGAGGAGTTGGAAATGGGTGGCATTCCACTACGACACAGAAGAATCATTATTATGATTATCGGTTCGGTATCCATCTTCATCTTGGTTATGTCTGTTGTCCTCATCGCGGTATCGTTGACCTTATCTCCTACGATCGACGATCTAGGTAAGTAAATATTTCCATATTTTAGGTTTTATTCCTAAAGTTTCTTAAAGTCCTTTATTTTTCAAACTTTCTAACGAGGTTTTGTTCTTTCTTACAACTAAAAAAGGAAGAATACCTTAACTCGTCATCTAATTTTGAACATTCTTGCAATTGGAAGTATACATCTAGGAATAACGTTTGCGAAAATAAAGGTCTTGCTAGTCAAACGGTAGCCCTGTATATTTTTCCAACTTAAATGTTAGGAATTTTTGTTTCGTAAATTTCTGCCAAAATTTTAAATGGAGTATTTTGTTAAAAATATAAACACACAATGCTTTGTATGACATATATACAAACCTCTCCAGCAGGTTTAAAAACGCGGAGGAACCAGTTTTAACTATTTTCAGTAATTTACCACTCTCTAGACCGGGTCTAAGGCCAGAAACACATGAAATATAACTTCAGCTCAGTCATTCCAGCCTTTCAGTTTTAACTAGTTTATCACTAAAACATTTATGAATAAACTTTCCCTTCCGATCTATTTTTCATGTGCGATTTAGGCGTTTCCATACAACCCATAAATTACGGAATTCTGGAGTAAATGAGAAAAACTATTCTATATTCCACACATATTCTCTTTCCATATTTGGAAGTTTAAATTTTTATCTAAATTACACTTTTGTGTGTACTTTATATAAATTCAGCGCATAATGAAATTTTTTGTCTGACTTCTTTTAAAATAATTTCAGATTACGTTTAGAGGATTCAGTGGGTTGCATGTGACCTACGGTCAACATATTGGGAGTTTTTGGTTTAGAAATTCTCTTAATCTTCTGAATTAGTTGCGTACAGTGCGTTTTATCTACCTGCATCAAACTAATGGGGCGATAAATGGAGTACTTCTTTTTACCTCTTAATCTCTGAGATAAAAGAAAACACGGTATAGTAAAAGGAAGCATGGGACTTTTTTTTTTGTTAAAAAACAGTCATTAAGTCGAATTTATCATACACGATTATTCTCCGAGAGTTTAGTTTCGGACAGAATGCAGAAAATTTTGTGTCTCAATTTATTCAAAAGAAAAGGAAAGATAAAAAGTTGAAGCATTGAAATTTTGTTTCTCTCCCTCCAACTTATCCTATCCGGAATATATCTTAAAATCCGTAAATATATAGAGCGTTTTAAAAACTGATCGATATTTTATGATTGGTTTTTTAAGAGTTTTTATATATTTTCTCTCTGATTGGATAGCTTCACAGTTGAAGAGGTTCAAATGAGGAACTATTGTATAGACAAATTCATTATAGTGTTTTGCTATTTATGTCGTGACTTTAAGCATGGCAGCTCTTTTCTGTTCCAGTAGTCATCCACATTCATTCCGCTCTCTGGTGGCAAACATTGTCCTTTTCGCCACTTCTGGCTACTGAACCAGGAAACTTGATCAAACTCTCTCTCACTAGATGACTGCACCGTATTCACAGGCCACAGCAACATGAGTTTTACCTGTCTAAAATTCTTATTATTTAAATCCAAACTTACGACTGTCTGTTACCGGACCCTTGTCTGTTACTGGTGTCGTTACCCTAGTTGTTGACGAGCAATAACTTTAGGTCTGCACTTCTGAGCAAGAAAGTGCTTCATATTTTTTTTTTCTTGAAACATTTCACTTTCGTGCGAATATCTTTCATCAGACAAACGATTCCATTTAAGTTTTTCATGATAAGATAATAATGGACAGCTTAGTTTATTGAATCAAAAGTGTAATGAAGGTGAAATAAGCATTGAGAAAGTTGCTCATTTTCGAAGATTAACTCTTTAGGATAGCTCTTTCTTGAATGGAAGGGCCGAGTTCATAAGATTTGACAGTAGGGTAAAGCAGTGGTTCGTACTACAGGAGGCTATTATAATAATTTTCAACAAGTTACTTTGCAAATTGTTGGTGGGCTTATCTTGGGTGTGTTTAAAGGCACTGGACTACCTGTCAGATGGAACAAAACATAAATTCAAAATAGTTTCTTCACGTCGAATTTTTGCCAAATGAGAAGAACTTAGCCTGATGTTACAGTCGAGCTCGCTTGATAGAATAGCCATTGGCAACGAAAAAGAATTGTAATAAGCGGAATATTCTTCTATCTGGAATCAAAATGCAAATTACAAATGTGTTTTTATTAAAAAATCGTTGCATAAAGCAGGATATTCATTTAACCGATATCCCAATTAAAAGGGCTATCTGCAAATAAATTCAGGGTAATTATTGAGCATATTAACTATTAATTATCTGGCTACAACTAAATATGTCTTTGTTAAAACAAACCTAAAATATTATGCTTTCCCACTTCATATAAAATCAGTGCATTACTTAATATCAAATTTACTTAATGAAGAATTAACTACTTCCAACAGCTAATCATTTTCGCTTACAAATTGAAGAAACCGAATGCTTCACAAATGATGTTCAGTTCCCAACGGTTTGTTTTCCTGTTTCATCTCTGGTAATATTATTTGCCCAAATCAGTCATGTAATGCTTAACGTTGACGTGTTATTCTCATCACGTCTTCTCAAAGCGATTTCTTCAACGGCGCCGTGAACGAATTTTAAATCGTCAGGTGTTCTGCGATGAAATTTCTCTAAATACTTCTGTGTTTTGCACTGGACTGGAAGAGGTTGTTCTATCTTTTCCGATGAGCAATAAAAAATGACAAGACTGGTTTTTAGAATCACGCAGAAAGAAGTCTTTGAACATTCTCTGCATAGTAATAAGTTCTAGAAAGGAATACAAAATACTATTGAGACCCAGTTTATTATTTGTACCATTTCTTTTTCTCAATAAATGTATACTCACCGTTGTGAGTACTCGATGTTACATTTGAATTTCGCAATAAAGAATAAGAGCATATTATTATAAAAGAATATATAGTAGTAATTCATCGTCAAATGTAGGTTCAAAAAAATTAACGTGGTGAGGAAAGAAATCAGCCTTTTAAATATCACGCAGTGTTCCGGCTTTATTGAAGTGCACAATGCGCTGCACTGTGAAAACTGTGTAAGTTGACTAAAAGCGGAGCAGTCGTTTAGAGCTTAACTTAGACAGGTGGTCAACTTATTGAGGTTAATATATTTCATATAGGACTACAGTACTGTGCAAATTAATTGGGACAAGCTCAAAAATGTTCACAAATGTTATTCAGTTGGTATAGGTTAACTTACATGCAAGATACAGCAATCTAATACAAAATATGTCCTCCTCTAGTTTTTAATGGTATCGTGTCAGCGGTTTGGCATGGATTTTACTGTTTTAGGATACACATTTTGGTCGCGTCCTCACCAAACAAAACTTTTATAATATTCTCAATCTTTGTTTTCTTTGTTCAGCAGTCTATTTTACTCACACGTCTCTTTACAATGCTGCACAAATTTTTGCTAGAGTTTAAAACGGGAGAATTTTTTACCAGGGTTATCCAAAACCACTAATTTCTGTTCTTGAAAAAAACGTTTCGGAAGATCTTGTTGGAAAATACTAACGCCAACAGCGAAAGTTTTTGTCAGACGAACAATTTTATTTTTCCATTATTAGAAATGTATTATTTAGAGTTCATTATCCCCACAGCTAGTAATAAGCTGCCAGGTCCTTCAAAAGTAAATTAACCCCAATCATCTCTTTCGGAGGGTGCTTAAGCGTTTGAATGAAATGTTCTTCCCTGATGAGTTCTTCGTCATTCTGCATGACAAATCTTGGTCGAAACCCGTTCACAATAAAATGCGTTTTGTCTCTGAATACAACCTTCTTCTGATCTTGTGCAGTCCAGGATTGATATTTTCATACCTAGTCAAAACGTTTTCTCTTCATTGTAGGTGTTTGTAAGTGTTTATTGATTGGTGTCCGTGCAAATCTCTCAAATTCATTCAGCTTTTGTCGAATTTTCGATAAACCCATGCTCATACCAGTAGCTAATAACTCACTGTGAAGATCTGTACTTGGTTTTTAACCGACTTCAAAAAGGAGGCGGTTATCAATTCATACCGTATGTATGTTTTTTTTTGTTTGTCCACTCATAGCGTCTCACCTAGTGAACCGATTTTGATAATTCTTTTTTTAATGGATAGGGAATGGCTCAACTTAGATCCCATTACTTTGTTTGACCATATTTGTTCTTTAGAAAAAAAGTTATGGGCAAAAAACAGTAAATTTTATGCAATTTCCCTATTAAATGATTAAAATGATAGTGTAGCGAAGTTCGCACTTATCATCCTTGGATAACGCTGGCTCAGTGGTAGAATTCTCGCCTCCCACACGAGCGACCCGGGTTCAAATCCCGACTAGGACAAAGTGAATTTTACTAAAATTTCGTTTCTACTGTTTCCCGTATTTTCTCGAATGTTCTATTAATTTCTGTATCTTTCAAAGTCTGGAAAGTTCCAGCACTTTCTCAAGTTGCATATAAGGAGATGTAACGTTCATTCGTGGTTCTGAATAAAGATCTCGAGTTGAGACTAACGAGTATTCGCTTCACTTGGCTTTCACATTGTCTTCGCTATCTTCATCTACGCGACAGTATGAAACTCATTGCTATAAAAGTTTGGTGCCATATAACAGTAACATTAATAGTAATTGTAATGATAATTTTTAAAGGCTTTTCTAAAGCAATACAGTGATATAGAGCCGAACTTCTTACTAGGTAACTTCTTATTTTTACTGAAATATCTACATTTACACTAAAAAGAATGAAATAAAAAATTTTTGAAAAGAAAATAGAACCGACTTCAAAATTGCTCTAAAAAGTGAAAAATAATTTTTTTCTTTAAACACCATCGATAATACTTTTAAAAATAATTTTTGAAGTTGGCACAAAAACGATACATAAGATCATTCACAGTCATAACTCAACTACAACTATAAGTTTAACCAGGCCTAACTTCTTCACTACCACATACATTATGCATTGATAACAGCATATTTGAGTAACGATATAAATGTTTCGTTCGTAACTTTGGATGATTTTCTGAAAATAATATGAACAAAGCATCGTTACTCTAGATTTTACTTTTTGTTTTTGTGCCAACTTCAAAAATTATGTTTAAAAGTATTATCGATGGTGTTTAAAGAATAAAATTATTTTTCACTTTTTAGAGCAATTTTGAAGTCGGTTCTATTTTCTTTTCAAAAATTTTTTATTCAAGAATACATTTCACTGTTTTGTACAAGAAATTTGTCTGTTAGAGGTATGGTCTTACGTTTGCGCCCGCATTTACCCTTATGTTTTGGGGACACTGTCCCACAATTCTTTTGCTGATTAATAATCATAGAAATGCTGGAATTTCCAACTTTAACTGCTGCAGCAATACTGCAGCAGTCCCTCACAGTCATAAAAGTATATGCTGACTGAGTTTGGGTCCCTTAGAAGGATATCCATTTTTTAGATAAAAGTCATTGCTTAAGTTTCTTGGACCATAATTTTCTAAAAATTTTCAGGGAAGAGATTTAAACCCTCTTTTCCATAAAATAAAATTGCGTTTTTGAAATTTCAATTAAGAAAACTTGCAGGGAGAGGGGGATATGATTTCAATCTACATTTAAAAAAAACGACCAGGGACAGCCCTTGAGCTCCATCCCTTAGCCTAGCGACAATAAACATGCCGTATAATTGCGTTTCTAAGGCTTTAATTTCTAGAAATTACCGCTGATGTCCCTATACCTTTGCCCCCGAAGCATCTGCAAACAAAGTGTAAAATTCCGTTTTTAAAACGGAACCCCCTTTCTCATTATATCAATTTTTTTCTTCTTTTTTTTTCTTCAATATGCCCCCTAAAACTTTTTTCTGGTTTCGTCACTGCACACAGATGGAGAATTCCAAGAATTTTAGTGGGGACTACAAAAAAGAGAAGGGGACCTTTTGTTTGATTCTGAACAGTGATATTCTCAAAATTTGTATCTGCTGCAGTGATACAAAGGAAAGGAGTGGAGATTGTTCTGGAGATTGGGAGAGAGAAGTATTTTCGTGCACTAGAAAAAAATAGAAAAATATTTCAATGATTCTCTGTTTTGTGCGTTTATGACTGTGCATCTGTGTTATACTCGAACGCCTTGCGGCGCCCCCTCATTTTGTGCCAACCGGGGCGATTGCCCCGCTCGCCCCCCTCTTCGGACGGCCCTGACTACGACCCCCGCTCTCCTGCACCCTACAACCCTTTTCGGATACAAAATTACCTCCCTGCCGAATTTGGCCATGATCCGAGAAGTATACATTTGTAAGAGGAACATACGTTTATACACACATATACAGTAAAACTAATCCTAATGGACACCCCTCAAAGGCGGACGCCCCTCTTATGCGGACAATTTTAATTCCCCGATTCCGAGAAAAAAAACCATTATTAAACCCCTGTCCTACGGACACTCTTCTATTGCGGAAAAAAAAATTGTCCCGTTAGTGTCCGCCGTATTAGAGGGAATTTACTGTATATCCCTTCTTTTATAAACATGGGTTGCAGTAGGAGCTGAAAATCCATTTCTGCTAAGTATGTAGTTGCAAGCGGTAATTGAAACTTGGTAAGTATTTTAGTAAAACTATTTATGAATGTAATGTTTTTTTTTTCCTTTTTAAGTATAAATATTACTGTTTACGAGAAAAAAAAATATTCTCCACGCTTCAAAATTGCGTCGCGACTCAATTGTTGTGATCTGATGATCTAAGTAATTCATACCTATACCTACGTTAGGGTGAAAGCAGTTTAACATGCTAAACAATTAACTGGCGAGAAGATTTTTTTGTACTATCGTAAATATAGAGGTAGGGTGCATGTAACACCAAGATTATATTTCGTGTTCACTTAACATTTAGCAATTTAAAGTAGGCAAAATTTCAAACATATTTTACAACTCAATTGTTGTGATCTGATGATCTAAGTAATTCATACCTATACCTACGTTAGGGTGAAAGCAGTTTAACATGCTAAACAATTAACTGGCGAGAAGAATTTTTTGTACTATCGTAAATATAGAGGTAGGGTGCATGTAACACCAAGATAATATTTCGTGTTCACTTAACATTTAGCAATTTAAAGTAGGCAAAATTTCAAACATATTTTACAAAAATACAATTTAAGTACTATCAAAAGCGACCTACATACAAATAAGCATCAACATGAATGCAAAATTACAACTCTTTTGGATTGTAAGACACCCTTCTTCACCAGTTAAGGTTTAAATCATTATTTTAAAAAAATAAATGTTCTACACAAAAGAAAAAAAATAATCTGGCAAATAACCTTCAAAACTTTGGTAGGAAACAGCGATTAAAACTTTGATACACCATCGTTTCGGTCGGTAGCTTTCAAAAAATCAATACAAATTTAAAACTGGAGTTCTGCGTCTGAGCTGCAAATTAACTAAAGTGTGAGCTCAGAGCAAAGCCGCAGTCGTAATCTCATAAAATATTAAGCATAAGTACCTTACAGTTGCGGCAATCAAAATTTCGGATAAGAACAGTCTGGCACATCTTGCATGAATAACTGAGGCTTAGGTTCGTAATGGGCTTCTTCCTGTTCTATGTTATACTGCCTCTAAATTCTGCTACCATAAAAATTTAGGACTTTCCTGACAAGGTTAATGGCTCTTTTTAAATAGGAATTAAGCCGAGCAGTGACCCTGGGGTAGTTTGAAGGGGATGGAGAGGGAGGAAGGAAAGTTTTAAAACGAATGATAGAGCGAATGAAGTTGGGGAAACAAATACTGCTAACAGATGCAGATGAAAGCTTTAAAAAGATTATAGATAAAAGTTGAAGACCTCAGTATCAGAAGAGAACAGCTCCAATTTGTGTCGGTTTTGTGTCTGACATTTATGTATATGAAGAAAACTTATTCTTTTTCATAATGTGCAAGAGCGAGATATTTCTAACCAACATTTCATAAAATGTTTTGTTTTCTAAAATTACCAGTAAGAAGATGCGTTTCAGCAGAAAGTGAAGAAAAACGTCACTTAATTTGTTTTATTATTTTAAAACTGAAGTGTTTTTACAGACTAGGCTTGTATT
Source organism: Uloborus diversus (assembly GCF_026930045.1). NCBI lineage: Eukaryota > Metazoa > Arthropoda > Arachnida > Araneae > Uloboridae > Uloborus > Uloborus diversus. The sequence continues at coordinate 71,502,389 of NC_072736.1, read as the reverse complement.
ATTTTCTGTGAAAAACCGAGAAATATTTGGATTATTATAAAAGCTATAAATACTGTACTATAAGAATTTATTTATTGAAAAATAAAATAAAAAAAGGTTTAGAAAAACAGTGTAATTAATTCAATGCCACTACAAGCAGTAATTGCACATGACATAAGAAACGTCAAGATTAATGTGAACAAATCTAAGTTTAATCACCTGAACTGCTAATGTCTTCACTTCAGTGCATCTCAGTTCACTTTAGTCACTCTTGCACTTTAGGTCATCTACTTGAATAGACTGCGTAAAAACCGCTTTGGGGTGTACGACGGACTGCAGATTCCGTAACATTACTTCGGAAGCACCTTAGCATACATCCGAGGAACATCCGTACCTTCCAATTTTCTTGAATTAACCGGTTTGGGATGGTTCTCTGGAAAATTTATTTACATAGAACAAACTGCCATTTTTTTTTACTATTAACAATTTTGAAGTTACAGGTTACACATAAGCCGAAACAAAGTTCTCTTACATATGAAACATGAAACAGATTGGTACAAGACATATATATTATACATAATAAGAAAAAGACATTGCACAAGCTCCACAATTATTATTAACTAGTGGTACCCGCACGGCTTTGCCCGTAGTTTAAAATTAAAAGGTCATTCGGTTCGTCTGTATATTTACAAATAATGGATGACGAATTTCTTGCCAATTGGCTATGTTCATTCGCTCTCCATTCCACGTCATGATAACTTCGTAATTTAATTGTCCATCTTAGGATAATTTTGCTCCGGAAAGTGTTATTAAAATTTAAATAGAAAAATAACAGAAACGAATTTTCGAAAAATCACTTCGGGGTGCACACCGCCATGCTACAAATTAACTTTGTGCCAAATTTCAGGAAAATCGGCCGAACGGTCTAGGCGCTATGCGCGTCACAGACATCCAGACATCCAGACAGAGAGACTTTGAGATTTATTTTTAGTAAAGATAAGAGGATAAGTACATGAAATTACACATGTTTAATTCTTACTTATTGTGATTTTAAATATATATATATATATATATATATATATAAATATAAATATATATATATATATATATATATATATATATATATATATATATATATATATATATATATATATATATATAAGCTTTTTTATGTACCTTGAAAAAAGGAAGCTCCCATTTGAGAGTTAAAAAAAAAAAATTATTTTTTAACGAGCAAGTGAAATTTTCAGATATGCTTTTAAATTGTTACATGACTAAAAGTCTGGGAAGGATCTGCGCGTAGATGGAACTGTGTTTTTAATACGCATGTGAAAAAAACGTATTTGGGGGTTCCTCAAGTTCTCCACAAGTATAAAGAGGAGAATCTGCGACTGAAAGCGATGTAAATATTGGGGAAAAGGGGCATAACCAGCGATAAAAACATTTTCCGATACATTTTTTATTCTTACGGGGAGGTACAACAGAAAGATCAGCAAGGGACAAACACTAAATGGGACAAACACTAAATGGGACGAACCCAAGAACTCTATTTCAGAACATCTATTGCTTAGCTGGCATAGCACACTATCCATTAATATGATATACTGCGTATTAAAAAGGTGAATAGACCTATACCATTTCCTTCAAAATCAATTCATTCTCTGTTAAATTATAAAAATAAATTGTTCTGATGATACGTTTGACTCGTCAAAATCAAACAAGGTCAAAAGCTTTTATATAAACTCAACCAAATGATAGTAATAGCAGTAGGTGTTTAAGTACCAAGCTTATATCAAAGGAGAGAGAGAGAGAGCCTTCTTTCTCTTTCATTCATATTTAACCCGAATGTCAGTCTTATTTACGCGTCACAAACTTCCTCGTTTTTGATGTCATTCGCGGACGCTATGAGTTGTATCATATGACTTTAAAAACACTAAATACTGCAAAAATACTGCATTACTAAAAGCAGTATTTGTCTGAATAACACATCAAACTTCCACCCAATCAGGGGAATAACAAACAAAATGACATTTTCTTATTACGTACTTAATACTCATATCGTTTTAAGCGCAAATACTTTACAGGACTTTATTAGAAGCTAACTGAAAACTCCCTTGTTAAGGAGCATGCGTAATAGTCTTTTTCAAGTATTTTAGTTTAAGTGCAATGTTGTGTTCGAGAAAGTTAAGTTGAATATACAAACCAACAAATTGTTTCAACAGTCCAACCTTACTATTAAACGTTTTCTTGTTTTGAAATATATCTCAAAATCAAGTCTAAATGTGCGTAACATGAGATGAAAATATTTTAAAACCACTTGTCACACCAAACTTAAGAGTCGAATTTAGAATACTTCCATGTTTATGCAGCGATGTTCTGTGATATGTCAGTTTATTTGACATACGCAATGATGCAAGAACTACGCGCTAAATTGGGAATTGAAAGTTTAACATTTCTGTTTTAAAGCATTTGCTAAAAAAAATAACTCACTTGTATTAAGTTTTAAGAAAATTTTCTGTCTTTCAAGATTTTACCCTTATTGTTTCTAAGAATTTTTTTTTTTTAATTGTTTTCCAGTAAAGGAAGAAAATCCCTGCAGAACAAACGTTCACAATTACGATTAGCATGACACTAATTAATAGGTACCAAATAAAATAACACCAAAAGGAATAAAAGGATATTTTTTTGATAAATGCGGTGGTATATTACCGGTTTTAATGAGAATGGCCTAAACACAGTGATAAAGTGGTCCTCGTATAAAACATTTTTGGAGGCTGCTGAAACTGAATAGAAAAGGAAAGGTGTTTTATAACTTAACAATATGTTACATATAGCATTGAAAACTTGACTATGTTTATTGAATCATTGGGCAAGACTTCCACAATTCTGAATAAAAAATGTTCTTGCTTTTAAATAAAATACCGTGTTTTTTATGATTTAACCCTGATTCTTTCTAAGATTTCTTGCCCTGTTAAGAGCTGTTTTGCAAAAAGCTGATGAATATCTAATAAAACATGCTAACATAAAAAATCTAAAATTCGTCAAGTAGTTTAATTTGAATAAGAGGAAAGGAACTCAATATTACTGCTAACGTACTCAAGTGCATCTTAAATATCTTCTGGTATTGAGTAGTGGAAACAAGTTATGACTTCATTCCGTAAACTCAGCTTCATCGCCTTGAAGTATCTTACGAGAAATGTGAACAACTTGACCGAAATGCTTCTCGGAATTTGAAGGGACACAATTTCTCCTCCAACATTCCAATGACCAATAGCATGATGTTTATACGCCTTCGAGCTATCTAGGTAATTAGTTGCATAAAATTTACAACCTTTATACCACTGTTTATTAATAGTTTTCTTAGTTCTTTTTACGGTTATGTTTATCTGCATGAGAAACGTTTCGCACCAGGTCTTGGCGCACAACAAAATGTTTCTTAAATTTTATGAACTTACTTCTGGGGGGTTTCATTCAAACTTCCTCTTGTGTAATGCCAGCTGTCATCTGCTTATCTCGAATTATAACGTCTCTCTCGAACGAGTTTGTAATGCAATTGAATGGATAATAAATGAATCACTGATTAGATATGACTTTCAAAAGCACGATCAGGAGAGCATTTACATATCCATCGATACGTATTTTTACATATTTTACTACTAAATGCATTATTTTCATGCTTTTTTTATGACACATAAAAAATAATATTTTCCATTCGGCAGCTAAAAGTTTTTCCTAACATTTCTCTATTACTAAAGAGCAAATCCTTCTCAACAGACTAACAAAAGAAAAAACGGCCCTGCTACTTTAAAAAAGCTTTAAATATTCATTTAAACTGTGGTTATACATTGCATATTGTGCCAGAAATGAGGTAAAGGTAGTTATTTTTGAAAAAAAGATTCTTGTAATAAACTAACACAAATTACCATTATTTATAATTACCTTTATATTTAGTCCCAATTCATACCAAATAACTAATAAATCTTTAATAAAACAATATATTTAATGCAAAACGAGTGTCGAAGTAATTCTCTCACAAAATTTGCTCAGTGCGATATAGTGAATATAACGTAAAATCAATTTGCAATCATAACAGATTAACATTTGAACCGTAATGGACAAACAACAAATTTACTGATTGCAAATATACCAGACAGCCCGGTAATCAGTTTCACAGATTGCAGTTTAGTTCTTTTTAGAACTCATTAGTCTGGACTAGTGAGTAACCGAGCTGTAGGCATGTGTAATCTATGAGCTGAGAGTGGAAACAAATTGTAGATAAAATAAATTTATCTCGCCAGCGAGTGTCCGCAGCATGGTGTGGTTCAACGTGTAAATTGAAGGCAATGCTTGGGTATTTAGCAGTAAGTTACCGCCCTAGTTTGCATTAACCCAATCTTGTGGCATTGAACCCAAGCCAGGAATGGCCAGAATTCAGGATATTTTCATCAGCGTAATCCTTTGTGACAGATATTTTGCAAGAGGAATTTCTGTCTCTTGACCTCCATGTAAGAAGGTCATCATGTCAGTAAATTTTTAGACTGGATTTAGGGATTTTTTTTTAATTAAGAAGAAAAAACAGTAGCATTGGATTTTCAGACAAAAATCCATACTAAGCGAGTGTCGAAAGTGCTGGCTTTGTTAATTTTTGAGAACAAGCAGGCTTACGATTCCTAAAACCTTAACGCCTGTCTTTCTATGAGAAACTTGGGACCAACACCCCTTGCTTGGGCGGTAAGTTACTGCTAAAAACAAATTAACTGCCCAGATGAAATATCTATGCATTTTTAGACTTCATGTCACTAATCTGAAATAAAACGAAAATTTCTTATCTTCTTTACTAATAATGAAGCTGAAAGTCAGTATATCTGGATCTCCGGATGTTTGTTAGGCGCATAGCGCCTAGACTGTTCGGCCGATTTTCAAGAAATTTGGCACAAAAATAGTTCGTAGAAAAAATTAGTTCGTTTGCACGATTTTTCGAAAATTCGTTTTTGTTCTTTTTCTATTACAATTTTAAGAACATTTTATCGAGTAAATTATCATAACATGGACGAGTAAATTACAACATGGACGAGCAAATTACCATAGGATGGGCGAGCAAATTAACGTAGCAAATTGGTAAAAAATTCATCATCCATTACTTGTAAATATATAGGCGAATCAAATGACCTTTTTGATTTTCCACTACGGGCAAAGCCGTGCGGGTACTACAAAGCGTGTAATACTAAGCGTCAAGGTTAGACTTGAGATACAAGTTGCACACTGCTCGCCAAGTTTTTCAATCCAGTCGAAAAAAGGTAACATTAACTTGAAAGGGGGTTAAAGTGAACTTCCATATCATTTTGAACGGTTCGTTCCCACTTCCAGGTACTACGTCTTCTTCTTCCCAATTTCAGTTGTGAGACTCTGAAATGCCCCGTTTTTCGAAGTAACAAAATGGCATGCTGGGAACGTTTTACCGAAAGTTTTTAAGCATTTTCATAGCAAAAATTTGAGTTCTGCAATCTTTCGCATATTTATTACCATAATTTGTACTTGTCCGACCCTAATAATTTGGAAAAGGTATCTTTAATAAATAACTTGTGGATTACCAAGACAGCACGTTGATCATTGGTGTTCAAATCAGTCTTGTTTTCAATAGTAAATAGAACAAAATTATGTGAAGCATTTTATTCTTGTTAAAAGTCATTATTGATTGCGCACCAGCAAATTTAATTATTAAAAGTGCAATACTGCGTAGATTTTTATTGTTCAAAGGTTTTTTTGATATCTAATTAAAAAAAAAACTCTTTTAAACAATCATGCAATTACCTAAGACTATCAGATATCATATTTTAGGGATACAATACATACGCATACCATGCTACTTTCAGGGGCGGATGCAGACTACTATTTTAGGGAGGACATGATAAAGAATGACACTCCCTCCCCCCCCCCCCCCCGAACGAACCTACAGTTTTGGGCACGAAACATTTCTGAAAACGCTTGGATGTCAATGAAAAGCACGAAATAAGTTAGGAATAGGTTTCTCAATTGGTATAAGCATTGAAAACCTTGCCGGGAAATACAAGGAAAAAAAAATCAAAAAATTACTTAAAAAAATTGATGAATTGAAAAGAGAGCTGAAATTGTTTACATTTTATTCATACGATACTTGAACAAGAGGTGGACGAATACTATTGTTGATGGTTTAGGAGGGGGGCGTGGGTCATGACGCCCATGACATAACCCTCCTCTTCTATCCACCATTGGCTATTTTTACTATTTCAAAAACGTCAAGAATATTTTTTACTTAAAAAAATCCTTTTATTACAGTTTAACCTTCTACTACACTGAAATGGTTTCCCATTAATTACATCATTTTTTTTCGTTATTAAGCTCATATGAACCTCCGTTCAAACGCAAAAGCAATTCAGAGAGCGATAAATAATATCATTTTGATAATAGCCAATCCGATCGCTGTTCATAAATTTCTGAATTTATTGCTGATAAGAGATGAAAATGTTTCCTGGCAAACCGTATTTGAAGAGTTTGAACGAAAGTAGAATATGCCATCTTGAAAAACAAAAAAGTGAATCAAGATTTAGTGATATATGCTCAGTGACGCGATTTAATATCAATAATTTATGAAACACGTTATTATTATAGCCATTTTCTTTTTGAGGAGAATAAGGTGATAAATGGGCTGTTGCATCGGTGGAAAGCTAATGGAACAGATTTGGAACAATAATGAAATTGGTGAACGTGAGATCCATTTTTCTCAGTTTGTGGAGGAGATATGGGATTTAACTAGCCTCAGAATTTATAGAAGGATTTCAGTGCTGTATAAAGGAGAGAAAAGTTTTACAAACTTACGGTTATTATAAGAAATAGGAAATATTTCAAGCAAAAATGTTACAACTTTTTCTTTTTCAGTCTTAGACTACTAATTCGGTAATTATGATTCGTTTCACTGCTAAAGCGTTTCTTACTAATATAATAGATTTCTTCTAGCAATACGCAACTACACACAAAATTGTGGGCTCAAAAAGTTTTAATTTTGTTGCCTTAACTCGGTTTAACTTTTCTGAGTTTCAATATAAAAAAAAGTTCTAAACTCATCAATTAAGTGTTAAAAAAATAACGTAATTAAAAAATGTGCATCTTTAATAGTTTATCATTAAGTGACAGACAAAAGACAAATATAAACGTCCAATTAGGACAAATCTATCTGAATGAGGAAGGGAAAGTAAAAATTTGATGCGCGTGTTCCGCTCATTTGAATAATTCTGCTTCATTTAGAGGCTAACATACTTCTGTAAAAACTGACATCCCTGAAAATTATTAGATGCGTCCATTTCCGCCTGTAAACCGGATGTTTGCTATCCGATACAATCCGTCATCAGACAGTAATTACGTATACTGCGGTTAATATGTTCAATAAATTGTTTTCTCTTGCACCGGCAGTGACGTCATACTTTGTTTTTGGTATTTTTCTCGTAAACTATGCATCGTATAGGAACGCTTTTTCGAGCAGCCTCTCAACGAGGAAAATAGCTGTGCAGAGTTTATGCGGTCGTTTTGGGAAACCCTGTATTTAATTTCTATAACGTATATAATTCGTTACAGATATGTATGAGATGCATCAACGATTTCAATATTTTCGTTTTTTTCATCTATTTCTGTATTTGTGGGATTTGTTGAGGTCACAATTTTTTTAAAAAATATTTCTTATCTGATGCTTTTTAAGTTGAATAATGCATTTGTTATGCAAAAAGACACTTTTTTTGATACTTTTTTTTTCATTACTAAATTCTATGAAAAAGTCCGGCGAATACTTTCTGACATATTTTACAGATATATACTTTGCGTTACTACAAATTACTTTCAGTGTTCATTTGAAGAAAAAAAAAGGGTTCTTCCACGGAAAATAAAAAATGTTATCCTTTACATGATAGCGCTATATTTCATTTCAGAAGTAATAGTTTTGAAAAATATAGTGAAAGAAAAAATTTTGCATAAGAAATCACACATAAGACTGAAATGTTTTTTTTGTTTATTTCATGTCTTGAACATTGTACTTTTACGCTGTTACGCGGAGGGCAACATGTATTCCTTTCCGAGGAATGGTCGTTATCTCAAAATATTAAAATTCTAATCCAGCTATATAAAAAATACATGAGCACAAATATGATTTAACAGAAAAACATGGCTTCCTGTATTCATTTACATATCAGATTAACAATTGTTTTAACAGTAAGAAATATTTTTTCATTCCTCCGGAAGTAAATTTTATATACAATATTTCTGTCATCAAAATCCTATCAATCCTAACATGAGTACATAAGGTTGCTAAAAATAATATATACGCTGTTATTGATATTATTATACCTAATGTGGTTTTAAAATAAAAATAAAATGTATCTCTATTTATCTGTTCCGTTACTTGAATACTTTGTTCGCATGAAGAAGTAGCGACTGAAAACAAAACACCGCCGACGGAAAAGGAATAAAAATACAAATAATGAGTGCAAAAACAAACAGAATCTATTTATAGTTTGACTCCGTACCGAAATCATGAAATGTATCATCGAGTTAAGAACAAGGGAAGATATATAATCAATACCAATGTAATTTTCCTTTACCGGATCGTCCTCAGAAACGGAAAAGCTTAAAGCAGATGTATAAGTTCTTTCTGTCACTAGCTCAAGTCTCCCCGAGAAACATAATGGCATCTTGCACTTGATCATATTGTTAAGGCTTCTTTTCGATAAAGCGGCGATAAAAAAAAAAAAAAAAAAAAAAAAAAAAAAAAAACTGAGAAATATACGTAGAAACTGAAAGAAAAAAAATTTTTGGAAAAAAAAATAGAACCGACTTCAAAATTGCTTTAAAAAGGGAAAAATAATTTTATTCTTTAAACACCATCGATAATACTTTTAAACATAATTTTTGAAGTTGGCGCAAAAACAAAAAGTAAAATCCAGTGTAGCCATGCTTCGTTCATATTTTTTTCAGAAAATCATCCAAAGTTAGAAACGAAACATTTATATCGTTACTCAAAGATGCTGTTATCAATGCATAATGTATGTGGTAGTAAAGGAACTAGGCCTGGTAAAATTTATAGTTGTAGTTGCATTATGGCGGTGAATGATCTGTTCTATCGTTTTTGCGCCAACTTCAAAAATTATGTTTAAAAGTATTATCGATGGTGTTTAAAGAATAAAATTATTTTTCTCTTTTTAGAGCAATTTTGAAGTCGGTTCTATTTTTTTCCAAAAATTTTTTTTCATCCTTTTTATTGTAAATGTATATATTTCTGTAAAAGTAAGAAGTTACCACCATGAAACTTTACCCTTTTTTTCCCTAAAAATGCTACATACTAAAAAAAAAAAAAACACTAAGCACATCTTAAACTTTAAGCGATTGACACTAAAAATGTACCTTTACCACTTGAGAAAATGCCGGAATTTTCCAGAATCGGAAAGATACAGAAATCAATAGAACATTCGAGAAAATACGAGAAACAGTAGAAACGAAATCTTAGTAAAATTCACTTTGTCTTAGTCGGGATTTGAACCCGGGTTGCTCGCGTGGAAGGCGTTACAATATTTAATCATTTAATAGGGAAATTGCATGAATATTATGGTTTTTTGCCCATAACTTTTTTTTCTAAAGGACAAATATGGTCAAAGAAAGTAATGGGACCTAAGTTGAGCCATCCCCTATCCATTAAAGAAAGAATCATCAAAATCGGTTAACTAGGTGAGACGCTGTGAGTAGACAAAAAAAAAAAAAAAAACATACGTACGGTATGAACTGATAACCGCCTCCTTTTTGAAGTCGGTTAAAAATTACGAAGCCATTCACATTTTCTGATCTTCTATGGTGTTTTATTTCAGTGTACACTATATATTTCAGTGTATACAGTATACAAATACTTTAAAAAAGCTTCTGGCACCATTCTTTCAGATTCTCGTGCACAAAGACCCCCTGAATCCAAATATGATCATAATGCTCCACCATCATCTCACACTTTTAGCGAACAACTTCCCCCTCTCTTCACATTTTTCAGTTTTTGTCAGTTCCAAAGACAATGTTTTGATTTGGGGGAATAGAGGAAAGCATTATAGTAACCTTTAACATTCTCCTGGGGGAGGGGGTAGAAATGTGAAAAATTCAAAAACATGAACATTTGGAGCAGGAATAGACACTAGAAAATATTTGAAAACTCATCTAAAACTATCTTTTTTTTCTGAAGATTTTTTTCACGATATATTCACTTATTTGTTATCATAAAATTGGAGTATTGGCTTTACTTCAATGATCCCCATGATTGTAAAAATGTTTACATTGTATTTTGTTTTAAATCTTAGAAGCATCGCATACCGCATAAGAGTCGAATCGCAGACTTTCAGTAAAGAAATTTCCCGAAGTTATTTCAATTTTTTCAAGTTACACTTACATAATTAATTAAGATTAATGAAGAAAATTAAATATGCTTATAATGTAGCATTAATCTGCATTTATATTTCTGAGGATGCACCGCCCCCATTGTTTTTCACCATGTTAGGAAGTGATAAGCATTGGGACGGTGCATCCCTATTTGATCGATTATTGATGAAAAGTATGCACATTGCACATACCCGTATTATTGAGAATTTGCAGAATTTGACTCTTGTTTTACCGATTTTTTTTAAAAAAACATAATGCTGTTTTTTCTTGCTGTTGATAAAGTTTCAGTCTTGCCGGTTTTGTGGGAATTAGTATTAAATTAAATTACTAGAACTCACGCGCGCGCACTCACACACGTGCAAACAAAGTATTTTTTGTCTTTGTATGTAGTCAACAATGAAGTGTTTCCCGAAACTTTGATAAGTTTAAATGAGAAACAGCATTGGGGGTACCGTATTATCATCGCTTTTTGATAAATAAGTTACCCTGAAAATTGAACTAAGTACAAACATAAATAAGGTAAAATAAAACGATAAGGATAGTAAACTAAGTAATCCATTTGTTAATCAATAACCGAAAGGTCTTAGAATTGTACTCTCCTCTTTCTTTTATGAAGAGGACATGGAGAAGTCGCTCTATTTTAGTACTGTGATACTCTTTTTATACCGCCCTATGTGTTTTCCTATTTTTTATATTTTGTTGTGTATGTTTGTATGTGTTTTAGCGTTGAGCTTGAACAAATTTTATATCAGCGTAAAGCAAATACCTCCCATTCAGAATCCGAAAATGATCTTGTCAACAAATATTAGGATCTCAAACAGCTTCATAAGCAAACGAGAAACAACTTTTTAAAAATTATTTACCAAAAACTCTTAATGACTAACTACTCAGTCTCTCTTTGCCCAAATGACATAAGTAAAGAATTAAACAATATTCTGAAATAGAAACTTGGTTGAAAAATAAAAATATTGCAAATTGTAAAAATCTTTTTAAAAAATCGCATTTTATTCAATTTTCTTCTGCAATTTTTTATTATTGTAACTAGTTTATTATATGTTTAAACCCTTGACTTACATACAATTGTATTAAAATAAATCTTTGTAAATGGTATTATTGAATTTTAGTTTGAAACTTTTTGTCTTAATGCCGGCTATACACTTAAAAAAAATCAAGTGTTTGCGTTTAGACTTGCAGAATTAATAATTTTCCAAATTAAATTGCTTATCATTACTCCATGTACATCTATAATACAGCGACTGCACCGAAATGGAATTACACACGGCTGTCACACAGGCTTGAAACTTAGTGTCTTAATGCCGGTTACACATAAAAAAATCAAGTGTTTGCGCTTAGACTTGCAGAATTAATAATTTTCCAAATTAAATTGCTTATCATTACTCCATGAACTCCTATAATACAACGACTGCATCGAAATGGAATTACACAGTGTTGTCACACAGAGTTGAAACTTATTGTCTTAATGCCGGCAATACACATAAAAAAATCATGTGTTTGCGTTTAGACTTGCAGAATTAATTATTTTCCAAGCTAAATTAAATATGTTGATATGCAAATTATTTATTATTCAATTGCTTATCATAACTTCATGTACATCTGTGATACAGCGACTGCATCGAAATGGAATTACACAGGGCTGTCACACAGGGTTGAAACTTATTGTCTTAATGCCGGTTACACATAAAAAAATCACGTGTTTGCGTTTAGACTTGCAGAATTAATAATTTTCCAAACTTAATTGCTTATCATAACTCCATGTACATCTATAATACAGCGACTGCATCGAAATGGAATTACACAGGGCTGTCACACAGGGTTAGAGATGTAAAATTTCCGGAAATTTTGAAATGGTGGAAAAAAAACGGTTTTTTTCGAGAAAAATTGGAAAAATTGGAAAATGTGACTTTTTTATGAATAAAATTAAGGTTTCTTAATAGCTCTGTGTTTCTTGGAACATATAAACGTTTAAGCATTAAGAAATATATGCTATCCACACATCTGCTTAACAGAAATACACATAAAAGTAAGATTAATTAGAACAAAAAAAAACTTTTTGTTTTATAACTGACAGCTTTCATGATCAAACACCAGAAATAAGTCAAGTCGTCATTCAACAAATAATATTGGGTAATGTGTGTCTAATCGTAGCAATTACATTTTCTATTTTAGATTGCCATTGAAACTTGAAGGCAATGAAGATTGCCATTGAAACTTGAATTCTATTAATTGAAATATTCGACTTTCAAACATGATTGATTTTTTTTGAAAGAAAAATAATACAATGTACCTTTACTGTCTGAAAATGAAAGCTATTGAGTTTTGATTTTTTCCAATGCAGTCTCAGACCAAATCAAAACTAAATTGGTGTTTCTTAAGCTGAACCAAAACTTAAACTACAGTTTCAGTTTATTCATACGGCCGTGCTAAGCACAGTAGTAAAAGTAGTCATACCAGCACTTTTGAACAAATTTCAGTTATTATAACCAAGTTGTTCTCTGTTTCCTAGTTTACTTAATAAATAAAATGTTTTAGGGTCATTTGATCAAGAACTATTGTTTTGAAAAATTCTTTAAAAAAAAAAGAATCAAATAAATGGAAGAGCCACACTTTAAAATACAATATCTCAGCTTGAGTCCAACTGCAAATTCCCCTTTTTTTGCTTAGCACGGCAGTATACAGGGTGCGGCAAAAAATATATCGGACAAAAATTGTATCATCGAATGGAAGAAAGTTAATTTCATTTTAATAAGTGCTTAGTTTATTTTTGTCTCTCACTTTATTAGAAAATAATTTACAATATATTACGTAGTTTATGTATTGTTTTCGGTTTTCTTACAATTTTAAGCAAAATACCTGCTATTTTAAGTTATTTAACCAAGTAGAACGACAGTTCGTTTGCTTGTTGTCCATCGACAAACAGTATTTGAAACGACATGCCGTGGCTTGGAAATGATAGTCGGGAATGTGTACAAAAACGAACAGTGAATATTTCAGTTAATGGTCAGGTCATCTAAAAGTGAGTTTAATGAAATCTTTGGGTTTCCAATCGCTTGTGGGAATTTGTGACCGATAAGTGCGACTAAATTAAGGGAAAAAAACAGATCACACAGAAGTTTAACGAGTTCCAAAAAGTTCAGGCATTCGTATGACTCCAAAGATGGCAGAAACGTTTGAGACGGTCCGCAAGTCCACGCTGGAAAAGATACCTTTCACTGTCATACAACAACTTGCATTAATGTTAGACAGTATTTTAACATAAAACGGGTAGGGGGGAAAAAATTGCAGCGCAGAATTTAAGCGTGAGAAATTTCTAATCACTTTTTGCTGAAAATTTTAATTAAAACCCTGAAAAGTTGAAAAATTTAATTTTTTTTCAATTTTTCTGCAATGGAAATTTATTCCTTCGGAAAAAACGGTTTTTTCCGTTTTTTCGGAAATTTTTCGGTTTTTTTTCCGACTGTTTTCATTTCTACACAGGGTTGAAACTTATTGTCTTAATGCCGGATATACACATAAAAAGATCATGTGTTTGCGTTTAGACTCGCAGAATTAATAATTTTTAAAATTAAATTGCTTATCACTACTCCATGCACATCTATAATACAGCGACTGCATCGAAATGGAATTACACAGGGTTTGTCACACAGGGTTGAAGCTTATTGTCTTAATGCCGGCTATACACATAAAAAAATCATGTGTTTGCGTTTAGACTTGCAGAATTAATTATTTTCCAAGTAAAATTAAATATGTTGATATGCAAATTACTTATCATTTAATTGCTTATCAGAACTCTATGTACACTAATACAGTGAAACCTGTGTAAGTTGACCACTCACGGTGCAGTACTTTGGCGGTCAACTTAGACAGGTGGTCAACTTATAAAGGGCGGTAATGATTTTTTTTTTTTTTTTGTCATTTCTTGCACCATGTATTCATTTTTTTTTTGAGTAATTCACCCTTACTCTTTCTGTTCAACTCACTTTTATTGTTTAACATCATTGAAAGTGAAACAATAATTAAAAATACTAGTCAAATAATTTTGTTATTTTTTCCTTGTTTTTAACTATATTAGACACTGTAGTTTTAGAAATTCCATATGTGCCAGCTAATTTTCTCTGGCTTTCTTCATTTTCAATTAATTTTAATATTTCATACTTTTTATTAATTTAAAGTTTCTTTTTGATGCCTTTTTATGTAAAACTTATAGCACAAAGAGCAACAAGCTCGACTCTGCGTATCCGCAGTGCGAGGGGTCCGCGTCCTTAAAGGTTGCTAACGGCCCTAGAAATTGAAGAAAACAATAATAGAAAAAAACTAGTACTAAAACTTATTTACTTTACAAATAGAAACTGCTAGCCACTAGGAAGGAGCCCTACATATTTTGTAGCAGAGGGGCCCAAAATGTATAGATCCGGGCCTGCTCTTTGTAGCCCAATTCCTGTGTTGCCACAACATATTGCAACTGAAAGAAAATACTTTGAACTTTTCTACTGACACCTATTTTCACTGAACAGAGTACAAAAAGCTATCTCAAATAGAACAGCAAATGAAAAACAAGTTTGGAGAATAAAGAGCAGCATAAGCTTTATGCTGCTGTTTAAAATGCTAGTCTGTCATCAAAGCATTAAAAACATTCTTGGAAAGCTATCAAAAAGAAAATAATAATAATAAATAAATAAATAAATAGATAATAAAATAAAATAATTTGCTGAAGAAAGTTTAAGAAAATAAACCAAATTTTCAACTTACAAAGGGTTTTTTACAATACTCCAAACCAAATTTGGCGTACATTAGTGGTCAAGATAGACAGGTGGTCAAGATAGAGAGGTGGTCAAGTTACAGAGGTTTTCCTTCATTATATGAGATAGGACTAATTCCGTTCCTGACAAAAGCGGTCAAAATAGACAGGTGGTCAACTTACAAGGGTAGTCAACTTTACAGGTTTTACTGTATTACAAAGGACTGCATAGAAATCGGAAGTACACAGAAAATAAGGCAGACTAAATATGTTTGCAAGACTAAACTAAATAAAAATTTCCACTTCTAATAAATACATCCTTGCATAAAGTTAGTTAAGATCATCCCTTACGAAATAGTTATATAGTTTGCGAAATGGTATCAGTTGTTTTGCATAAAAACATTAGTCAAATAAAACCCACTTTCCTACTTGAATTTCTCAAAATGTATCAGATCGATATTGATTCCAACTTCAATCGCCATACATATGAACTGATTAAATCCGTTTCGCTCCAGCTTTAAATTAGTTTCTGCGGAAACGTTTGATTGGCTCATTGTGTAATCTTTATCAGAAGTGAAAGATGAAGTTTTCACTCGTTGGATTTTCTGAAATTAAACAAAAAAGCTTTATATTTTTCAAAGATGATTTTTTAAACTTAAAAATTTCATAGACTTAAAAAAAAAAGTTGTTTTATCCATATTTTTTTTTTGAATAGAACCAATCATTATTTGATTGTTTGTATGTTTAATATTTATTATTTTGTAATTTCCTGAAATATACCACAAATTTGAAATTTTTACTTCTGCAATTTAGTTTCTATTAACTGTTACCCTTTTCAGTAGTATCTCCTACTCTTTAGAATTATTATAGAGTTACAAATTTTGTAAAACGATGTTATTTTTATATTTTTAGTGGGAATTTGTTGTGATCTTGCTAAGCTTGGCATTTATTGCATTTATTTTCACATAAAGTCAACACTGAAACCTGAAGTTGTATGTTGATCTGCTATGCATCTTTTAACATTATGGTATTGGCGAGAAGTTTTATAGACATCGTCTTATATTTGGTGACTTAAGTTGCCAACTTTTGTGAGAAATCTCGAATTATCGCCAAGGTTGGCGACAGCTGCTGACATTTCAATTCTAATGTATCACTATAGTATTTCAGATCTAACAGAGAAATAGTTCCGATTAGCTAAATCCAGAACCCTCAAGAGTATACAGAAAACTTGTAGATAAATCTTTAATACATAAATAGCAGTTATATCAATAGAATCTAGTTGACATTCAACTACGAGCTGGAGAGCTTGCTTTAGCTCTGCTGTTGTAAAGCCTATGCGCTTTTTTTTTTTTTTTTTTTTTGTATGTATTTGGACGTAAATTCGTGTTTAATGATATGTTTATGGTGGTTCATGATGTATTTTTAATGCTATGGTCATTTTAGCAATTTTTAACATCTTTCTTGTATACATTTTTTAAATAAATATGCTGTGTTTTCACAAGCACTGATTCATCAGTAAAATATTTCTTGAAGTTCTGTCGGACTCGTAAGGGTATTGAAGTTGAGAAAAAAAGATTACAGCACGGAAACAATTTTAATCAAAGTGATTGTTTCGGAACTTAAATTTAAACTTTAAAACTGCCATCAGTATAAAGAAAAAATCGACTTATTTCTTCCTTTTTTTTTTGAAATGATAAAATTAAGAGCTTGTTTTCCTATTTGCATTTATTTAACCTAATTTAAAGATTAAACCTATTTTAAAGAAATCCTGTACATAAATAAAAATCTGAAAGAATAGACGACCCGCGAAGGAAGTAGTGAACTTGCGCTACAACGCGATTCATCTTACGCGAAATAAATATAATGCAAGTTTTTCACAAGTAACTTACATCATAACTAACGTGAACTCCTAGCTCGCAAAGTGAGATTTTTCGGAAGTAAATCACGTAGCGCAGTATCGGCTTCGTTATTGTCAACTAATTGCCCTGTATTACACGTTTTTTGGGAACACGTGTACATGAATAGAAACACGTGTATTTATTTATTTATTTAATTGTAATAAAAAATGCCTAATGATATGGATGTTTAACGCGTCAAATTTCTTAGTGCGTCACGCTCTTGTTGTCATGAAGTTACTAATATGGAATACAAAGATTAACGCATCTTTTTGAATTTGAAATCATTTGGAAAAGTGAAAAAATCTGTAAACTATGAAATTGGTTTAAAACCGTCACGACAGGTAAAACACTACAGAGAATACTTTTGAATATTTTCATACTGAGATATAACTCTTTGATTTTATATCTCCTGATATTTTTGTCACTTACGACTGCATAAAGTTGCAAGAAACACATTCGTTAAAAGTCATTTTTTATTGAAAATTAAAGCTGAAATAAGTAAATTATCAAATTAAATAAATAAATATATAAAATGAAAAAATATTTTCCCTTTTAGTATATTATTTTACGTTTTTTTAAAAGGCCTTGTTGAGTTCGTTGTGGCTGATAAGCATAAAAGTCAGCGACTACGCGAATTAAATTTTTCGTGGCGTTATTTAAAAAAGGACCTCTTAGTTTGAGAGGTGTGTGAAGAATTTGAGGGGTAGAGCCATCACTTTTGGGGGGATGGTGTGAAGGTGTGATGGTGATTAAGTGTTTACTTTTCTTCCGGATGTATTTTTAGCGATAACATTATTTTTAACCTTGGTAACTATGTTATTGATTTGTTGTAAGATTTTTTTTTTTTTTTTTTTGTTGTTTCTCAACAAGGATGTAAAAGAACACTAGTAAAAGTCAAAAACCGCAATTCTAAATTCCACAACTCACACCGCAAAAGGAGTTGTTTCACGTATACTATTGATTCTCGTCGAAACATGATGACCGAATTTATCTGGAAAGCCGAACATGTTTTACGCTATCTGGAATGTTTAAAACATTTTCGGTCAAATAATTAGCATCTGATAGTTGTATCTTTTTAATATTCTCCTTTTTGATATGTGTTATTTTTAGATTTTGAATTATAATATTGCATTTTCGCTAAGTCGTAAATGTTTTTTTAAAATTAAAAAAAAAAATCATAAAAAAGATAAAAGAAAAAGGTAACCTAGACAATACTTGGATCGCTTATTTTCAATAACCCTATAAGAAAGGGACTGATAAGTGGCAGATAAGTGGCAGATTAAAAGACTACAATTTAAAAAAAAATCGCACGTAAAACAGTACGCAGACGTTCATCATTGGTTTAAAAGCTTTTCAAATGTGCATTAAGAGTCAGAATATTTAATATCAATATAGAGAACTACTGATTTATCCCGCGTTCGCCTTTTCCGTGTTCGCCCTCTGAGAGCCTGAACTACTCATGCGTGAAATGCGATTAAGCACTGAGGTGAAAAAGCCAAGCTCCGCCATTAGTGGTCCAATTTCTTATGCCTCCATTCGTACCCACCTTCTTATTCAGCCATTTGTGGTCACACATTCGCCTTTATACAAGGGTGAATCAGAAATCCATTTTAGTTAGCTTGAATGATTTTATACCTTAATAAAATTGTAACTTTTTTTTCTTTCTTTCTTTTTTTTTTTTTTTTTTTTTTGACTCCTTTGCAAACATTTCTTCCTTTATATTTTAGCATTGAATAACTTTTTGTTGTTCTACATTTAAGAAAAACAGATCAAAAACGACAAATTTGTACTCATCCGTAGGATAAAAAATTAAGTATATTTCATGAACAAAATTTTCTACAGAAAAAATAAAACCGTTTGGGAGCACAGAATATTGATAGAGATTGCCGCCTACCATACTTGATTAAAATCAAAAATAGTACGACACGAAAATTTTTTGATTTTATATGGAATGACTCAGTAGCAAATTTCACATTTACTCTGCTCAAAATAGCTCTACAGTTTGGATCAAAGGGAAATAGTTTATTTTTTTACTTATTCATTTATTAAATATTACGTATTTCTTCATTTATAAATTCATTAACATTCTTTTACTTATTAATCAATTTATTTAATCATATATTCACTTATTTTCTTACTCATTCCCATGGATGCAAGACCTTCCGTCTCAGGACGGATTTCCGTCTTGGACCGAATTTCCGAGACAGAGGTCGGGACGGAAAGAAATTCGATGGCTTTCCTCCAGTTTTTACTAAAAAAAGAAAAGTTGCCAGCCGCCCCCCCCCCCTTGCCACCTTTTTCTATAATATTTTCGAAGATCGCCCAATATTGTGATTTTGGGACTATCAGTTTGAAAAAATTGATGTAATAGTCCGAACTCCTCCTTTCCCTGAACTTTACAAAAATGGCCTATCAATTTCCTTGGAACACTGGAACCTTTTTCTGGGGGGGGGGGGGAGGGATGGGGGGATTTTTAACTTGATGCAAAAAAAAAAAAAAAAAAAAAACAGAGCTTTCTGTACCAATTTAATTATAACTTTAGCAAACATTTTCCCAGCCCTCATATTAAAGGATTTATGACGACATTTTGATTAAAATTGGAAAAAGCAAATAATTAATTATTAATTAGTTCATTTGATTATAGATAAATATTTCATTGTCATCGAATCTGAAGTCGCATTCTAAATTTTTGACTGAGATTACCAAGATTTGGATAAAACTTGAGTTTCAAGATTTGAGCAAGACAAATAAATATTTGAATAAACCTTTAGACGTTGTTGGGTACTAGTAGGAATTGAAAAATATGAAAACAGTTTTGACATATTTTTCTCAATTTTACGTAATGAACTCAAATTGAAAGAAAAAAAAATTCTTATTATTGTAAGCAGAAATTTGAATTGCATTTTAAATTTTATTTTTATTTCATTAATTAATTAATTAATTATTTTTTTTTACAATTGAAGACAGAAATGCGCGAGAAAGACTTCATTAAAAACACGTCAAGACTTAAACTTAAAATATGATAGAATGCACAGCTAGGCAGCAAGTAAAAAGTACCTTATTAAGAAAGGGTGGGAGGAAAATATTGCTTGATATAAAATGCATTTTACAAAAGACGATGTGCTAAATCGGGAATTCTCAATCGATGCTCCTTCGGAAAAAATATGATCTGTCTTCCATGATTTTTACCTGTCAGCGTTAGTTAAAAGTATTTATGCAATGACAGTAATAATAATAATAGTCATTATAGCTATTTACAAGATCCATTTAATATGCAGCTAATGATATGCAGTAAAATAATTTTAAAAATTCTCCATTTTTTTTTTTTTATCTGAAGCGAAGTCTATTTTACAGTATATAAAAGGTAATGAAAGTTGTTAGGCAACACTTAATACGTGTTTTACTCACATAAAATCTGAGGTGAATTTTCAAATTTCTCTCATTCTTGCACTTGATGTGTATTAGAGAAATAAAGGATTTACATAAAATGCAAAAATCATAGAAAGAGGGAAAAAATGCTTTATTAAAATTTTATAAATGCATATGATACATTCTTCAAATATTTTTCTAGGGTTATTTTTTTTCTAAGTAGTTGCTTTTTTAATTTTCTTAATCTTCTATTTAGTAGTCTGTACTTTTTCTTCTGACGCGTTGCTACCTCTTGTCCCCCGTCCAGTTGGAAAACTACGGCTTGATTTGCTGCTTCTTCCTCTTGTAACAATTTTATCATTGAAAACAAATCTAAGTGTCTTATTGATGCTTTGTTGTTTAAGCTGCTGTGCCAGCCTTCGACTACGTTGTTAGTTCGAGCACCATTGGTATCGAAATGATTCCATATAGAGCTGCATGAAAAAAAAAGAAAAAAGAACGAAATGAATTGAGAATCTAAGTAAAAATTTACTTTTCAACTGACTTCAAAAAAAAAAAAAAAGAGTCCGTTATCAGTTATGCTATATGTATGTTACTAGTTTTTATTTTATTTACGAATTTCTTATACATTATCATCTTAACACTAGGTGTACAAATTTTGATGATGATTTTTTAATTGGTGAGGGTTGGTTTAAATTATGTCCGCTTATTGGTCAGTCCATTTTTCGCTTTTAAAAAAATAATAAAGGAACAGTATTTTTTTTTAACACATGATTAGATATGAAACTAATTATTACAAAAATAGGCTGGCATTACTATGTACTTATAAAATATGTTTCAACTAAAAGAAATGACATCAAAGAAAAGGAGAAAAAATCTAAGAAACGACTTCAAATTTGCATCAAAGAAACGAATCAAATTCCAATTTTAAGATGGAGCACCACTATTTTCAAATTAATAGACTACAGCTATTATAAAAGTAAAATATTTAGATTTAAAAAAAAATACTCACGCACACAGCATTTTTTGTACTTACATCGGAAATTTGGCATCTTGCTCATCGAGCCAAGTTTCTGCCATGTAGGATATAAAAGTGTCTTCTTCTCCTGTACTTGGCTGATTTTCTTGTATAATGAGGAAGGCCTCAGGTACCAGAGTTGGTGGAACTAGAGCCAGAGCAGCCATTTTTCTGAAGAAATTCCTTACTTCTTTATTTCCAGCATACTCAGTGACTAGACCAAGTCTCTGAACCTGCGAAAAAAAAAAATCGAAATTATTATGATTCGAAAAACTTGCATAATTCTTTCCCTCCAGTTACTTAAATCTAGTTATGAAAGTACACACTAAAAACCTTCAATTTCATTAAGATCTTAATCTTCGACGTACATTTTAAAAATTCAGCGACAGTATTTAATTTTATTTTGTCATAATAAATGTTCATTTACCATGTACAATCTATACATATAATAAAATAAGATGTTTGTGTGTGTGTGTGTGGCGCGCTTCCCGGGAAAACGGTAAGGCCTAGAAAGATGAAATTTGGTATACAGGTGCTGTTTTTGCCGAAGATGTGCACCTCGGGCTTTGATTTTTGATATTTTAATTAGAAAAAAAGTTATTAAATGTTTTATGTGTTTCTTTTGCACTTTTTAGTACGTTTTACCTCACAGATCCCGAACCAATCTCACCACACAAATATTTTTTGTACTATAGTGTAGGAAATTTATTTTTAAATATGATGAATGAAAGAATTTTGAAGATAGAGCAGTTTTTGTATTTTTTATAAATTTTTGAAAAAACCTTTAATTTGCATTTTTTCAGGGTTTTATTTTTTTCTAATATCATCCTGCGAGAAGTATCAAAGCCTCATTTCTAAAATTTAAGTTGGTAATAGTAAAAACATTTCGCCCTCTTCAAATGAAAAAAATTCTTAAAAATACGCAATAGTTTTTTTTTTTACAATTCTTTTAATGCTGAACACATCATGTCTTTTCGAGCATCGGTCGAAGAAAGCGTTCTTCAATCTTTTATGCCTGTGACGTCACTACTTGGATTTCGATTCGATATTTACCATAGAATCTTAATCGCAAGCAATGTTAATCTTTTTTTTTACTATATAGCTTACTTCTACATTTTATGACGTGATGACCACGTGTTTTTCTGGTAGCGCTTGCTTTTTTTCTTTCCTTTTTTTGTTTTGTTTAGTGATTGCATTTATTTCTCCCCCCCCCCCCTCCCCAAGCTGGACCTTTTGCTGTATCTATATTACGTTACATTTCATAGTTGTGCGCATTTAATTCAATAAAAACAGCGAGATTTTTTTATCTTTGTCAAACGCTACTTTTTGCACACTTCGGGGAATTTGAGCTTTTTTTTTTTTTTTTGCTCTACTTAAATAAAAAAAAAAGTGGTTTTTTGAGTGATCTTTGTTTTTATTAGGAAATGGACGGGGAGGTTAAAATAAATAGAGATGCATAAGAAAATTTAGAGACTTTTAAGAGATCGTAAAGGTAGATAGCCGCTGCAAAAATGTGAATTGCTCAAAAAAAAAAGAGAGAGATGGATTGATTAATACTGCTGCCGAAATTATTTAAACAGCCGCCGAAGGCGGCAAACGTGAAGTAAAAAGGTAAATGACAAGTTAGCCTAACAGCCGCCGTAGGTGGTTGCTTGCACAGAAAGGCGAATGGCGTAAGAAGGCTAACCAGCTGGTCGCCGAAGGCGGCTAGTTTAAAATAATTTTAAATCCAAATTTTTTTTAATTGAATTCTAAGTACATAAATTTGTGTTTAAAATTTTATTGATTTTACTGATTTAAAAACTAAAAGGGGGGAGGAATACTTTTACTCACCTGCTTCCATATACATTGGCTGAAATGAAAGAAACAGCCTTTCACGACAACACCTTTAAATACTTCTTCCAGTGCAGCTATGCAGGCCGTCTCGAAGTCCATCATGACGAACTTCGGATGAAATATCAGACCATGGGAACGTGCATGTTCTTTTATCGCCGAGAATAACTCAATATATGTTTCTTTGGATTTGCTCCCGATCAAGCAAAACGCTAAGGGAAAAATCTTTCTTAAGTATGATCCGTGGATGGTATATAATTGCGAGAACAATTTTGGTACGATTTTAAATGTACC
Organism: Uloborus diversus; assembly: GCF_026930045.1. NCBI lineage: Eukaryota > Metazoa > Arthropoda > Arachnida > Araneae > Uloboridae > Uloborus > Uloborus diversus. The sequence continues at coordinate 71,478,808 of NC_072736.1, read as the reverse complement.
ATCCATGTGAATGCTATCACTTTGGCAAAGTTTTTCCAAATCCTCTTCAGAACAAAACACCTGAAATAGAAATAAAGTAGTGTAAAAATATTGCTTTAAAGATTACTAGTACGTGCATTTTCACTCAAAAATACAAGTTTGTACTTTGATTCGTGAAAGCGTAAACTCGCATGCAGAAAGATACAGAAAAATTAATATCACAGTCCATAAAGTATGCATGCAATAAATGAACTCAATCCTTACCATCATTCGATTTTCTGGACCAATTATTTTGTCTATGATGAGGAACTCCCGATTACCATCTCGAGTACTTGTCCACTATCCGCTCAACGAAATATCCTGGATGGTTTTAGGCAAACTAGGTCTTGTCGAGTTTCTGACTTTATATAATTCAGTTTTAATTTGTTGGAATGGTGGAATAGCACTTGCTGTTTCAATATCAACGGCAATTTCAGACAAACATTTCCTAAAAATAGAATAATATGAATTCATTAGACAACCTCCACCTGATAATTTCATTTTTATTTGTGCGTAAAACATACAATATTTTTGAGAAATTGTAATTAATAGTTAGCTTAAAAAATATTACGTACTAAAAAAAGAAGTGTATTTTTTAGCTAGGTTCTGATGGGAGAGGGCAATTAGATAAAATTTCATGAAGTCCAGAACTAATTTAATGCCAAGAGTTATTTGAAGTTTTTTTTTCTTTAAAAGATGGGAAAAGAGGTTTTGTTTGATTTACAAAGTTTGTTTTTACTATGTCAAATATATTTATGTAAGACGTATAAAAACATTATGATTGTTGTGTAGCTATGAAATTATTGGTTATATATATAACCAATAATGTTGTAATAATATAATAGAAAATATCGGATAATATCACAATATCAGGAATTTTTTATCTTTTTGAACCCTGTTTATGAGGAAAGCCTATGCGACCTTCTTTTCATTATGAATTAAAATTCAATTTTAAATATTTCAAACTTTCTGTGAACAAGAATTGCCCCTGATTCTGAGTATTTCTTGATCACTTCTGAGGGCCCATAATGGTCACCTTTTCTTTCATTCTTCGTTTTTTTTTCTTCAGATAATGTATTTTTAAAATGATAATACAGCAATAATTTATAAATACAGAGTTGGTCAAAATTATAAGGACAAAGGCTACATTTTTGGCTCTATTTGTTCGGAACATAGTAAACATTTTATGTATTTAAGATAATATGAATGAACGTCTTTATCAAATTAGTTTTATTGGAAATGTACTGGAATTTCGTATTAATAGAGTGAAGCTTGAATTCAGACATGTATGTAATATGATCCAGTTTTCATAATTTTATTTTTTAATTGATTATGGGCAATCTTTTATAATTTAAATTTCTCAAATGTTCTACATTCCATAATGATTTTTGGTATAAAAAAAATCATTAATTGCTTACGTTTCACTGCATTGTTTGAGAAACAATTTTTTCCTGTTTATTTTTCTGTTTTCCTAACAATGCTGAGCACCACCATAATATTAGATGAAATAAATGAATCTGCAAGTATTAATTAAGCATCAGACAAGATGTTTTTTTTTTTTCAAGAGAGGGAAAACTTAATGCTTCAAAGTCTTTAAAATCTTTGAATCATGTTCATTAACTTAATGTTTATTTTTCCCATTATTTAAAATATTTTTAGTATCTTTATATTGTTTGCAGTTAATTAAATATGAACAGTCATCTAATATAGTACTAAAATTGTATAAGCATCATCTTTTTCAGATCATATTTACTACCAGAAACGTACATTATCAACAATTTTCCCGTTAGTAAAAAATTGTTCCTTCTATGAGGGGCAACATTTAATATACCTTAAAATGTATACATCAATAACATATTTTAATATTTACAATGCGTGTAGAAACACTTATCACACATCCAAAGCTAACACTGTGTTTAGTTCATTTTTTCTTTAAAGTAGATAATAATTCAATTCTAAAAATGGGATAATGATATTTGTAAAAAAATACTTAGCGAATGCTTAACACATATAAAATACTTCTCAATAAATTCAAAAGCGATTTTTCGTAATTTCGATAGTGCAAAAATTTTCAAATATTATTGTCAGAGATGTGAATACGAAAATGTTATTTCTTCACCACATTTATACAAATTTCTAATCTGTTGCTTGTAGTGATAATCAATCTATTTCAAAAATATCAGATTAATGAATTTGCGCATAATGGGGCCCCAATTTCGGAATACTCATTCATATCCAGGATATTCGAAATCTAGGATTTCTTCTGTAAGTTCAAAAAAAAAAAAAAAAAAAATCTCCTTCATTTAAACGTTTAAAACCATTAACTTTCAGTTATTATTTTTTGAAAACACAATTTCTGAAAGCCTATTTTTACGCTTCTGCGGTCACACGTGTCATGCACAATTTGAACCTTATGCTATAGTTGTTTAGCTATCTTTTAGCATCTACTTTTAGTTTTACGATACTTCTATCTGTTTTCCTATTAGTATACACTACAAAGCATATTGAGTCAAAATCTAATGTTATTTTAGTGAAAACTATTTATTAATGCATGAAAATTAAAAGTAACGTTCGCGAATAATATAACGTTACATGTTATAAGCACAATTTTTATTTTTTAAAGATTGATCAATAGAAAAGGAGAAGAAAAAAATAAAAGAAATCGGGCACAAATATTAATAAAATTGTGAGAACATATGAACTGTCGCACAACGCAATAATGTTCGCATTTTTTAAATTCTAAAATTTGGAAGGGTAGCGGTACAGAGAATTCCGAATACGGGATCACATATACAATATGCTAGTCCGAAAAAGTAAAACTTAAATAAAGCGCTTCAGTTCTCACATAAAATATACGAGCAGGCAAATTGTTACAAAAATTATAAGCATGACCAAAAAATGCAAAATGATTTTATTCCCAAAAAACTATACTGCAAAATTATTGTATCGATAATAAAATAGTAATTAAAACTTACTTGAATATCCTTGGCACCGGTTCAGTTGCATTTGCTCGTATTTCATCCTTTATCTTCATTAAAAAGCTCTCTTTTTCAGCTTTCTTCACATCTGGCTCATGATTGTGAAAACCGTTTGAGCTATAAAATTCATTCTCCTGTAAGCATAATCTCGCTTTGCAATGTGGTTTTCGAACGCATGTCCAGTAACTTTTATTTTGTTTGCAATAGCTTAAATGATAATAATATTTTTTGTGGTTAAGAAGTTTTCCTCCTCTTTTTGTTGACGAAAACGAAATGTCGGACATTTTTCAAGCGTAGAAATCCTGGTGTTTAGTACTGCAGAGCAGAAACTGAAGTGCTATATTGAAAGTTAAAAGTTTGTGAAACTGGTTTGACCTTTCAGTCCCCGGTTTCTTGCCCTTGGAAGCCCTGTAGGGGGTGTATCTGACACCTGCGTCTCCATTGTAAACGGGCAGGTGTGCTCCATTGTATATTTTAGAGGGCGAAGAAGGAAAAGGAGAAAATGGAAGCCACCGAACTACTACTATTATTGATGCGGGAAAATTTGAGACTAATAATCATTTTTGTGTGTGTACTATATATTTTTATAATTTATCTTTCCATGAAATTCCTCAGGGACACACTTACTCATTTTTTTTTCAGAACATTCAAAACCGAGAGACTAATAAATTCAAAGGTGCGGATGCCTTGGGGGGGGGGGGGGGGTCTCATCTGTCATCTGATACTTTCCATTTTCACCTTTTGCTGAGTATTCCGGGATTTCCACTGGCACAGCAGCGGTAACAAAATTTGCTCATTTCCACGTGCGTGACGTATTTTTAAAACCTTAGATTAAAACAGCATTTCGTCATTTAAATGTCAGTAATACATTTTCTGGAGTATTTAATTTCCCGCTCAGTCATTTTGTAAGTCGATTAATTAAATAAAGAAAGTATTGCACCGAAAATGTGTTATTTGTCGCTCAAAATATTAAAAGTAATAATAATTAATGAACTTAAAAATAAATACAAAAACCTGTGATTTAAATTGTTAATTTTTACCTTGTTTTGAGATTTATTATTCCGGTTGCAGAATTTCTTTTATCTGTCTGCGACACAGATTAAGAAATTTAAAATAGTCTGTAAAATGAACAGACACTACTACATTAATCGTAAAATCTAAATCAGCACCGATAAACTATCAGTACGACAAGAACATAGCAACAGTGGATAGAATATAAGAACAAAAATCATTACTCACTGAAAAGTAAGATTTTTCTCAAAAGGAAAAGTCTTTGATTTTCGCCACAACTAAGAAATAGTCTGCGGACTATCTCAAGAATTCGCGACTACGTCGCGGTGTTCTATTTCCTGGGCTGAGCGTTATTTATAAAATTTCGTGTTATGGTTGTAAATGTACGATCAGATCCACATCATATACAAATCATTATTTTTGGAGTACAGAATTTTTTTCAAAATTGATGGTAAATATTAAGTAAAAACGAGTTGATGCATGCATCACGTGACTTTTTTTACGCCAATTTAATGATAATAGTGCCTCGGAGTAAGCAAGGGAACACTTTAACTATTTTCACCCCAAATTTGTTGCGAACCAAAGCAAAAAACGTTTTATACAGATTAATTTTCCTAATATTAAAACCAGATTAAAATAATAAAAAACAGCCAAATTGGCAACAAAACTTAGGCGACCAAAATCTCGGCGATACATAGCCAAGTGTTTGCCAAATTATGACACTTCTTAAGATTGCATCTAAATTAACAATGATTTCCTCCCAAAAAGGTGTAAAAGATTCTCTTTGGAACATCTGAATGCATCCAAAAGTAGAGGTGCACAACTAGAACCCACTAGGAGTCTACGTACCAAATTTCAGCTTTCTAGGACATACCGTTTTTTTTAATTTTCCGAGATACATACGCATATAAACACACATACTGACGTCACAAGAAAACTCGTTGTAATTAACTTGGGGATCGTCAAAATGGATATTTCGGGTGTCTATACGTTCTTAGGCATGTATCCACGTGTGGTCTTGTTGAAAAAAAGCCTCAATATTTATTCGGGGACGAGCAAAATGGAAATTAAGGCTGATTTTTGAGTGAATTTTTTTTCGCGAGTACAATACTTCCTTTACTATGTAAAAGGAAGTAAAATGGTTCCTTTTACTCATTTGTATAGGAATCAAAAGCCATGGTTCAGAATTTTGGGAATATAACTTAAATACATACCTAAAAATTTTACACCAGTGCAAATGAGTTGAGTAAAGTATTTAATTTCGATTCAACTTTTCTGTAGCATTTGATTAATATCTTTTGCAAGGAAAAGTTACAAATTAGTTTTTCGTAATAAATCGCAATGAGAAGAATTCCTCACAAGAAGACACATAACGAAAATTGACACAACGATAAATAAAGAAGTGCAATTGTTTCGTCCAGTCACTGAGTATTTGTACTCGTCTGTGTCACCCGACAAATCAATAACCTCTTGCATCCCTTCCCATGCGTTTAGAAATTAGCTTAAGTGTAAGTACAGACGTAGTTGGAGTCTCATCAATTATTAAGTTAAACACTCGGAGTTGTAGTACTGAAACTAAGAAAAGAACTGTCTGAAACATTAGGATTTGGTACGTGATGTTGAGGAAAGTGGATGTGATACGGGTTTTTTCTTTTAGGGTTAGATTTTAAACTCGTCTGACACTTAAAGAGAGTTTCTTTTTTAGGTTCAAGTTTCTGATATTTCTAGCGTTGTTTTAATCGTCATTTCTGCCGTAAGGTAAAATTATCTATTGGAAGAACAAATCTGTCAGGAAAATTTGAAAAATGAGTTATATCTATATTTATTACTCTAAAGAGTTTTTTAAGGTATAAAAATATAGTTTTCATGTTAAAAACTGTTGAAAAACAACATAATAAAAATTACGTAAGATCTGAAGTTTTTCTTTTTTTAGTTCGTACAATAATGCGACTCATTTAATGGTAATAAATTGGGGTGTAGACTACTGCAGCTTTAGATGTTGCTGCGAAAAATCTCAAGAATAATATGAAAATTGCATTAATAAATACAATACTCCCTTATAGTCTCAAATTAGTGAATACATTTTGGTCAAAAATTTTGTCTCAATTTTTTTTTGTTAAATCTGAATGCTTTGGCATTAAATATTGAAATGAATATTTTTTAAACGCTTTTCAGAGATTTTATGAAACTATGTAAATCTGAAAATAATCACTAGTCCCTGAATGCCGAAAGTTGAAAATTAAATAAAATACTCAACCAGTTACTTTTTAAAAACCCGACCCCAGATAATTATTTCAATATTGTTTTCTTTTCATTTTCTCACAACTGATTTCGATTTTGAAGTAATAAGTTCGTGATTTCAGAACAATTCCAAGTTCTCAGTATTCCATATTGCGACGAATAAAAGAAGCCACCGTTGATTTCACTCTCCTACCCCTACCCTTTACGAACTATCAAGCGTAAACTTGCAGGCATATTCAAAAGGTTTAAACACACCTTGATTGGGTTTGACTTGAAAGAGGGAGAAGAAAAAATGCAAATGACTGAACTATGCTGATATGTTCTTCAAGACCCGCTATATATATATATATATATATATATATATATATATATATATATATATATATATATATATATATATATATATATATATATATAGCCATTTTGGTTCGGATGTTTTATTGTTCCTCAGCTAGGGTCACCACAGCAAAGTTCCGGGTTTCACCAAATTTGCCAAATATAATATTTTATTTCTTAAACAATTCACGTGCTGCTAATAATCGATCGAAGTGAACAATCACTAAACGCGATGACTTGCCAGAAAAGGCAACCACTCAAACACGCACTCCCATTCAAAATGGCTGATCGTAAGCTAATGCGTCGATATATAGAGGCTTTATCTTCTTCCACAGTTCACAGTTTCTCATAGAGTTTTTTGCTTACGAAAAATAGATAAACGTTTTCGGATAAAGTGGTCACTAATAACTCAAAATATCTATTGGTCACTGGTGACTAACTAAAAATTCGAATATTGAGGTCTAGTGATATGTTTTGTCCACAACAATTAACTTCCAAATACTCCCTCTTTTCTGCTTTAGATCTGTACTAAATCAGTTTAAAACGAGCTGATGTGTGCATCACATGACTTCCTTTTACTCCATTTTCCTATTATTAGCAATTTTAATGTGATTCAATTGTTTACTTTCTTAATATCATCAACAATGGTTAAATTGAAACTAAATTTAAAAAAAAAAAAAATTAAAAAAATCGCCAAATTTGTCGCCAAGTTGGCGACCAAAAGACTGGCGATATATCGCCAGGTGTCCGACAAATTATAACACAACTTGAGTTTACATCGAAATTAACAATGATTTCCCCCCAAAAAGGGTCAAAAGACCCCCTCAGGAACATCCGAATGCAACCAAAAGGAAAGGTGCACCGTTTTTGAGTTATGCGAGTTACATACGCATATACACACATACACACATGCGCACATACATACGTACATACGGACGTCACGAGAACATTTGTTGTGTTTAACTCGGGGGTTGTCAAAATGGATATTTCGGGTGTCTGTACGTTCCTAGTCTGTCCACGTGTGGTCGGATCGAAAAAAAAAACTCAACATTCATTCGGGGGTGAGAGAAATGTAAATTAAGGCCGATTTTTCAGTGAAAATTCTTTCGTGAATACAATACTTCCTTTTTTGTAAAAGGAAATAATAAAAAAACCTAACTCTTATAACCCGCCCTATTTTGTTTGGAAATCTTCTACCAATGTCGCGTCTACCAATTATATAAAATTATCTCCAAAGTAATAAATCATGAGTTAATATGAAAGCAAAATGATCTTTCTAGTATTCTGGTAGAAAATTCTGTTTAAAATGGGATGGGACTCAAAAGTTGGTGAACTCTGGATTCTTTAATCTAATTTGGTACTGAATTGAGGATGAAACGCTTGGTAAGTAAATGGTGTTAATTGATAGTTCAACATCCTGAAATCTTTAAAACTATACAGTCGAGCTCGCTTATTAGAATATCGGTTAAAAGAATATTCCGCTTATTATAATACATTTTCAATGTACCAAACTAATGTAATGTGTTATTTTGATGGTTAATGAAATATCCCGCTTATTAGAATATTTTTTCGCGGCAAAATGGCTATTCCATTAAGCGGGTTCGACTGTATTTTCAAACGAATTCATTAAACGAACAGTACAGGGGTGCCCACCTAGAAGGGGGGGGGGGGGTCATAGCGCATACTGCGCCATTGACATTTTTAGGGGGTTGTTTTGAGGGGTATTTTTCTCATTTTTGGGGAAGCTCTTGTTTTGGGTGGTTTCCTTGATATTGAGGGGAGTGAACATCGCCTTTAGGGGGGCACCCCTGCAACAGTATCAATAATCAGTGCAAAAGATTTGCTACTTAGCTACTAATTTGGGACAGAGGTAATATTTTTTACCCAAACAACGTGTTGAAATTACGACTGGGTTGCCATTGTAATGTTTCTGATTAAGTAAGATTGCTTAGGAGATTATTGCAATGACACGTTTTATTACAACTATGACATTATCTTCATAGAGGAGAATTGAGTTATTAAATTATAATTAATATAGGCGATGAAGCTTTGACATATGAAGATGAACTAAAAACTTACGTATCATCATCTTTCTTTATTCTTTATTCTTTACTAATAATAAAGCTGAATGTCCGGATGTCTGGATGTCTGTGAGGAGCATAGCGCCTAGACAGTTAGGCTGGTTTTCATGAAATTTGGCACAAAATTAGTTTGTAGCATAGGGGTGTGCACCTCGAAGCGATTTTTTGAAAATTCGATTTTTTTTTATTTTCTATTCCAAATTTAAGAACTTTTTTCCATAACTTGGACGAGCAAATTACCATGACATGGACGAGCAAATTATCATAACATGGACGAGTAAATTACCATAATGTGGACGAGCAAATTACCATAACAAGGGCGAGGAAATTGACGAGAAAATCATAATCCATTATTTGTAAATATAAAGGCAAACCAAATGACCTTTTAATTTTCTACTTCGGGTAGAGCTACAGGTACCACTAGTGTGCAATATTTCAATCACGGAAATCTCAAAAATGCCCATCGTTGGATTCAGCACTGTCGATATTTGTAGTAACCATGTTTCATTTTTTCTTCTGGAAAAGCAAGTCCATAACCTTCCCGTTTAAAGTTAAACTAAGAAAACTTATCACCATAAAGTATTTAAGATTTCCATAAAAACCATCAATGTGCGGTCGTTAAATGCTTTTGTCTTCCTTGTTGAATTCATAAAAAGTATTACTGAGCAAAGATAAAATCTTCCAACGAGATACTATCTTAAACTTGTTTATCTGTCTCGGGAGAGTAAGTGTTGCTTTAAAAAAAAGTGAAGAATATTTTATGTATTTGATTAAACTTATGCAGTGAATACTTGACTCACGTAAGGGATGAGTTCCGAGATCCCAAAATTGTGAGTTGGGAAAAAGAATATGCATACGATATTTTGATAAACGTACACTATTATTTTGGACACTTTTAAACATTACACAAACTATCTTAAACTATTACTTTACTATGTATTACCGTTTTCTACATAAAAAACAACATATACAACAACAACTACTGTTTTACTACTATTGTTAACAACAAACAACTACTGTTAACAACATATACTGTTTTCATTTGAAGATGCTTTATTCAACTTTAAATACGTTTTTGATATTTATTCTTCCGAAAAATTTGTCTTCCTTTAATTCTAAGAAACTTCCTCTACTCGTATTCATTTGCTTTAGATGATTTTTGCCTTTTTAAAATGTTTATACTTGTTTTATTTTATTATTTCTATTATTATTATTGAGCAATCACAATTGTTTGTTGTTCTCATTTGATCGTCTTTAAGGTCCGGTTCCTTTTTCAGCTTGGACCAGGGGCATTTGCAGCACCACAGCGCTCCGACCCTTGGTCCTGAGCACTGTCCCCCGGAATCCGCTTCTCTTGGGCGGTGGCGTCCATATCCTACACACACGCACGCGTCTTTACACACATACACACAACTACGTGCATAAAACAAGCCTACACGCACACACACACACACACAACTATACACATTTAACCGCCTAGGAGGAGGGGCAGGCTTTGGGGGATAGGAGCTGTTTTTAGAAACAATAACCCCGACGAGTGAGGTCTTGTCGCAACTCATATTAACGTGATTGCAAAACACATAATTTGAATTCAAAATTTCAAAATTCAAGTTAATTTTGTTTAACTGTTGTTTTGAGAAGTTCTATTGTTGTCTGAAGACGATGCACACATGCACAAAAAACAGTAATGGCGACAAAATCATGTAATGGCATATCATGTAGCATACTTAAAGCAAATGCAATGCAAAATGTAATATTTAAAGTAGTTTCACTTCTAAAAATCAGTATTTAGGTCAATTGCAGCTTGATCTTTAAAGCGTTTTCGACGAAAGTAATTTTGCAGCAGTTACAGGAAATTACACGAAATAATGTCCGTACTTTCTATAAATACAACAACAAATTGAACCAGGAATCGGGTCTTCTTTACTTTTTGAGTCGAAATAAGTTATCCGAGGGAAGCCGAAAGCAATAATTGGCGACCGACGCTATTAAGCAAAATTCCCATTACCAGAATCGATTAGGAGTCTGTTAAATGACTTCGGCCTTTCTCGATAAATTTCGGGTCGGCTTATCGTTGAGAGGCGATGTTGTACATGTCAAGCAGAACCCGCTCTGTTGCATGAAAATTTATACTCGGTTGCGTCTGCGGTGCTTCATAATCATGTCAAAGACGGTTTCTTTTCCGTCAGTTTCTGAGCCCTTTGATGATATAAGTTGACACACTCAAAAGCGGAAGATTCTATGAATATTAAGTTAGTATCTTTTTCTGTTATGAAAAATAAAAATAAACTGTAACTAAAAAACCTGTTTGTACAAGATGCGTCAAGGTTGTTTTCCTTCATACTCAATAAAACCCATTTTGTAAGTCAGAATTTTGCAATTATTTTCAACAATGTATATTCATATTTAAAGTTTTGTTTTATGCAGATTTGAATCACACATAAGGTTGTTGAAGCCCCTCATTGTCAATATACACTGAATACGTCGATTGCTGACATTTCGAGATAGATGTGGGTGAGTTGGCAATTTCTGACTATTTTACGTTCAATAGCCTCACAGTCGGACTGTTTTTATAACGCGATACCAAAACACCCCACAAAAAATCGAAAGGGTCCGAATCGAGAAAGAGGGCAATGCACCTCAAATCGCTTCTAATTGATATAAAGTGTTTCATGTTCCCTCAAAGCAGCCGATGACGCCTTTGAGGTGTGAAACGCTCTCCATTTTGCTAGAACCAAATGCCACCTCAGTCAATTTATAAAATTGCGGGAAAAAAGGGAACTTCTTCGGTGTATGGACAATGGAGGACGTCCCCATTCAAATGCGTTCTTCAAAACAATGTAAAACAAAATTTTAGATATGTACCTACATTACTTAAAATACACCGCCAGCTCAGTTATTCCATCCGAAGACTGCAGTTTCGTGCTTTTCAGCACTCATCAGCCCGGAATCGGAATCACACGAGCTGGAGGCGAAAAACCTCTTAAGAGAGCCAAGAGAGCCAAACAAACTGGTAGCTAATGTAGAATTAGCACACAGGATGAGTGACCGCAGCAATGGTGCGGTTCAACTCAAAGACTGATGGCAAATCATGGTATTTTGTAGAAAGTGTGCTTAGGGCGGTAACTTGCTACAAAATACCATGCTTTGCCATCAATCTTTGAGTTGAACCGCACCATTGCTGCGGTCACTCATCTGGTGTGCTAATTCAACATTAGCTACCAGTTTGTTTGGCTCTCTTGTCTCCCTTAAGAGGTTTTTCGCCTCCAGCTCATGTGATTCCTATTCCGGGCTGATGAGTGCTAAAAAACACGAAACTGCAGTCCTCGGATGGAATAACTGAGCTGGCGGTGTATTTTAAGTATTTCTGCCTTAGTCCTGGCTTATGGCGGTAACTTGCTACAAAATGTACCTACATTATTTGAAAACCAAAACGTTCTGATTCACAAAAAGGTTTTTTTGTGAGTTTTGAAAAAAGGAAGGAATTTTTCCACCACCTGTATTTGTAAATCAAAAGAACTAACTATAGAAGGCGCTGTAAGCTCAAGTAAATGGCAGCAGAAAGAAGAAACACAAACAAATCTAATCTTCAGTTTTTAAACTTAGTGAATAAAAATACATTTTTTTTCTAACTTCATGGGGTTTCTCATTTGTATTATTATTATTATCATTATCTTTTTGACATGGAAATTTTAAGTATTGTAGATGTATTAGATTTATCTTACGGATTATCTTGGGGTAATTTAACTTTTGGAATATTTTACCTGTTTAGCACGTTGGTGAAATAGTTTCTTACATCCTGCTGCAATTTGTGAATAAATTTTTAAACAAACTTTTCGTGAATGTTTTTTCCATTTCATCAACATTAGATTTCTTGACTAAACTTAACTGTTTCCAAAAGGAATCTTAAGTTTGGGGTTACACGTTTGTAGAGACACAATCTGTGGTTTTATATAAAGGACAAACTAAGATTAGCGTTTCTGAGTTTTTACGTAATTCTTCGAGGCATGCAATGGATTCTTAAAAATCTTTTGAGCTCTGTAGATTACCAGATTACCACATTTTAAAATATTTATGGGAAATTAATGTAGAGTTTTTTGAATAAATTATGTTCATTTTTAGGGTCTTAAAATGAATTTCAAAGAAAAACATACAATAATTCTGAATCTGAAAAACAGCTTTACGTAAATTATCATAGCTCTTTAAAGGTAAACTGCGAACTGAGCAGAAGATGGTGTATTTAGTTGAATTCTAACTTTCAACAAGTGCATTTAATTTATTCTGTCACAGTTAATTTGTCTGGATTACTCCAATATTTAGTTCACTTTAGTGATTTCATTTACAATCAGCTGGAGTGTTTTGCTACAATAATTTCATTTACCAATGCATTGCGTTGATGTTTGATTGCACATACGCTGTTTACTATAACTAGTCAGAAATAGATTTGGATTTTCAACAATTGAAATGACAAAAACTCGGAGAGAATGCTATACGTTTCAAGGTCGCTTGACCTTGAATATTTAGGGATCTTTGCTAACATTATAATATTCTTGATATTTTACAAGCTTTAAGGGATTGAACACTATCATTGATATTTTAGAGCATTTTATCACTATACTACATAAACGGATTCTAGGCAAGACTTATTTTACATATTGTTAGTGTTACGTGCCAGTGTGTAAAGACTCCAATAATTTTGTCTGGCATTATTACAAGTGTCAGTTGCGTCACTATGGGGAGGGGGGGGGGTCTAAATACAATGACCCCGAAATGAATGACCCGAAAATGGATTTAAGAGTTTATGGAAAATATCAGTACTTCACTTCTGCAATTTGCCCTTAATGTATCTTAAATTATGTTTAATTCATGAAACTTTATACATTTCATTTTTCAATAATAAATTCATAAAACATCTACTCCAAAAGACACATTTGCTGTTTTTTCCCTTGTATTTTTATATTTTTTACGAGTGAAATCTTAAAATTTACAAAAAACGAATGCACTTTAAAAAGGGGGGGGGGAGGGTTCAATATAAATGAAGCACAATAATTGCTAAATTGGACCTGTTGCTTATGCGTTCAGGGCAAATTTCAGATAAAATGCATTCATAATTGGTACTTGTATTTATATTAGCGAACTAAAACTTTTGTTACTCTACATAATTAAAAATGAGTGGCTGCTGGAAATTATCTGAACTTCATGCGTGGTAGGTATCATTCCAAGATTGAAGATAGCTAGTACAAACGGTAGAAGAAACTCACATGTGTTTTGGCACGAGACATGCTACTAGCAGCCATAACAGGTGCTGCTCTGGAGCAGGAAGTAGTAACTGGAGAGAACAAGTCCAATAATTTATAAAGGGAGGCACTTTGAAGAGGTGGGGACTTTGGGAGACAAAGATCCCAAGTCACGTGTTTCAACTACGACGAATCCGAGAAGTACGTACTGGATTAAAGTGAAACAAACCAGATTTCGTCCAATACTTTACATTAAATTTCATCCCGTGACTTGAAATCAAGATTTGAAAGCTTCACTCTCTCCACCTTTTATCCCTTCTCAATGGTGCTGCTATACATAATTATTCTAAAAAGTAATGATGAAAGCCTTCCAAGAAGTTGAACTTGACTCACATTTTGCTCAAAGCTTTAAACAGTCAACTAACATTGCTTTGCTGATTGATTCAACATATGGTTCCTACTTACGAATACATTTTACTATTTTCTCAATTTCATAGAAATTTGAATGCACAGCTTTGAAAAAAAAAAAGAACTTTTTTTTTATTATTCCAATGATCAATATTTTTTGACTGACTATCTGAAATTCGTTATTCTTTTTGAAATGCTGATAACTATGTTTATTTAAAAAAAGAACGAAAACAAATCTCGTTACGATATTGATTATTTTAATTAAACTTTCCACGTTCATTATCCCTCCGCCACAGCTTTTAAACATGATTTAAATTTGAGCCGTAATTTCGCTCATTTTTTTCTCTTTCAAATACTGAGAGGAGCCTCGAAACTGGTAATTTAGCAGAGATACGATCAGTTGACGTTCGACATTATCACTAAGTGCTTCAATTTGTTCGCAATGAGTTGCCGTGAGCCGCAGCTGAAGTGTTTTATAACATTATGACTTTAAGAGTTAAAGCCGTTTTCTATCTATAAAAAGAGCATTGGTGTTCACTGCATTATGTGTATCAAAACTACTCCTTTTTAAAATTTTTGTTATAGTTGTTCATTAATTATTAATTATTTATACGCTAGAAATTATTTTTTGAATTTCCACCATTTATTATAGACGAGAAATATATCTTTCCCCTTTTGGAAAGAGATTGTATGGATTTGGATTTTTATTTGCAACATCTGCCATTTGTCTCTTAAAGCAAACTATTGGTCAAACTATTATTTGACTTATACGTCAAATAATATGCCAATGTGCTGCCTTTTTTACATTACTACTTACCTATCTATGTATCTGGTATTAATGTATTCTTTTTTACAGCTGACTTCAATTTTATTTAATGGCGTATATTTTCGTCTGTTAGTCTTACATTTATTTTTTCATCATTGGCGTATTGAAATTGGACAAGAAGGGTCTTAATTAGTCTTGGAAATTTCTCGGAACCACAAAACCGTGCGTTTCAATGCTATTTAAGTAAATCGAAGTTTTTTCTTAAATTTCACTTATAAGCATCATTTTTACGTTAAATTTCTATTACGGACGAGAAAGAAATTTGAAAGCTTAATCCTATGACTTTATCGAAAAATATTTTTTTTTTAACATGAAGATAATTGTTTTAAAGTTTGGAAGACAATTATAATGGAAATTAATGCCAGAAAATCAGCTTCCCAAAACAGAGAAAACTGATTTTATATCATTGTCACATAGTTTCATTGTCACATAGTTCAAACATTGTCCGGTTTTAATGAGTTTTTTTTTTTCAAATAAGTTTTTCGCCGTTGCAGCTGCAATATATATACTATATATATTTTTTAAAGTCCTTTATATTTAGCTATTTCGGATTGGGAACGGTTTCAAAAATTTTATCTGTGGAATGTCTTCATACTTATTTTTTGTCTAAACTCAACACAAAATGTATTTGTGTTCCTAGATGTGTTATTTTTATGTGAGAAAACGAACGGGTAGGATTCAAGAGCAAAAAGATGGAGCAAAATACAAGTTGCTATAACTTCGACCACAAGTGGTGCTCGTGTGAGTAGTTGATTTGGAAAATCATGCAGAGTGGAGAGTAGAGATTTGTGTCCACACCTCAACACATCACCGCGCTTAAGCGCCAGAAGAAGAAGTTGATTTGTGAATTTGTTTGGTGAATAAGGTCTGTGAATTGGGGCCGTGGTAGCCCGCTCGGTAGAGTGTCGGATTCGGGGCCGGAGGGTCCTGAGTTCGAACGTCGATGGTCGAATACCCACCGTCGTCATTAAAGGGGACTGGCCGACGTTAAATACACTCGTGGTCTCAATGTCCTCCAAGTGAAACGATACCTCTGGGGGTGCTAGCACCAGGTAGCTATTAGCTCCTGAACTAGTTCTAAATTCTCATTAACTGTTCGATCCGATGATGGTGCTGCCATCTATCGGTATATAAAATAATGGAGGCAAGGCACTTAGTATGCAGTCCTCGACATAAATACAGTTGTAGTCAATTGTGACTCTGAATAGGAATAGGTCCGTGAATTAACTTTCGAGATTGCTAAACTGAAGGTTTGGGTATATTTTCAAATGAAACTAATTCAAACCCTGGTTATTAGAATAAACTTAATCAGTGTAGTGGGTGAGAAAGAGAAATATTTTGCCAAACTCTATAAAATGTGTTGTGGCAGATCCCAAAGACTTAAAACTAATTGTTGATGGACTGTGGTGTCTCATCTGGTTAATTGGCAGAGACTTGCAAAGACGGATTTGCCCAGTTGTGGACTAGTGCAGTGTAAGAATACAGAAGAAAAAAGGTTGCATTAATAATTTTAAAGTTTTTCAGTCATTCATTTTTCTTTCATTTTCTTGTTTTTGCGTTATGGTGTAAACATGCAAAAACGGAAACACAAATGTCAAAATTTGTGCTTAATTAGCAAAATAAATTAAAATGGTGTGGTTTTATGACAAAAATTGTTCTTCTAGGGAAGAATTTTTTATTTTAAGCACTTTTTTTTATCGCGACACTGACAATGTTTTGCCGTTCCTTTTAGTGCATTCGACTAATTATTATGTAATGCTACTCAAATTTTTATATTGATTAATTTAAGTAATTCCAAATGATACATTTATAGAACGAAAGTTATGGGTTCAGCATAAAAGAACTTTTTACGTATATTTTCAGTGTAAAGTATTTTACAAATTTGCGAATGTGATCTAATATGATTCGTGTAAAAATAGTTTCTTGCATACTGTTTTTATTTTTAAATTAATTTCTAACATTTGTTTTACTGTAGTATGTTTATTTTATGTCTTTATTATTAATGTTAAACTGGAAAACTGCCAAAAATATTGTTAACATTTGCATGTAACCCTTTCAGTCTGCATCATAAAATACCTAGGGAAAACGTTTTATTTGATTGTCAATAGACATTGTACCACGGTAAAGAGTATCTTAAGGACACAATTTCAAGTTTGTGGGCAAAAAAAGAGGCTTTTGATGCGTCCAATACTTTAACAACAGACAAAAAAAATAATTTGAATTCTGAAATTTTTGAATTCAAATTATGTTTTGCGCAATCACGAACTGCGACATGACTCTACTCATTGGAGTTATTGTTTCTAGAAACGGCTCCTGCCCCTCCTCCTGGGCGGATACGTGTGCATAGTTATGTGTGTGTGTAGGTTTGGGTGTGTGCGTAGACCTGTGTGTATGTACGTAGGCGTGTGTGAGTGTATGTGTATGAAGTCATTTGTGTGTATATGTGTGAGTGTATGTGTGTGAAGTCGTTTGTGTGTATATGTGTGAGTGTATGTCTGTCGTTTGTGTGTATATGTGTGAGTGTGCGTGTGTGTAGGACATGGACGCCTCCGACCAGGAGAGCGGATAGCTCAGGACCGGAGGAGCCGCGCCTGCAGAGGACGGTGAGCGGTGGTGCTACTGGTCCAAGCTGAAAAAGGAATCAGACGCCAAAGATGGTCAAGTGAGGACAATAAGCAATCGTGATTGCTCAAAAAAAGAAAAAAAAATGAATCATAAAAATAAACTTAATTGCAAAATATGTTCTCGAAACAATACTAAAACATAAAATCGTTACCGTAGAACTAGACTGAAGTCTATGAAATTGCGAGTTTCTTGTTTAATAGTTTACTGTATGTAGAATCCTTTTCCGCAGCAAGCCATGTGAACGTAATTCTGAAACAAAATCCTTCGTAGTTATTAACCATTGTTATGAGTTCGCGTCTCATTTTGTATGCACCAGACCATCTTTTTTACCATGTTTTGATTAACTTGGTTTAGTTCTTATCTGTTCGGGTGGAATCTTGGAAGACGATTTTCGCCTACTTCTTGTGATCAGATTCTTTTTACTTCTCTCCTGTAAAGTAGCTTTTATGTGATTTAGGTTGTTCGGGCTCTGTAGTAGAGATATAAGCACTTCAATTGATCAACAAAAGATTCCATATTTCTTTTAAAAAAATCAGAAAAGAATATCGTCTTCGCGACGAGTATCCATGGTTGGAAAAATAAGTGAATTCCAACCCCTATTTGTTAGTGTTGTTAATTCCGAAACGAAAAACTCTTGCCCAGTTAATAATAAGCTATGTGTAAAACGTAAACTACAAAAAAAAATCAAACAATGTAATCAATAATTAAACGATTAGCAGCTGTTTAACTTTCATGTCCGGTGTACCGGACGCCAGGTCCTTATGGGGTTAACTACGACGTTATATCCAGTTTCAATTCTCGTTTTCACTATGGCATTCTCCATATAGGTGGTTAAGCTCCTTGTTGAAAAACTTGTATAGTTAAAAACGTTGCTAAGAACGTTGACATGTTAAATACTTTTTCTGTATAACGTAATCAAAATTTTCTCGATAATTATTTAGCGCTTTTCATAATATCGTATTCCATTACGTATAGAATATTAGTAGCATGTATTCAAAACTTGTTTTTGAGAAATCAAGGTTGCTCACTGATTTCACTGTGACATAGGCTGACGTTTTAAAGATATATTATCTTTGTGATTGATAAACAAGGGAGTCACGTCAAAGGAGTTGTGCTATTAAGGGGGAAAATCGTCTCTCCATGAATAAAGATTATCGCCTGACTTTTTCGCAGGTCAAAATAAACATTTAATATTTTTAAACTGCTTAAGATATACTGTAATTAGGATGATTATTCTTTAAATTATACATTTTTTAACAGAGTCTAATGCTAGATATATTTGATGAATACATTAAGAGGTAGCTTTCATTTCTAAAATTTCTTGTAAGTTTTTTAAACATTATTGATTTAATTTTAAATGCTCTGACACTCTAACTATGAATGACTATACTTGAAATCGTATCTAACTACAGACTATCTTAGGTTAAATTAATTTGGAATCTAGTATTCATTGAAATTTTTTCAGCTTTAAAATGAAATCTTCTTTTTAATATCACACTTTTTAGCATTATGTTTCATTAAATATTGAAAATAATCTATACATAAATTTTCCCTACAAAGTTCATTTTTCACACGATTGTTTCACGTATTACGGAACATTTTAAACAATATTATGATTTAATAGATTGTTTTCCGTATGATATTTAGTAGTAATTAGAAAGATGGAAGGATAACCCAAAAGTTATGTAAAATTTCAACGCTTAAAAATGTGGATTAGTAATTGATATACTGGTTATCTGGTTATAGAAACCAGAATGTCAAAAAAAAAAAAAAAAAAACAAAAAACAAAAAACTAGTGTGTTGTGGCCATCACGAAACTTTCTTCTATATCTTTCTTATAATTCTGATCCCTCCCCAAGCTTAACGAGGAAGCAATATTCCCAACGAAAACAAAATTACACATGCCAAAACTTGATGACCATCCCAATTCCTGATTTATCTCAAAAGCAAAGCAGAGAATGAAAATTGAAAATTATTTTAAAAGTTTTGCTTAAAATAATTACAAACATTTATCTGTTAACAAACACAAGATGGCAACAGTTAAAAATTTTAAATTATTGAGATAATATTTCCGATCATTTCCATGCAATTGAAAGCACGAGCTGAGCGCTTACGATTTATCTTTCTTATTGTTGCAATTAAAAAGCTATTTTTATTCACACAAATAAAAAAGCCAAAATGAAACCAACGCCTGTTTACATATGGATTCATATTTATTCCAAATTTCATCCAGAACGTAGCATTACTTCTTGAGATATGGCACTCACAATGGAAAAAAAAGAACGTTCGATTGCGCCACCTTTTTAGCTGTTTTTCACACCTTTTGTCGTCACACCTTTTCAGCTGTTGACACCAAAATAGAATTATTTCTTATACCCTCTAAGGGCTACTTGTCGATGATTTTTTGTTTGATTACGTTCATTATTTATTGAGATACAGCAGTCACAATTGACGGCAAAAAACGTTCTATAGCTCAACCTCCGTTTGAGCTATTGACACAAAACTTGAATCAGGATCTGTACCTGTTAGGGACAACATATGGACCAAATTTTGTCTGATTCCGCCAGTTACTTCTTGGGGAATAGCAGTCACGCAAAACTCAAAAAACGTCCCATTGCTCCACCCCCCCTGGGAGGAATTCGTGCCAAAAATCAATGGGCACAAGTTCACATAGGGGCACATATGTGTACCAAATTTCGTTCGATTTCATGCGGTAGTTTTTGCTGTAGAGTGGCCACAAAAAACTGGTCACACACAGACGTGACACACATCTACACACACATACACATACACACATACACACACACACACATACACACACACATACACACACACACATACACACACACACACATACACACACACACACAGACAGACAGACATTTTCCAAAAATAGTCGAAATGGACTCAGCACACCTCAAAACGTTCGAATCCGTCAAAATTCGAAATTCGAAAATTTGCACGAATCTAATACTTTCTTCTATATATTAGATATAGAAGAAAGTAACAACGCTATTTGAAAACCTAATTGCAATCCTTGATTGTAAATACTTTTCAAGTTCATTCATTTTAATTCATTTTTTAAAAATTATATTGTTGTTGCATTTTTGAAAAACAACGTTAAAATCACCTACCTACTTTCTTTATACGTTAATATAGTACCAGGAAAACACACGAAGAGCGTAATGATGAAAAGTATTTAAATAAATAACAATCAAAAGATTATCTTGAGACACATTTTTGACGCAAAAAGGTTTTTACCTCGTTATTCCGTTATCGAAATATACGATAGCAAAATCAGCCGGAATTTCAGGAAAAGCGCCAAATTTAAAGAATTCGCGAGAAATAGATCAGCTAATTTCAGCGTCTACATCCATTTACAAATCGAGTGAAGGATATCTTCCTATTCTCGCTGAAACTTGCTTAATTTGATAATTTCCTTAATTATTTTGCAGACTTAAGACCTCATGTTTCGATAATGGAGGAACAAAGGCAAAAAAAAAAAAAAAAAAAAAGAAAAAAAATACGCGTCCAGAAACATGTTTAACGATGCTCTTTCGATTGCTACTTATTTAATTCATTTTCATTACTGTACTATTGTGTGGTTTCCTGGTTAAATGGAATCTGATTTGATGCATTGAGGAAAATTAAAAGTATTTCTTCTGCTATTAAGGATAAAAATCTTTAATTGTATGAAACATTACAGTTGGCAACGCTGCGCTGTGAGTGTGGGAGTGAAATGCAGGACAATTATAGTTGCTATAAAGCATATTGAAATTTCTTTAAACAACCGCAATGCCAACATAGCATTTAAAACATTTTTAGAGGTTGAAACTCAATATACGTGCCATATTGACTTATTTAATCGTAATTTTCTACAATATACGAATAGTGTAAACTCTTTTTCACAAAATTGTTATTGGGCGAGATGAATCATTATTGCTCTCATACACCTAATTACGTTTTCTTCCCTCACCCGTTATTTATTTTAAGGCGCATTAGAGACGATCATGCTATAGCTAAATATGTGTTTCGAATGTGAAAGCATCTGTTCACGCTGTAATCGATATCGTTAAGTGTCAAGTAGTTCTAAA
Source organism: Uloborus diversus (assembly GCF_026930045.1). Lineage (NCBI taxonomy): Eukaryota > Metazoa > Arthropoda > Arachnida > Araneae > Uloboridae > Uloborus > Uloborus diversus. The sequence continues at coordinate 71,456,953 of NC_072736.1, read as the reverse complement.
CTTATAAACGCAATTCCAGGTAAATTTCAGCTTTTTTCTTTTGTTTTATTTTTTTACGATAGAACAAAGTGGAGATTTCAGCCCATCGAAAATTTACAATAAACAATACAATTTGGATGAACAAAAAATATTTTAGCATCGTGGGATTTTGCACCGTTTTAAATTGAAATGCCCTTAGACCTTTCATGGTAAACGTCGGAATTGCGATTTAACATTGATTTTCAATAAAAATAACTGTAAGGTAAATGCTGCTTTATATTTTTGAAATACTAGGGAAAATGCTTGAAAGAATTTCTTGTTTTATTCTGATTTATGAAAACACTTAATCTAAAATGTTTGCGAAATTAGTTCACTTTTAAAAAACGTATTGCTTTCTTCTATGTACTCGTATTAGATAAAGAAGACAGTAATAAGTTCTTACCATCCCTCGTTAGCTTGTAAGGTTGTGTCGTACACTTCTTTAGAATTAGACTTCTGCATTCAAACGTTTTGTACACTGCTCAAAACAATTAGGGGAGCAAGCAAAAACGTGAAGAAAACCGGGCGAGACGGCCATGTATTGGCATACAATGGATAGTACACGCGTATCAATGCGCAATACAGAAAAAAAGACGTAAAATAATTGGAATTAAGTTTTAATGCTTTGAAAGTATGGAAAAAACGCTAAAAGATGATTTAGGGCAACAATTTGGTTACATGTAAATGATGAAAAAAGACACTGTTTAGACATGATGCATAAGTTTTAATAAGGCGTGTGGGCTCCTCGAACACCTAAGACTGCTGCACACCTGTTTGCCATGGATGCGATGAGGTTATCTATCTGACTTTGGGGAATACTGTTCCACTCCCCAAGAAGTGCAATTTCCAAGTCTCGAACAGTAACAGGCGGCCTTGATCGCGCAGCAATGCGTCGTCCGAGCATGTCCCAAACATGCTCGACTAGATTCAGGTCAGGAGAGCACGCTGGTCATTCCATACGCTGTATTGTTTCAGCTTCAAGCATGTTCTCTACCAGACGAGCTCTATGCGGTCGGGCAATATCATTCTGGAAAACAACGGAGTCTCCAATGGCTCCAGAGTAAGGGATGACATGAGGTCGCAGTATCTCGTATGCATACCTTCGGCCAGTCAAAGTGCCATTCCGAATGATATGCAGGTCCGTACGTCCGCCTATGCTGATTCCACCCCATACCATCCAACCAACTCATCTGTATTGTGACTTTTCACGAATGAATGCGAGGTTATTTCGAGTGCCCCTGTCCCTCCATACCAGAAAGCGTCGGATGTCACACTCTAGGCTGATTTGGGACTCATCTGTAAACAACACTAGGCTCCAATCATGTTGCTCCCAATCTCGATGTTCAGCATCCCATCATCTTCGGGCAGCACGGTGGCGTGGGGTCAACGGAATGAGGACCATTGGCCTACGTGCATAGAGCTCTCCCTCATGAAGCCGATTACGTACTGTTTGGCTGGACATCCTTCGTCCTGTTGCCAAGAGTAACTGTCTTTGCAGCTGCGTAGCATTCTCTGTTCTGTTTCGACGGGCTATTAACAGTATATACTGGTTATCAGTTGCTTCAGTGGCATGTGGCCGACCTTGCCCTGGTCGACGTCTAACATTTCCTGTCTCTTGGAATTGATTCCAAAGCCTTGCAACAACACTTCTGGAGACTCAAACAGCGTCCGCGACACTACGTTATGTTTGCGCGGATTCCAGTCTGCCTATAAGATGTCATGTCATGGATTCCGGTAAATCACTCTGTTAAGACATTCTCAAGTAACCTTGTCTCAAGAAAAAATACTGTGCAATCGAATTTCACAGTTACGGCAAAAAAACGGACGTTTCTGCAACATCTCGATTTCTGCTCTTATCTCCTTTTTCTGGTTTTTGACGTCATGAACACTGATTGGCATATAAAGTTTTCTTTTTCCGTTTCCTGGTAGGCTTAAAATTATGGATGTTTATATGTACATACATTTTATGTTATTTATTAGTATGCATCTTTGCGTAATTTTGTTAAAACCATGTGCTCCCCTAATTGTTTTGAGCAGTGTATATTTGGCTTTATATAATGAAGTACGAAGAAAAGATTAAGTGTCAAAATTAAAAAAAAAATAACCATTACAAATGGAAGGCGAACCTCTTCTCTGTCTTGGGGCAAGATATAGTACTTCTAATAACCCTGATGGTAGGCGCTGCTATACAGCAAGATTTAGAAAAAAAAATCAATGAAAGTCTACCTAGGGCCTTATCTTTAAACGCGTTTTACTCAAAAAATTAAAATGTCCTCTTACATCCCTTTGCTTCTCGCTGCCTCATATGTAAAATATTATATATAAGTTACTGTACTGTTTTAGTTACGTAAACAAATAATACAAAACATTGGAAATTCTCCTATTTTTATTTTCTAACTTTGCAGGGTTCCATAACCCCCACCCTCCTCCTTACCAGTTACGTCACTAAAAAGTTTTCACCAGTTTTGAATTTCTTAAATTAAAATAATTTTGTTTAGTTAATTTATAAACTGAATGTAGTAGATTTGGAAAACATGTTCTGAGAACCCTTATTTCGCAGTATTTTTATTCTCTCAGCTGATCAGGCAAACGGATCGATAATCTTTCGCGGCAGAAATTCCAAGTTTAAAAGCTTTTCTCTTTTATCGAGCTCTGAATACCTTTACACTCCAATATGGATTTTATGAAATTATAGACACGAGTGAAAACAAAACTTTTTGCCGAATTTCGACTTATTGAAAAATTTACTGTTTCAAAAATTTTCATTTAAGTAAGAAGTTTAAAATAATGGAAAAAAAAATAACATTTTCGTTCGGTGAAAAATTTCTAATTTATCAGTAACTGGTTGGTCTATTTTTTATAGTTTTGATTGTCAGTTGGGATCTATATAGCCCCGACATTATGTTTTTTGGACCCAGCTCAAAACCTAACATGTTAGAAAAGATAAATTCTGTTAATTTTTATATGATTTATTCATATAAATACATTGAAACAGTACACTGTTGAAAGTTTTCTTGAAATTTTCCGTTAAAAAGTACTGGCAACCGTGATGTCCATACTTTTTACCGTAGAATCCTATTTTACTGTAAAATTTTACGGTGAAAAAAGCAAGAACGATCAGTCTAATTGTGTTGAACAAGCATGAAGAAATATGAGCAGTGAGATTCGAACTTAAGTCTCTTTATTCGGAGACAGCTGTCTCAACCACTACCATGATTGGAGGGAACGGGAAAAGCTTAGTAGGTGCTTCGTTCTGTAAACCACATGGTATCAATTGGTACTAATTACTGTACAATTATCTCTGTACTGTATAATATCTATGAATTTTTAACAATGTACTGTAAGTGACATGAACATGTGAGGTGTTCAGAGCTAAAATGGGTTAAGTCCCTGAACGACTTGGTCCACTTTCGTTCGACACAACTCATTTAACGCGAAGAACTTTTGGCTTTTATTATATGCGGCGGTCAGAGCTATACTGCCGTGCTGAGCACGAAAGTTGTATCTACACTTTTTAATAAAATTCGGTTGCGGTCACCAAAGGGAGCTTTTGTCACACATTGAAACTAGGTACCATGTTTTATGGTCATTTGTCAATGAGAAATATTTGTAAAACAGTTCTGAAAAAGTTGCATCTGAATCAAACATATGGAGGCAAAACTTTGAACGGCAAATTCTCATTTTCAACTTCACTGCAGATACGACTTTTGTGCTTTGCACGGCAGTATAGAGGATCTAGAAAATAATTACCTTGATTCACTTTAACTCTGAACGCGTCATATGTACATGTATAACCACCCAGGTGTGCAGGTATGAAATGCGGATTTGTTCTAAAAAACATATTAAATTGAGTCGTTGATAAAATTGCTTCATTCAATGTCTGTTCTAACACAATTTACAAGTCCTCCCTTTTTTTAGGTAGTTTGAGTACTGTTAAGCTAGAAAAACTATTTACGTTGTGAAAATCATATCCCAGGATTTTTCTAACATTCCTATCCGAAAATTACTGGCCAACTGCATGTTTAAGTGTTAAACACTTTGGAGGTTCTTGTATACCGATTTCTGAAATGCAATATTTTTATCCTTGTAATTGTCCGAAATCAGTTAGGCGTTTCCTTTGTTCAGTGCGGTACTTGTTGCTGCTAAGTTTAATACCCAAACATTCTTAAATCTGAAACTAACTGAACTATGGCTGAAAACTAAATGTGAATCCTGTCAGTCAAATTGGAACCGCGCGTAAAATTATTGCCGAGTAAAAACAATAATAATAATAATAATAATAATAATAATAATAATAATAATAAACAGTATTTGTATTATGCTCTTTTACAGCACATGACGATGCTTACTGCGCTCTGCTATTGCAACTTTTGCAAGTAGTGCATATACTGTTATTAGTCAATACTACTTTCACCACAGTTTTCCCACAACAGCTCCTACAGTATCTTCTCCAAATACAAGAGGTTAAGATACCTTAACCGGTACATCAATGCATGACAAAACAGAAATAATATAACTTAAGTTAAATACGATGAATTTTCAAAAACCAAAGCTAAGTGGGTTTATTGGACTAATTAACTATTTGAATTTTTAATATAATGAGCAGTAATATTTTCTCACCGATGAAACTTGATCTTTGTCTTATTTTTCATAGTTTTCAAGGAACATTTCAATTGTTACGTTGCATTTTTGAACCAGTGTTAAAAGCATTTTACACATGCCACTTATAATTATATGAAGCGCACAACTACGTGTTGCGTACACAACTTCATGCAATATCACTCTTTTCATAGACACTAAAACCGTTAAAAAAAACTATCTTGTGGCTAAAAAGATGTCTAGAAGTATATTGCACTTTCCTTAAGTTTTTGCTTTGTTTTTATAAAACTTGGTTTCGATATAACACGGTATACATCCCTTGATTCACGTTATTTCTAAGCTTCGTATTGCACGGTTTCGATATAACATGAAACTCTGATTCGATACAACACGATACATATTGACATGATTTTTACTATGTACATGATTAATTAGCGTAAAAAATAAGTTAAAAAGTCATTTAAAAAAAAGTCTCGTTTAACACGGTTTCGATGCTACACCTCACGATTTAACCGTGTTATACGAGGGACGCCTGTATATTGGGCCGATATAATGATTTTAATATAAGATGCGGCTCTCGGGCAGAAAAAGGTTGGGTGTTAGAAGCGCGTTGTATGTGAACGTGGAGTTATACTCATCATCTTAGTAAACGGAAATAAAATGTTTAAACAAAAATGGTTAGTCTGAAGGTTTTCATTTAGGATGTTTACTTATCCGCTAAGGTATTTGGATCTGCAGTTTTTGGATCACAGTGTTTAAAATAACGGAAGATTCATCTTATACGGGAATTAATTTCACCAAACTATTTCTAAACGAGCTGATGTGTGCATCACATGACTTCCTTTTACTCCAATTTAAAGATAATAGTGCCTCGAAGTGAGCAAAAAATCAATTTAAATACTTTAATTTCAAGTCTGTTGCGAACCGAAGCAAAGAAAACGTTTTATACAGATACATTTTCCCAATATTGGCAGTTTTAATGTGATTCAATGATTAACTCCCTAAATATGACCAAATTGAAACCAGATTTAAAAAATGAAAAAATAAAAAAACCCCGCCAAGTTGGCGACAAAACTTGGCGACCAAAAGCTTGGCGATATATTCCCAAGTGTTTGCTAAATTATAGCACAGCTTGAGTTTACATTGAAATTAACAATGATTTTACTCCAAAAAGGTGTAAAAGACCCCCTTTGGAACATCCGAATGCAACCAAAAGAGAAGGTGCACAACTAGTCCCCACTTGGAGTCTTTGTACCAAATTTCAACTTTCTAGGACATACCGTTCTTGAGTTATGCGAGATACATACACACATACGCACATACATACTTACATACGGATTTCACGAGAAAATTCGTTGTAATTAACTCGGTGATCGTCAAAATGGATTCTTCAGGTGTCTGTACGTTTTTAGGCATGTATACACGTGTGGTCGGGTTGAAAAAAAAAATATATCTATTAGGTGGCGAGCAAAATGGAAATTAAGGCCGATTTTTGATTGAAAATTTTTTCGCGAATACAATATTTCCTTTTTTGTAAAAGTAAAAAATGACAAACCTGTTTTTACTAATATTGGCGTTTTATTTTAGGATTCGATTCAAAATAAGTACGAAGACACAACTATACCTATGTTTTAATCATCTTTTAAGATTTTTTGAAATGTAAAATTTAGAATAAATTCATTTATTTTCATCAATTTGTGCTTAATTCCCGCAGCATAATGATACCCTTTTTGGTACGCATGACACATTTTCGACTAGTACTTGCTTAAAAATGTATTTTAAGAGCAATTAAATAAATAGAGGAAAACAATGAATTGCTTTAAAATTTTTCACATTAAAATCTCATGTTTAATACTTTTCGAAGTATTAAGAACACCGCGCTAACTGCACCGGGAAATAGATTAAGAGATAAAAGAAGTAAAATATATGTTGTTCTAAAGCAATGGAATATCTTTTTAATGCTCCAAAAAATATTCCTACTACTACATGTCACGGAATTAGCTTTTTAAAGGCATTTTGAATTTTCCGTAACAGAAAATGATTTTCTCCATATGCGGCGACTTCAAAAACATAAATATAGTTAATTACCATATTTAACGAGCAAAAGTTAATTAAAAAAATAGAAACATTGATTAGCTTTCTCACTGATTAATAACATTTTTTGAGCGAAAAGTCTTGTTTTTGGTAAACAAAAACTGCAATACGAATTAAAATCTAAGCCAATATCGATAAATGATCAAAAATTTGCAATTAACTTGGTTCTTACTGAGAGCAAAAATTTATTTCCTTTACTAAAATACTTCTAAGTTACTGAGCTTCACCTAACATAATAATTTTTCAAAATAATTGTAATTGCGCAATGTTTATTTCCCTGCGTTTTCCTCGTAAATTTCTCCCTTAGTCTACAAATAAAGTAGTAAATTAATTTGTACATGAAACAAACGTAAAATTAATTCTATTTAAACGAACTAAAACCATAACCGTTTCATGTAAATGGTTCCCAAAAATTCCAAGTTGCATTCCTATGTTCTGGTGCTACACTCGGGTTAAACTCTAAGAGCTGTAAACTTAATTACTAAGAAAATGCATTAATATCGGTGTTAAAACTCAAAGGGTGTTTTAAGATTACTTTCAGGAAAGTTTTATAGCCACATAAAGGCTGTAATTGCTTGCATTACCGCTTTTAATCCTTCTTGTAAGATATTTATTTTCAGGAAAAAAAATGGGTTCTGCTAATAGCAGCATTTTTAAGTTAATGCTGTCAATAAATTAAAAATAAATTAAGTTGTTTAATAAATAATTCAAACACATTTATGCTCTTATTTAAAAGAATATTTTAGCAATTAATCTTTATTTGCTTTGCGTTGGCAATTTGTTATTTTAAAATTGTCTAACAAGGAGAGGTTACGGTCTCGGAAATTCAGATCGGGATGAGATTTGGCATATTAGTAGTATCCCTTAAGGGTACTCTCAGGGTAAAGTAATAAAGCGCACTAGCCATAAAATTCCGAGAAAACAGCCTTTAAAGATTTAAGCGCAACTTATTAACTAGTAGAGATTGTTCGTAAACAAGCGCCCGGTGGTCATGTGGGCAGCGCGCTGGGGTTCCATGCGGTCAATCCGGGTTCAAATCCACTGCGAGGTTTTTCATTTTTGTTCATTTATCAAGTGACTATTACCGCTTTTTGCAGTTTGCAAAACTCTATTTACTATTCTCACAAACAAGTGACTACACATTTTTAGATATTATAAACTTTGACGAAGTAAATGATTTTTGCAATAAAAACATAATCAGTTTCTTTGTGGATGACTAAGAATGTTGTTTTATTGCATATAAGCAGGTAGTCAAATTTTAAAAAAACCTAACCGTACTTATCGAGCAATGGTTTTGCTCCTTGATTCTGTTATTTGTAAATTTATCGTCTGCTGTATTTTTCATTGAATATTCAACTCCTTATTTTCCATCTATTATTGTTTGCAATGTTCATATTTGTTTTCATCATTAAATTTATTTATCGTCTGTGCTGTATATTAGACTGGAACATTCTATACCGTGAAAAAGGATTTCAGTTTTTAAAATATTGTGAATCGAAATGGTCGGTTATTGAAGTAATCCTGAAACAAATAAAATCTGTTGGCAAAATGGATCAAAATTCATTGCACAAGAAATTATTGAAGCAGAGATTAAAAGATGCGGTCGTTTATTACGAGAGCTTGCTTACTGAAAACCATTTGATTGCAGCAGAATCATCAAGTTCAATTTCTCATGAAGCAGTGTTAATGGGCGAAGAAATTTTTGAACGTACTATGGATATGCTGGTTGAAAAAATATTTGTAACTGATGACGAACTTGCTCATGAAAATGAAAACTGTGAGGAGGAACCTTTTGAGCAAGTCGAAATTCAAAGCTCATCAGCTGAATACGAACCAAAAGAGAAAAAAAGAAGAGAGGTTGAGTATCTTCCTTTGGATTACAAAATTAAAGTTGTGAACATAGCAACGGCTCACCCCTCATGGAATCTACAAACCTTACAAAAAGAAGTTAAAAAAAATGAATATTTATCGCAATGGGAGAAAGAAATAAAAAATGGAGGAAATCTATTAGATCAATACGATGTAATCAATTCTTGGACATATGATCGTTTTCTAGAAGCTCGAGAGAATTATCAACAAGTTACTACTCGGAACTTGCAACAGTGGGCTTTAGCAGCAGCACGACAGTTTACAGATTTTGAATTTAAAACATCTGACAGTTGGGTAAAAAAATTTCAAAAGGAAGCATGCCATTCGTCAGCGAAAAGTCACAAATTTGTTTCAAAAAGAGAAACTGCGACGATCGAAGAAACTTTGGCTTCTGCAGACACTTTTGTAATCCAGACGTTAAAGTTGATACCGAATTTCAAAAACGATTATGTTATCAATGCTGACCAAACTGGTAAGTAATTAAAAACTTATTTTACGATCTTCAGACCAAGGGCGGATCCAGCTTCTGGTTTAGGAGGAGGTCATTTTCGGAAAGGGAGGGGTAAAAGGGTAATTTTTGTGCGAAATGGGCAATTTTTTTTCAAAATATGTCCCAAAAATGCAATTTTATTCTATATTTGGTCATTTAAAAGATGGATCATGACCCCCCCCCCCCACAACCCTCTCTCTGGATCCGCGCCTGCTTTTGACAAAATATTTTAATTACCATTTCCTTTTTCCAGGATGTCAGTATCAGTCGGCGTACAACAGGACTTTGGCTCGAAAGGGAAGTAAAACTATTTTCGTCAAAAGGCACGACATGAATAGAGTAATGCATTCATATACCGCTCAATATTCTTTTACCCTGTCTGGAAAAGTTCTGCCCTTTGTATTTGTTTTTTTACAAAAAGCAACTGGTATTTTTGGCCCCCGAATTCAAAAAACAATTGATAAATACTAACAAAAATATAAAAATGTCATAATAACATCTTCGAAATCAGGAAAGGTAACAACAAGACTATACATCGAATTTTTAAACCGTTTGCTTGAAGTTTTATGTGGGAAAGGAAGAATTTCTATTGATTATCGACTCTTCGGGAGGACAAACAAAACCTGAACTATACGACCAAATTTTCCAGGATGATGAAAAATATCCAACTTTTCAGTTAAAGGGATTCCACCAAAATGTACTCCACTTGTTCAACCTTGCGACGTCTATTTTTATAGACAGGTAAAGAATTTAATAAAAAATATACATAATTGCGCGTTTCTCGTTGAAAATAATAGAGAAATAAATGCCCGTGAAGACTGCATAAAAATACAATCAATTGTCCATCAACTGTCATCGCCAATTTTTGATAAAATGATTCGATATACCTGGTATACTTCTAAACATTCTGACAAAAGAGAAATTTTCCTGAATGTAAATGAAGTATGTTTTCCAACGACTCTTTCACAAAAAAGTTGATCCTGTAAGCAATCTTCCTTTATAAATTGTGCGAGATATCAAAACAGTTATTGTTTTCCATGTTTTTATGATAAATATCATTCTGCTGTATGTATATAAATAACAACTATATTGTTAAAAATCATCTATAAATTAAGCTCCACAGTAATTTTGTAACCGTTGTAATTCAAATTTTAACTTGTATCGATTTAATTTATCTCCATTTTCTCTATTAAAGTGCTTTACGTGTTTAAAAATTTCGCATTATCTTCAATTCAAATTGTACAAAGCTGTAACAGTTACTTTATAAATGAAAAAAAAAAAAAAAAACACTCGCAGTGGATTTGAACCCGGATCGACAGCATGGAAGCCCAGCGCGCTGCCCACATGACCGCCGGGCGCTTGTTTACGCACAATTTCTACTAGTTAATAAGTTGCGCGTAAATCTTTAAAGGCTGTTTTCTCGGAATTTTATGGCTAGTGCGCTTTATTACTTTACCCTGAGAGTACCCTTAAGGGATACTACTAATCTGCCAAATCTCATCCCGATCTGAATTTCCGAGACCGTAACCTCTCCTTGTAAGAGCAAACTGAAGCTTTGTAGTTGCCCATAACCAAGTAAATACTCACTGAAGATGCTATTAAATCAATTCTCACCTTGCAAATGTACCAGTAGGCTGGAAAACAAAAAATCTATTTCTTTTTCCGGCATTCGCAAATGTAGGTCTTTATTTTTAGTAAAGTGCACTTGAAAATGCACACTTCTTTTAATTCTATAACGAGCAAAGTTTTACTTCTGCTTAAAAATAGGCTTTTTAACAATTTTTAAAAATGTTTTGGTATATTTGATGGTAAATTTTTTGGTGTTTTTTCAGTTAAATCCCAATGTTGTGAAGTGGTTGTGTAACTGTACATCACACTTAAATTAAATTATGATTTTGCAAATTATAGCAATGGGGAACATATTTTTGACTTTTTTTAAAAAAAAATTCCAATGGCAGGTGCAAAAGACAATACTGACATCGAAAACAAATTAACTGAACAACAAAAATAAAAGGAAATAACAAAAGAATGACAATAAAAAAGTCTATCTACCCCATTCTGTCTTTTGCTACCAGTATCGTTCCCACAAGCTCCTGGAGCAGAGCGTTTGGCAGCGCATCAGATGACTACAATTCATAGGTTCCTGAAGGCTACAGAGCATGCAGTATGGGTCATTAATAGTCCAGTCATTATACAGTGGTGGACAAAATTATAGACTCATTTTTTTTTCTTTTGTTTCAATTACAACATGACTCAAATTAAATTACTTTCTTTGAAGTAAAGATGAATAGTTGAAGAAATAGTTCTAAAATTAGTACATCTTATCAATTAAATTAAAAATTTCATAAAATTAGAAAATTTGCAAATTTAATATTTTATCATTATGTGAAACCTGGACAAAAGTATAAACTCAGAGGTAAAAAATCCAGGATTACGAGAAAGTTTCGTTCCAAAATGTTAATTTAACGCCATAGAATAAATAAATGTTGCCATCAGTGATTGCTAAAAGTTTTGTTTTTGGAAATTAATGAGAAACATATAAATGCACCGCTGGACAAAATTATAAACTCACTTTTTTTTCATTTTTTCAATCATAATTTAACTCAGTTAAAAAACTTTTTGTTTCAGTAAAGATAAATAACTGACTAAATAGTCCTAAATTCAGTATAACTCATAAACTTTATGAAATAAATAATTTAATTAAAAAAATCTCAACTTTAACATTTTTATAATACATGAAACCTGGACAAAAGTATCAACTCACAAAAGTAAGCAACTCTGAAGTTTGGTAGAATTTTATTCAAATACTTAATCCAATTATTTAATGTCCAAAAATGAACCAATGCTGAATTACAAAATGACAAACTTACAATACTGCATAAACACAATTATAAGCTAACAAAATTTTAATTTTTTTGAGTTTAATTCAGTTACATTTGCAATTACTTCAGTAAAACAAAAGCGTAGATTTAGGAAAATGTAATTTTGCTATTAACATGGATAAATTGAAAAAAAAATCAATAGTTGAAACGTTTTAAAAATTAACACTGCATTAAATCTAGCCATTAGTGTAAACTACAAACTTTTAAGAACGCGTTGGGCTCCCAGTTTTCTGAATTACCTCGAATATGCGAATGGGCATGTAGATTTCACAAGCGTTTCCAACAGCTGCAGTGGCATATGGTTCCATGCTAAAAATATTGCCCTTTTTAATTCCTCTATGGTTTGGTACTGGTGCCGATCATGATAAACTTTGCGAACCGTGGTCCCCCAAAGATTTTCAATCGGATTAAGATCCGGACTACGAGCTGGCCATTTGGTAACTTTGATACCCCAGCGCTTGAACCATTCTTTTGTACTTTTCGCTGTGTGTACACTCGCGTTATCTTGCTAAAATAACCAGTTACTTCCAGGAATCAGATGAGCAAAAGGTAAGAGATGATCTTCCAGTATTAATTGGTAATCTTCAGCGTTCTATCTTCCATTAAGAAATGCCAATCCTGCTTTACCATACTGAGAGAGTTATTTATCTTTACTGGAACAAAAAAATTTTTCAACTGAATTAAATTATGATTGAAAAAATGAAAAAAAAAATGAGTTTATAATTTTGTCCAGCGATGCATTTATATGTTTCTCATAAATTTCCAAAAACAAAACTTTTAGCAATCACTGATGGCAACATTTATTCATTCTATGGCGTTAAATTAACATTTTCGATTGAAACTTTCTCGTAATCCTGGATTTTTTACCTTTGAGTTTATACTTATGTCCAGGTTTCACGTAATGATAAAATATTAAATTTGCAAATTTTCTAATTTTATTAATTTTTTAATTTAATTGATAAAATGTACTAATTTTAGAACTATTTCTTCAACTATTCATCTTTACTTCAATGAAAATAATTTAAACTGAGTCATGTTGTAATTGAAACAAAATTTAAAAAAATTGAGTCTATAATTTTGTCCACCACTGTAGTAAGTTCACCGCAGAATTCGAGATACCCAGCTGTAAGTCAGTAAATACTTGTATATTGACACCCTAAAAGTTGTCTCAAAACCTACATATGGTAGGTTGTACGCAACTATTAAATTTCAAGATCAAAGGTCACAAAAATCTTTTTTTTTGCGTTTTTTTTTTGTAAATATCTCATTTTTCATGGGTTTTTTGCTATTTGTATTTATTATCAACATCGTAGAATACAAAACTCTCTACAAATTTTGCTTAAAAATTTTTTTATACGATGAACCGTTTTCGAGATAGAGGGTGGAGAGCGCGCGGTCACAGGATCACTTCAGGTCAACGGGTGCCTCCGGTCGAAAACGCGCCATATATAGTTGATGAACTATCGATAAATCAATGATTATAAATATTTGTCAATTTGTATTAACTATTATATTATATTTTATCATTTTTTTCTAACCTATTCGCTTTTTATTCAGTATTAATTTACTTAACAACACTTACCTGCCCATGTAATTGCAGAATTGTTGACAAAAATATCGGAATTATATTTGAATTTTAACCTAATTATTATTAATAACTTCTTACATGATGAAAAATGTAATGGGCAAGCTTGTCTCAATGCTCTACCATATCAGCGCGATATTAACGAAGATGGAACCTTTGACCCTGAAATCATGGAAGAACTTGAGACAAATGTCGTTGAAGACGATAATGAAGATCAGTTTGAAATTTACCAGCAGCCGGAAGACGACGATGAAGAGGAAGAAGATGATTAAAATTATAAATTATAGTTTTTGTACCCTTTATTCCATTTTTTTACTTTTAATAAAAATAAATGTATTGAATGATATTTTTTAATAAAAAGATTAAGTCATAATTTATTTGTTTTTTTTTCATCATGTCAGAAGTTATTAATATTAATTAGGTTAAAATTCAAATATAATTCCGATATTTTCGTTAACAATTCTGCAATTACATGGGTAGGTAAGTGTTGTTAAGTAAATTAATACTGAATAAAAAGTGGATAAGTTAGGAAAAAAATGATAAAATATAATATAATAGTTAATACAAATTGACAAATATTTATAATCATTGATTTATCGCTAGTTCATCAACTACATATGGCGCGTTTTCGACCGGAGGCACCGGTTGACCCGAAGTGATCCTTTGACCGCGGCGCGCTCTCCGCCCTCTATTTCGAAAACGGTTCACCGTATAAAAAAAATTTTTTAAGCAAGATTTGTAGAGAGATTTGTATTCTACAATATTGATAATAAATACAAATAGCAAAAAACCCATAGAAAATGAGATATTTACAAAAAAAAAAAAAAACCGCAAAAAAAAAAAAAAAAAACGATTTTTATGACCTTTGACCTTGAAATTTAATAGTTGCGTACACGCTACCATATGTAGGTTTTGAGACAACTTTTAGGGTGTGAATATACAAGTATTTACAGACTTACAGCTGGGCATCTCGAATTCCGAGATTCTTACCTAATTGAAGCTTAAATAACTGGACTATAAAGACATTATTATTGCATTATTGCGATGTAAAGGCTTAGCAAGGCAGTCATTGCCAGTGGTAAGGCGGAATTCGGCGACTGCTTTCATTGTGGGCCAGTCGGAAATTCTTTGAATATCATTCCACCAAGATTTCTGAGATTTTTGATTTAGTGCTTCAAATACGATTGAAATATTAAACCACTCTAAAATAGTTTACTATTATTTATTAATCGTACTCTAATAAGATTGCTTTTGCTATTTGGGAGAGAGAGAGTGAGACTTCACCCATGTAAGGTTTGGAAAGACAAAATTTACAAAATTTCTATGGCAATCATTACCTAAAATATATATTTGACATTTTTATCGGTACTTTACTCAAACTTAAGTTACTTTTAATTCGTGTAAAACAGACACCGCTAAAAGTGCTTACGATTGGAAACTAAGAAAATTTCTAGGTTTTGAATAAAAATAGGTCCATGATAAACAAAAAAGGGTAAAATGCAGTTCATTCCAGTGATAGAATAAGTGTAAAAGAAATTTAAATCGCTTCTTTAAATTGATATTCTCTTACTTACTTGTTTTTCTTATGTGTATGGTAATTTTCTCAAAACAATATTGCATTTTCAAAACATTGTCTTAAAATGCTGAAATTATATATTCTGCGTACCTAATGAACAAATACGTCACACTTTACCTATAATTATTTTTAAAAAATCCAAAATGACGTGTAGTTTTAAGTACGTAATTGAACCACAGATGCAGAATAATTATCAAACATTGATAACGAGCAATTAAGAGTATTTAATTCGTCAATGCTCCAAAAAAGTTTGAAGTTTTGTGTTAAATAGAGCTGTCTTATCTTTCTCATCCTCATTTTATTTTGTAAAGGATGGTTCAAAATGACATGAAAAAAAGGTTAAAAATACTCATTTCTACATTGCGGCACTTGTTCCAATAAACGAAGCAAATTACCAAACCAAACTTTGAATGAATAGTATGTTTTGGGGTCGAAAAAAATTGAAAGTTTTAAACTTCTATTGCTGATTTGTAAAAGTTCACCATTGACATTACCAAACCAAAATGTGGATGAGTTGAAGTATATTTTGGGGTAGCAACAAATTGAAAGTTTTAAGCTTCTATTGCTGATTTGTAAGACTTCGCCATTTACAGGTCACTTCGAAGCAAATCAATCAACTATTATAATTGACTAAAATTGATAAAAGATGTCTTGAGCACCTTCTACTTGTTCTACTGCATTCAAAAAAATTTTCAATGTCCAAAAAGGTGACCCTGATGGCCGATGATGTTAATAAATCACAGTTAACCGGAAGAAAATGTTGCAGGCAACATCATCATTTATAAAAAACTTGTATTATGGCATTTGTAAATGTGAAGTACATTTTTCACAACATTTCTGTACCTAATTTCATCATTGTTAAAATATCAGTGTTTTCGTAAAAACTATTATCATCTTTATGGAAAGTTGGTGTCCTGTATAGGTGTAATGTAAAATTGCTTAATTTTATGTATTCTTTTCTCAAAAGGTTTTACTGATGGAAATTTACAATTTTCACAGCACTTGCGAGAGATATCTAAGAGTGTACAAAAGAGGATTTTTAAGACAATTCTGTTTATTTCATAATTTATTACAGTTTAACTAATAAATGTTTTTTTAAAAAGACCACTTTTAATCATTAGATCAGCTGCTTAGTAAAAAGTGCGAGTATGAAAGTAAAAATTTTAATTTAGTATAGTTACGAATATATAAATAAAATGTGAAAATGTTAAAGTAGTATTTAAAGTAGTTTTCTGGAAAAAAAAATGAACCTGGGTTTTTAAAATTGCCATTTTGAGAAATTCAGTTTGAAAATAAAGTTGTACGTGGTATATAAATGAATCTTTACCCCATTAATATTTAAATTGTGTTAATTTTAATCTACATAGAAAAGTGAATTCGGTGTCAATTGGAAGCCCTTGATTTGAGTATTTTGAATACATAAAACTGAAAAATTATTATTTTGTTTTAAGGTATTTTAAAGTATCAACTACCATTAATGCTGAATCATCGCCAAACCTAAATATTAACCAATTGAACTTATTTTTTCATACCTCGTTCTACAGTACCATATGAAAACGGGTAGGATAGTGGAGAATATAATTTCAGAAATTTTTATTTTGCGTTACCATAAGAAATAAGAAAACAGATTAGGCAAAAATATTGATTGATTTGGATCTTTATTTTCTTCTGTGAAGTTTTGCGCAGTACAGAAGAGTAAAATAATTGCACGATGGAAGCAGAAGGATTTCAGTATGAAGGATAACAGTATTTTCTCATGCTATTTTTTAGACATTTGTGCAGTTATTAGAAAGAAATAAATAAACATGCAAAGCGATATTTATTATGCTATCAAAACTGCATTCATTCTTTTCTACTGTTAAAAAAGGCTGTGAAAAATCAATACACAATAATAGATGAAATTAATGCAATATGTAAGATAATTTATTATTCCTATATTTTTCCAATTGTTTTTCATTGAATATTTTACCACTACCATGCCCAAACCTCCAACACTAAATTGATATTTCTTAGCGTTTTTTTTTTCTTTTTTTCTTTTTTTCTTTTTTTTTTGTAGAAAACTCAGGGCTGAATAAATAAATGTCTAAATAGTTACGGGTACAGTCAAACTTTGTTCAAAATTTCATAATCTGCTATTCGTGAAAACCTTTATTTAACTACATATTTCAGCATAATATTTTTTAATGTATTTTTAAATGTATTTTTTGAACTGATAATTCATTTAGCTTTTTTTTAAAAACAATTTCTTTAAAAAAGTATTTGCTAATGGAATTTCATAGAAATAAATTTAAAATACTGCTTGTTTTTTAAAAAAACATTGATGGAAATCGTTTTATTAATTAAACTTAACCTACCAAATACACACACACGCACACAAAAAAAAAAAGAATCATAAAAATCGATCGAACCGTTTCGGAGGAGTTCAAACACTAACTCCGTGATAGGAGATTTTTATATATTAGATTTAAAAATTTTTGTTGCCATCTTCGATTTGTCTACAAATGAAATGTTTGTAATTACTGTCTGACCACGGATTGTACGGAAAGACAAACATCCGTTTTACAGCCGGAAATGGACGAATCTATAATTTTTTTTTTACCGATGTCAGCTTTTGCAGAAGCAGAGTCTCATTCAAATGAGCGGAATACGCGCTTCAAATTTTTACTTTCCCCCCTTATTCACATAGATTCATCTTATCTGGACGTTTGAAAATTCGACGCAATCCGTGGTTGGACAGTAATTTAAGCAAGGCTTTTACAATGATTTTCAGCAATGGTTTTTTCAATGGTTTTCAACAATGGTTTTTTCAATGATTTTCAACAATGTTTTTTTCAATGATTTTCAACAATGGTTCAACAATGGTTTTTACAATGATTTTCAAGCAAGAAAAAATCTGGATAGGGACACCCTGATAACCTAACGATATGAAACATACTTTATGCCCTATTCTCATACCTAACAAATACACATAAAGAATTTCAAGAAAATCTGTCGAACCGTTTCGGCGGAGTTCAAGCACTAACAACGTGACGGAAATTTTAATATATTAGATTGTCACACATACTGAGGAAGAACAACTTCACACTTTATTAAGCAAAATTAAAGACTTTCATGTTAAGTTTATAAATTAAAGTCTATCAGCATATGGTTTGAAATGTGAATGCTAAGATATTTTGAAATGAACTATGTGAAAAATTATTCTAATAAAGTTTTTTTCTAATTTCGAACCATACGTGAAATGTCTGAAATTTTTTTTTAAAGCGGTATTTATTTTTCAATTCATTCATGCATTTATAAACACAGTATTAAATTTCATGCTCTTCCTTTTCATCTAGTTTAAAGCTTCCTCACGGAAATAATTCTAAATGCTCATCTAAACTTATTTTCAAAATATTTTCTTCAGTCCGGACTCCTATTTGGCAAGGCTTATTACGTACCACATATGCCACCATAAAAATGAGATTAAATGAACCACAAAGCAACAACTTGTGGCCAAATCCCTTTCAGAGAGGGAAAATAAAGTCCATTAAATGTGTTCCCCAGTTATGATGAGACTGGGAAGTGAGCGTTCGAGCATTACCATCGAGGGGAATATAATCATTACATGGCAGAAGTTAATAGCGAATTCATGTTGGCGTCTGCTCTTGAGGCAAGTTATTGCATCCATTTCCGAAGCGTGGTTCTAATCTGCTCTTGGGGAAGTCTAGAACAAAGCAGAAACACAAAACTGTAGAAGTAAAGGGCTTGGTCTACGTAGAGTGGAGACTGAAATATATATATATATATATATATATATATATATATATATATATATATATATATATATATATATATATATATATATATATATATATATATATATACATATGTCGTTAAAATGAAAATTATAATGGTTTTTTTCCAGTAAAAATAAATAACAAAACTAAATTTGACACATACCCTCCTTTTTTAGACTTACTTATAGTATTATGCTGTAAAAGCTTTAGCTTCTCACTCAAATTTTATGAAGGTGCTCAATAATCCCTTAATTTAACATAAACCGTAGATGCCAAATATTTAGAAACCAAAGATGCCACAAATTTAGAAACATTTAATTTCCCCATTTTTTTTTTGTAAATAAGTATTTCATTGCAATGAATATGCTTATTACTAGTGTATATTATAATACGTAGCATTGTTTTTTCAGTTCAATGTATTTTTTAATCCCCCTTCCCATACTTATTAAATTTGGGGGAGGGGGTTGATCACCCTCTTTCAGTTGAAATAGGAAGCTAAAACTGTTCCAGTGTATTATTATTCACAATTGCAAAAATATTGAAGGATGTCCTGTTATCTAGCTGAAACTTTTTTTTTCACATGAAAGTTCTTGCATGAAATGTTTACCTCTATATTACTTATTTATTTCATTCCTTTTCTCTGAATGGCAACTGTGGTTGTTGGAAAATTATCCTTGATAGTGCTCTTTCTCTCTCGCCGATTATCCATGGCTGATTAAGAAGTGGTTTTATTGCTGGTTTAAAAGTTTTCATTAATAAAATTGTGATACAGTCTGCCATATTTAATAAGCGTGTCATGCTGTTTTATTGCGAACCAGAAAGTTACAATTGCTATTATTATTACTTTTTCATCAATATTATTATTATTATTATTGTTGTTATTAGTATTATTGTTATTACTAATGTTATTATTATTGTTATTATCCTTATCATTATTAACATTATTGTTGTTGTTGTCTTGTGCCAGCTAGGCTGGCAATTTGAGGCATTAGCAGCTCGCACCTGAGGATTAGGGGCGGAGTCCCCAGGCGCCTCGAACATGCATCTCATATTTCCGTGGCAATTTAAGGTGCACTGCTTCACTTTTCCAACTATACCGTAATTTAGCGTCAAGTCCGACTTCCACAGTACACACGTGCCATAAGGACCCGTTTATAGGGCAGGCAGCCAATCACAGCACAATAACACATTTAAAAAAAAAGGGGCGAGGACAGGAGAGGTATTTTTTTATTTTTTATGTTAACTTAGAGTTTTAAGTAAAAAAACAGCAATACCAAACACTGATTTATTGACGTCTTAAGTAGTTCCTTCCGGATTTGATTTCAGTTTTTTGAAACACTACACAAGGCATTAATTTTAATTACATCGCAGTTTATTTAAATTGGTTAAAATAGAAGAAATTATTTGCGCTGCTATTTTTATTAAAGATCTTTGAAAATTTTCCCTAAGTGTTGTTTTTCATATGTAAATGGCACGACACTCAAGAACAAATTTAAGGGATTTTTTTTGTATTAAAATGTTTTCCTTACTCTTTTCCTTTTAAAACCTACTCAAAATCCAGATAGCCCTTTTTAGCTTACTTTTCCGTAAAATGATTCAAAAAAAAAAGAAAAAGAGTGATAAACCTTAATGCACCTTTAAAATATTGCTAGAAACACAAAAAAAGTCGGAAATAAATCCTGATTAAGAAAAATAAATCTTGATCATAAAAGTAAGAATTGGGAAGTAAGGTTTTAGGATGAAGAAAAGGTGTCTGTCGGTCTGCCTGTCTGTCCCCGTAATTACTTTTGAGGGGATTCTTCGATTTTCTAAAACAAATCTTTTTTTTTTGTTCGAAAGACCTCGGTGAGGACACCTCATTCCAATTACGCATATTTTGATATGAACAACTTTTTGTCCAATTTTTCAACATTAGCTCCCACTGTCAAATTCAAAGAAAATATAGCACTCAAACTGGACAGATATACTTCAAATAAACTTTATTAAAAACAGCTCTTGAACAAGAACATGCGCAATATATGATTTGTATATGTTAATATTTTTTTTTTTTTTTTTGAAGAATTCAAAATTTGTTAACATTAACGGCTACGAGGTGATTTCAAACATTTTTTCCTGCAAAATCAAATAAATTGAAAAGAATTTAGCGCCAAAAATAGAGAAATTTGTGCAGATTCTAAATATATTCTTAATTTTTGGTTTCAAGATATAGGAAAAAAAATATTAATAAAAATCAAAATGCCATCTCTAGTACATCTAACATAGACGTTAGTCCAAGATGAGTATGACTGAATCAAAATTAACTGAATTCAAAACGCAAATTCATTTATCCTCATATATATATACAATAGCGAATGATCGAGTAACGCTCCTGACGTCATGAACAATGAAACCACCATGGCATGATAATATGAAAATATCTATTGGTAATATTTAACATGCAGAAAAAGGCTTTATTGAGACAAGACTGAACTGGATCCGGTAACTAAACTGTTTTACTGGTAAAACTTTCATTTCAGAGGAATGAAGAAAAGAAAAAATGGTCAATAATGAACGCTATCAACTGGAGTTTAGGGTTAATCCACTAAAGTTAGGTTTAAAATTTCGACTATCAAAATATCACCAAATAGGCAATGGCTTCGTTCAAATGTAAAAGCAATTTTCACCCGTTGTACCTTGACGGGCGGTTTTTTAGTTCTGAAATAATGTTTGTCAGATTTTTTTTTTTTTTCATTTCAGACGTTTTTTTGGTTTAAACTTATTATTTTCGGCAACTGAAAGTCAAAGGAAGTTCGGAGTGCTTTATTTGTTATCCAAAAGAAGGTGTAGCAAAGGATTTTAATCTTTGAAATTATTCAGTAAGGGAGGACTAACCTTTAAAAAATATATATATATATATATTTTGGTAATAGAGAAAAAAAGAGGCCCCCATATTTTTTTTTACCAAACAGAAAGAGCTTCAAACGATATACGTCTGACCCCGGATTGTATGGAAAGGCAAACATCCGGTTTACATGCAGAAATGGACGCATCTATTAGTTTTTAGGGATGTTAACTTTTACAGAGATTTGTTAGCCTCTAAATTCAACAGTCTCATTCAAGTGAGCGGAACGCGCGCATCAACTTGTTTACTTTTCTCCCTCATTTGGATCGACTCGTCTTAATAGCATGTTTGCCAATTAAATACAATCCATGGTTGGATAGTAATTATTGATAAAATTTTGAAGTTTTGATGTTTCTTTTTTTTATTTGCGAACGACTAATTTTATTTCAAGCAGGAAAGCTGTAGGAAAAATGGGCTGATACTGAATTTTTTGTTCATTTATTTTTTACCTATTTTGATTCAAAACAGTATGTTGGGAGAATATTTTTTGTAGTTTTATTCATTAATTTCCCTCTTGTGAAATTGCCGAGTTTAGCGTTGATTAAAATGGCTGCTTCGTTAAATATGGTCCAAATAGAAAAGCTGGTTATAAACCGTTAAAGTTCGCTTAAAATTAGTGCATAAGAGTTTAAGAAGCTGAACTTGAAATAAGTTCGCTAGCATCAAATAGTTTTATTTTACATGATCGAGGCATTTTTTTAAATTTAGAAATTCGTATTAAGTGTTTAAATAGTTGAAATGGTTTGAAATCATAGTTTATTGAGAGAATATTGACCTAATGCTAAACAATCAGTGTTGGTTAACAGTAAAGGCGACTTGTTTCGTTCCAGACGGAACCTCTTGTTTCCTCATGACATTTTTCACTAACGTTAGACTGCAAGACATTTAATCATTTGGTACTGCTTAAATTTTTGCCATCTGTTGATTCTTGTTATGAGCAGTTCCAGAGAAAATGTGTGTACTGGAGTAAAACGCAACAATATGTAATTTTTAAGATTGTCTTCTGCTTAGGTTATCCATAAAAATCTTTCCATTGAAATATAATCTATTTAATGCTTGAAATGTCTAAACATCTACTTTCATCCCTTAGTATCAATCATGAATTCCATTTTAGTAGTTTGTTAAGCATACTATAATCTCAATGTATGCCTTTAAATACATTATTTAATTAATGTTTTATTTTAAAAAAAAGGAAATATGTATCTTCTAATATACTTAAAGTTTACCCCATAAGTCGAGTTTTTCCGAACTTACCAGACACAAAAATTAAGAATGCAGCAATTTAAAAGCACATCTCGGTTGAAATAAAATATTATTTAAGTGACACTTTAAGTGTAAAAATATTGTTTAATTGAGTCACTTACGGTGTAATTAACAGGAAACGTTATTGTTGAATGTGTTCAATAGCTCATTTGTTACGCTCCAGAAAACTCCTAACATTTAATTTCCCAAAATATGAGCAATGAGAAGCCAAGAATAAATTTCTCCGTGTTTATAACTGACATCCCGTTTGTTGTGTATTTTAAATGATACTTAAAGTTTTGGAGAAATAAGGAAAATAGGTGAATTAGAATTACAATTGAAAATAACTTTTAATTCAGTAACTTATTACGTAACGTAATCAATCAACAAATTAAGAGACATTTTCAAGCATAATTCTACTTTCAAGGTTCCAATAATGGGCCATGCACATATATATTAATGGAACACTTGAGGAATACATAATCCTAAAATGGACCACCATTTAATATACTACTACAAGATCCCGTTATGTTTTATGACGTCACTCGCGGAGTACTAATTGTTTTATCCACTATAATATTAAAATCTTTTCGCATCCGTCTGTCTGTCTGTCTGAAGATCGATCTTCTCGAGAACCTTTGCGAATCGAGAGTCAAACGAGATACCGATCAATTCGAAATTTTCCAAAGAAAACAATAGGACCAATTTCGTAATTGTGCGACTTTAATTAGCGGAGATATTAATTAAAACGTTAACTGACATAACGTTATTCAGGAATTGTTATTTCTTTCCTGTTGCCATTTTGCAAATGGGTGAGTAAATAAAATTCTAAAAATTGTTTTAAAAGAGGATTTTTTTGGCTGCTGTCCAAATCTTAAAACAATGTTTCCATCTAGAATTTTAAATTTTGTTTTAAATTAGTTTAAAATTGGTTGCTCTATTTGGACATAGCCTTTATTTTATCATCTGTCCATTTTTTATTTTTTACATTCAACGTTCTTAACTCTTTCCAGCATATGAAAAATGTTTCTATAGTAATGTTTATTGATTGTAGTGTAAGTTTATCATTCACCGGCCTCCTATTTTGGTACATTTAGGATGTTCGGCTAATTATGTTTATTTTGTTGGACTTTTTACCGTCACATGGGTGAGTTTTCGAATTGTAATTACTCTCTTTTTCCTTCCTGTTTCTATTTTTGAAATACAGTTTGTATCGTTAAAAGAACACGTTAAATTAAGATTGTTTGGATTACTTTAAGTGAAACAGAGTTGAACAAAAATATTGTTTTTAAGGATTTTAACTAAAGCTTAATGGGAATCTGATGACTTGATATTAAATTAATGCTTATTGGTATTTAGTAAGTCTTGGTGCTTTAGTTTCACGTAATCAACCAAAAAAGTGTGTGTCATTTTATGTAAAAGGCTGATTGTAATTGTACATAAATATTTTACATATAGTCTATCAGATTTAATTCAGTTTAAAGTGAGCACAGATTATAGTTGAAAATGCATATATTTTTATCTTTTGTGCTAATTAAAAATACTCATAACTTGTATCATGATAACTATGATTAACGTTAAAGAGATTTTTTTATAATAGTTAAAATAATAATAAACATGCTCCACGACAAAATGAACTAAAAGGCAAAAAATAATTTTTGAATGTGAAGGATGTTCAAAAACTCTACAGCCAAGTAGAACTAGCTTTTTTAAATTAGCTAAAAAAAAGAAAGAATAAAATATTTGATCAAACAATTAATTCTTTAATGTAAAAAAAGCACGGTGTGCTCTCTACTCGCATTTTTTTTCAAAGATTCTGCATCATTGCAACGCGTTAACGTCTAAGCCAGCCCTAGCAATGAGAAATCTAAGACATTTTATATCAAGTAGGGTTTCCAATCCCGCGCCAAATTCAGTTCCGCAGGATTGACTTTATTATTCTAAAAATTAAATTTGTATGTCAAATGGATCAAGTAATGCTGTTTAGGAAGGACGGCTCTTATTACTTGAATTCATAGTCTTCAATTGTAAAGCACTGCAATGTCAGGTTCTAAATAGCAATTATCGTTTGGTAAGCAAAAGTATGCCGCTCGTATGGGATGGCAAAGGATTTTCGCTCTAAAAATAATGTACTTGATAAAAACACCTGCTGCGACTCCACTAAAATTAAAACATTTTGCACATTTAGAAAAAGATCCGCGTTAACTTCATCACCTTCTAAAATAGATTTTTGTTTTCTTATGCTGAGTTTTTGCTTTGGAACTGCAAATTTCGGACAAAAGCGATGCATGTTGGATATGTGGTTTGCTGTATCCTATTCAACTTGCATTGATAATACGCTTGTTGCTCCCTGACGTTGGTCATCGTATCAGTTTTCATTACAACAAGGGGTGAATTCTGCATCATTTCACCAAGTCGCAGTTTCAGTAAAAGTGTTTGGATAACTTCGCTAATTTTACCTCTCACTTTAAAGAGGATTTCAGAAACATGAGCAGCTTAACTTACTGCACTGTCATGCGAGTCATCCCGTATTTCATACAAGTTTCTGTCGCCTCTTTTAGAGACGTGCCGAATATATAAACAATGCCACGCATTTTATTCTTTTCTTTTTTGGAGAAAAATATTGTGCACTTATTGTAAGTTTAAGGTTTGAGTGCAACACTTAAGCTTTCAGAAGTGCTTAACATTGCATTCAGGCTACTCCAGCGAGTTTTGGAATACGTAATACACTTTCTCTATTTTTTCTAAAGCGTAAGTTTCTGGATTTCAAATTTTAGTGATGGTTTTCGAAAACGCTTATAATAGTTACGCATTTTCTCAGTTGCTGAATGTATGAAAATTGAAACCTCGAATGAGAATACCAAATGATTCTCAGAAAAATATACTCTATTTTATTGTGTTCTTAAATGGTACATCCATCGTTGGTCGTACGTGACACAGTTTATCCTACTCTTGCAGTTGTATGAGGAAGAAGATTCAAACTTCAGATGATGCTTCTGAAAATAGTCGTGTTATGAGTGGCAAAAGCTAGAAAACGCTTGAATGGAAAAAAATTGCGGGATTGGGAATTCCGCGGGATTGAGAGCAAAATTCCGCGGGATCAATACCGCTAAATATCTTACAGAATCCCGCGAGATTCGGAATCGGGAATTTGGGATTGGAAAACCTAATATCAAGTCCCCTAAGAAAAAAAAAAACCCGTAAATATGTATTATATTTGAGCTATTGGATTGAGCAATATAATATCAAACAAATTGCTGTTTCTACTATAGTTCGCATATAATATATCGTACTTTGATTATAAATAACTTTTCTGTGAACGTATTTTTCATCAAATTCATTTAAAGATACAATTATCCGCTATCCATCTGGGAAAAAAAAGGAAAACTGTTTTCCCCGAAATCAAGCCTTCTGCACACAGAAGAATAAATAATATGTTTTCAGCACATCCATTTAGTGTCGAAATCTGCATCATCTGTTATCCTGCCCCAGTCTCCGTAAGGAACGTGGGCAGCGGTTTGTCGTCACCATGGCGATACTTATGGTCAGTCCTGCAATCCGCCCAGAGCAGTGCCCATGTCAAGAGATATTTTTAGAAGAGGGGATTCTGTCCTCCTATTTATCTCATCTGACACATATACGTGAGTTTCTAAATTCGTCGGCTAACTGTCTTTAAGGGATTCGAGAAAGATTGTGATAGAGTAGAGGGAGAAGCAAATGTATCATCCATTAGTTTTCGACGTGTACTCAAATAGTTGAGTCAACTCAGGTTATTATTGCTTTTCTCAGACACTAAACACACTTTTGTTTCTTGGGTTTACGGAATTATGATAATTGACTTTAATTTTAGATAGGGTCAGCTGGGGGGGGGGGGGATAACTTGAGGTAAATGGAAATAAACTGTATTTCGACACTCGTGGAAATTGTGCTCAACTAAACTGTTGGTGAGCGAAGACTCGGCAACATATATCAGAGATTCAGAGGATTCTGCTCGTTTATTGTATAGTTGTTATTATTGTTTGAAGATGACACTGTGATAAGATTTATTTTTTTAAGTTTAATGATCTCACATTTTCCACTACGGCAGATTTACAGAAGCGAAGTAACTGATTTCAACTAATTTCACTTGTTATGTGGTTGTATGTATATTTTGTATCCTTATCTACAGTTTACGTCGGATCTCGACCAAATTTGGCAGAAAGGTACTTGGGCACACGAGATGGAGGGGGGTTGTTTTCGAACGCCAAATAAAGTACTGAACCGTTCGAATTGTAATTTTAGGTTCCGAAATTGATATTAAATGGTTCTTTAATGGCGGTTTGTTTCCTTTATCTTTATGAATTTCACTTTCCTAAGAGTTTTTGATGCGCAATTTAGGTGTTTCCATTAACTCCACAACTACTGCACTCAGGGGGTAAATAAAAATTTGTGTTTCATTCTATTTCTTTGGAAGATTAAACTTTGTTGTTAGTTGTACTTTTGTGTATTTTTCATATAGGCAGCTAAATTCCCCCCTTTTTTTTTGCATGATTTTTCCCTTTCAACTATTTTAGCTTTTAAGGGGGATTTAAGTGAATTACAGGGGCATTCGGACCGCAGATTAAGTTACTGGTTGAAAGTGTTGAGCAACAAGTAGCAAACTACTGCACGGGTAGTCGCTAAATCTTTATTAACTTGAAGTGTAGCGCACTACTTTTTAAAAAGAAGTAGTGTAGTGTGTAGTGCTAAACAAAGAAAAAATAATAGTTTATGGTGAATTTTTGCAACTATTTTAAGCCCTATTTTAGCAAGAAAATCGGACTGGTGAGAATGTTATGTCAGCGGAAGCAATGACAAATAATAAGTATATCGCGAAAATATGAGCTAAGCAGACCCATCGCATTTTGTAAACCCTCTGTTCAATCTGTTCGGCTTTATCTGTTTGTTTAGTATCGTTCATTCACAGAGCATGGGTCGAGGAACTCGCTGCTTAGTAGGAAAATAATACAAATAAGTTATAACTATGCCAATATACTCTGCACGTTCATACTTGCTGGCATGAAAAAATAATACATCGGCTGAGAATGTCCCATGAATTAATATTTAAGTCGATAACTTTCTTTATGGCTTCGATACAAAAGGAAAAAGCAATGATTTAACCCAGTTTAGTAACTGGAAAATAAATTTTTTATAATTCTTTATTCTTTCAGAGTTATTTTTGTATTGAATTCGAATAACAGGCAACGTATTACACATTTGTTTTGATTATTACTCATTACATACTGAAATGCGAAAACGCCCATGATTAAAAACTATAAATGAGTAAAATGTGTGCATATTATTTCAATGAGTTTTCGGTAATATTTTAAAGCGAAAGTCAAACTATCCACTACAGTCATGCCCGCTTATTAGAATATCGGCTAAAAGAAGATTCCGCTTAATGTAATACATTTTCCAAGTACTAAACCGTTCTAATTCTTTTTTTTTTATATGTGCGTATTAGAATAATTTTTCGCGGAAATTGGCTATTCCACTAAACGAGCTCGACTGTACACTTAAATGAAGTATTTTTTACGTTTAAACACGTTATTTTACAATATTTAAAAAGTAAAAAGGTAACCTAATCGGAAAGGTACCAGAGTAATGGTTAAAGGATCAAGGGTTCGGTATTGCCCGGGGGATGAAAGTCTGTATACACTCACGGTGACTAAATTACCAACTTCAGACACTTTTTGAATGAGGACACGTGTCTCCTTTTTTAGAACACTTTCAGACACATTTATAGGTACTGTTTCCAAAATACTTCTAAAAGCTGTTTTGAGAAGCTTTACTTGGTTTGTGCACTTTTTAAACATGTTTGCAAACTTTCGGGAAGTCATTTGTTGTACTGGCACCTCTCCCTTCTTATAAAACACTTTGTAGCACATTTTTTACAGCATTTGTTGAAAACTAATTTGATTATGACAGTAGTTTTTGGTGTTAATATTACAGCAGTCTAGCGCAGCAGCTTTTAACCGTTGAGCAATCGATGGTCTTACACCAGGGAATGCTATTATTTTTGACTGCATTCGTGCAGACAGTTATTGGACCTTTTATTTTAAAAACCAGTCAAGCGACAAAATATTAAAATCTCAAAAAAAAGCATTTTTACATTCGTATAAAAATTTTCTATAAGAAATACAATGTTTTAACTGAAAGGGATACATATTTAGGTATATTACTTTCAATAAGGAAATGTTGTAATCCTCATGGAGTAATTTGATATGGCAGTTTCAATGTTTTCCTATAATTAGCAATTTTGGCTGTTGCATTGTTTATCTCACAAACTAGTCAATTCATTGGAAAAAAAATCTATTAGTGTCTTATTGAAGGATTCTATTGACTGATAATTAAAAACAGCTGTTAAAATCATATTTGTACGAACCAAAGCGGCCATTTCAAATGTATGTCCAAATGGGTTTCCAATATCCTTTCCGTTGTGTCCCTAATCTGTTTTCAAATGTGTTCCCAAATTTAAATTTAGCTAATATCCGAAGCGGGACACAGTTGGAACATATTTGCGACTCATCTCAGTTCATTTTTTTTCCGAGCACTTCAGAGCTCGTTCAGGCAACATAGTCAGGCAACTAGGACATCTTTTTCTGAATTGAATTGTTCCAAAGATGTTTCCAATATGTACTAGAAATTTGTTGCGTAGTACACGTTAAATCTGCAATGGTCGCTAAGTGCTCCAAACTTCCATTCCAAACCAATATCTCGAAGAGTGTTGGATCAAGGGTTCATCCGCACCTGATCTAGAAGGGAGAATATCGGAGCTGTCTTCACGCACCCTTCCGACCAGCCAAAACATTTGTGTTGGTAAGCAGGGAGACCTTCTGAAGTGAAGTGTTTCCGAATGATGAAACTCAAAGGAATGAATAAAGCATTATGAAGAATGTGTGTTTTTATTGTAATTAAATCAAGGTTAACGGCACGTTGCTTACAGAAATACTTAGTAAAAAAATTATAATCACTATTACAGCAATGACTCTTAACTTACAAAATTGTAATTTCATTTGTTCCAGATTAATATACGTAAATTTATCTTTAGTTTAGTTCAATACTTAAAGAACCATTAGCGTTATTATCACATTTTTTTTAATAAAAGCAGTGTTCATTCATTCCCCCAGCATTCTGCAAAGTTCAGTTTTGAAATTGTATCTATTTTAAAAAAGCTACATTTTCCTATTTCACAGACCACCGCAGCGACATTCATATATTCTTGATAGCCCTTTGTCCTTACATATGCATGTTAAATAAAATGCGCCCTAAATTATTTAAAAAAAAGAGAGAAAGAAACCATAACACAATCTTTAAATGCTCAGCATCGTAGACTTCTATTCAAATTTTAAATTTTCTTCTAATAGGATTATTTGTTGCTTTGTTTACCTGAAATTTTGAAAGTTCATTGCATAACAAAGAATTATCTTGATCTTCAAAACAGTTTTTAATGCATTCTAATTTCCCAGAAGTCTGGATGCTTTTTTTTTTTTGTCGTCCCAAGACTGTCTGCGCTTGTTTTCTCATTTTTGCCTTTCTTTCTTTTTTGATTCTTTCCATCTAATTGGTTGTTCTCCTTTTCTTTCCTGTGTTGTCTTTAGGTTGTTCTGCATTTGTGGTAAAAGAATCGTTTGTTGTAGTCACGTTCACTCAGTAGTCCTGCCACTGCAAGTCAAACGTTTTCTCATAAAAAGCTTAATTGCATCCTTCAGACTGTTGTGAGGAATACGTTTTTCTTGTTGGGAAATTTCGCTGTCCTTTACATTGAGTATTATTTCTAATCCTAGTTTGAAACACTGGATATTTTTTCGGGAATTATTTCTCAATGTAGATTATGAAAACATAAGAACCCGGGCATCAGAAGTAGCACAACTCAAAGAAAAAAATCAAGACTTCAACCAATGCTTCTTTTAGCTGATTTCTTCTCAAATACTACAACATGCACCAATCGTTTACTCTGTAATGTAGTCTACAGGTATATAATGCTTTTTTTTTCTAAGTTATTGAATTTTAAGGGTTTGTCACTATTGATTGCTTCGTTTATACGCCACCACGCACTGGCTATGTAGTTTCACATTTTTAAAACTTTTTTAAAACTTCGATACGGGAAAGATCATTAAATTTATGGTTTTAAACAATAATAAGGAGGCTGGTTCCAGATATCTGTGGTGCGTCACTTTCGTTGTAGGAGTTCGATATTGTCAGATTTTTTTCGAAATTACCCATTAGGTTTACGCATTTTAGCAATAAGATTAGGAGTACTTTGTCTAAGATGGTTCACGCCAATACGCCGCAGACGCTAGAGTTAGAATGAGTAGGTTATTCCAGCCCATCTCATAAGCAATATTCAATTAATACTTGCAGTCTGTGGCGCCTCACGCAGTAACGTGGCAGGGACGTCATCCACTAAATAGCAAATCAGAATAAACTATTCGACGGACACAGATACATCCATACATACATATAGTCGGATTAAACAGTATATGTTCTTTAGCCCATTAACTTAATGTATCTTATGAGACACATCAGCTTCTGAGCCAAAAAAAATAATTATTAAATTTTGTTTCTGGAAATCTTCAAAATTTAGTTACTATACGTATAAGTAGAGTTCATGTTCTTCGAAAAATTTATGCGAGGAAACAAAAAGTTTACATTCTCGAAAACTTTGTTGGATGTTTAATGCACGAATTGATGCGTCTATCACAGTGGAATAGCGAAACAGTCCCCAGCGTACAATTTCTTTCATATATAAATAATTAAAAAGTGTACTCAGCTCAATATTGCTGACATGTTTTTCCTTTAATACATTAGATGTTGCTTATAAGTGGTTTTTCAGTTCAATAAGTTACGTTCATTTTCTGCATTCCATTTCATTGGAACACGTATTAGGAATATTTTTTAAGTCATTTTATATTTTTAAAGGCATGAATGAAAATGGGTAATACTACTTGTTTGTGTTCATTGCAGAAAATTCATGAAATCCTAAACAATTAAGAATTCAGAAATTAACTCTATAAACTTACTTTAATTAGTATATCGTAGTAATATTCATATATGTCAATAAATTAAAAACAGCTCTCTTCAAATCATTTAGTCAAATATTTACCGCTTCAAGCATAGTACACATTACAGCTGCAACTTAAATATCGTGCCAGACTAAATTAGTTTCTGTGTAACACCATCATTTCAATATAAATTGAAGTTCAATCTATTGATTAGGTGTTCACTTTGATATTCAGGCAAATGGATTATATTAACAACATGGTAGTTACAACATTTGCATTTGGAAAATAGTGATGATCAACTGAAATTAAATGGTAGATATATGAACAGTTTAAAAATGTTCGTCAATTTAACTTATTTGTGGACCTTAAAGTCTGCTTTATATATATATATATATATATATTTTTTTTTTTTTTTTTTTTTTCAATGATGAAAGATTCAAACCTCACATGTTATGCACTAAATTATATTTTTCGATATTTAATGAAAGCATTTAATTGAAAGAAAACTAAAAATAAAAAAAAAATGTATCTAGCTCAAAATACTAAGAGTCGATATTTGTGCAGTAATGTCTCTTGTTTTGTATTATTGTTATAAAAATCTGCTTTACATAAATTGATGTCGTGTGTAATATTTAAATATACATTAAGCAATCTTTCCGCTGTAGTCGTAGTCGTCGTGCAGGATTTCAGGTCCAACTTTGACCTCAAGTCCGCACGGGTTCCAGTTATGTTATTGCAATAACATTTTTTTCTCATCTTTCTGAAGTGAAACGGAAAAAAATAAGGAGCGCATACGTATTCGATATCACAAGTTTTTTTTCCACCATTATAACTTGGGACAATCTTATATCTATATATATAAAAATCTCGTGTCGCGATGTTTCTTCGGGGTAAACTCCGAAACTACTGAACCGATTTTTATCAAATTTCATACCTATCTGTTTTTGGTCCAACTTAAAAGATAGGATGATTTTTATAATTTTTAATTGCAAATAAAATGTTTATTACATATTAAAAGTGTGTATTAATTGTTTAGTTCTATAAATTCTTAATAGATGGCGCTGTTCTTCCTCAAAAGTCTGTATTTTTAAGTTAATTAAAATTTACAAATGATACTAATTACAAATGATACGAATATCGATGGCAATTGTATCGCTGTAGAAAAGATGAGAATAGTGGCCACACTTTTCAATGTAAAATTTCAAATTCTACAAATCAAATTGAAATTGATAAGCGACGTATGGTTACCATACTCACCACTGCTTTAAAAAAAGTATGAGGCTTATATTAATGTCGAGTTTTGCAATTTCAAGAGATCCATTAAGTACTTTTTGGCAATACGGTGTTAAAGGTCCTTTTTAGGTCGCATTTGATGTACAAAATTTGGACAACAATGACGAGATAAGTAAGTTATATAAGCAGCAACGAAGCTATCTGGCATAATTTAGTTTCTCCGTTTAAGAAAGAGACCCTTCTGTCCAGGATATTGCAGTACGAAACGAAATCTTGAAAACGACCAACGATTTTGCCGAAGATATTTTCTGCGAAAAGCATTCAACCACAAAAATCACTTTTTTTTTAAACGTTGTGTGAAAAAACTAATCTGTTCGACCGGACTCTCAGAAATAAAACTATTCTCCAATGTTCAACGCTATTTTACATGAACTGTAAAAAAAAAAAAAACGAAATATCACTGATTATTTCCGTGGAACGTGTCGGGATTTCATAGGTCCTCAACAATGTCTTTCGAAAATCAAGTATCTGCGTTAAAACGTTTCCTGAATTGCTACAAACGTCATCGTTGCAGAGATCTAACTGTTGTGAAAAATATTTTTGAACTCCCAGTTTAAAGATTTACTGAGTATATTTATTAAGTGTATCGGCTTCAAATAGATTAGTTTCCGTCTATAATGTCTAAGCTCTGACTGAGTGTGAATGAGCCTCTTGATTCCGTAGCTTTGCAAGCATCGCTGGCGAGTAATTTTCAAAGTTTTTGCTTGCAATTCTGTCTTACCTTTCCTAATGCTTGCAGTAATACTTTCGGACCTTTCTTAGGACAGTAGGAAGGTGTCAAAGCTTTTGTACTAAACTTACCTGAGCTTTCTCCGAAGGGGAGGGGGGGGGGAGTGTCCAGAGGCACGACTGGATTTTAGCCAGGGAGATGACGGAATTCATCAAAAAGATTCCAGGATAATTTAAAGGAAGGTTAATGAATTTTGGGGATGAGAATTGACTCCAATACCTTCGTCACGGCCCGTCCAGATTGACGTAACTCCAAATGGGAGCAAATAAGTCTTTGGATTACGTAACTTTCCAAGAGTCCTTCTTAGCAATGGCTATGGTTGCGATTATTATTTTGGTACTTCCTTGGTGAGTCGAAAAATGTGCCTTAGTTACTGATGTTACTTAGGTTATCTCTGAAGATTTTAGCGAAATGATTGATTTGAATCGGAGAGGTTTCGGAATTCTTCAGAAAGATTTCAGGAAATTTTAGGAAGGTTTCTGACTTTAAGTGGAAAACGTTACTACTTTTTTCAAGATATGTAACTGGCAGAAATTGGGCCCATTCGCTGCCCATTATTTTTCAGGGCAATTCTTAATTGTCTTACAGTGTTGAATACAATCAGAAAATCACGGAAGACACGTAAACAAAGAATAAAACATTCATCAATCTCGAGAATAATTAAAGCCAAGACATTGGGACCAAAACTCCATCCGAAACAAAACTGCATCCAAAACAAAGTTTTTTTTTTTTTGCAATTGTTTTCGGTAAACATTCCCGAACAGACAGGAATATTTGCGGACCGTTAATTGCCGAGTGTTTAATACATATCACGATGCATGTCGCAAATTGTATTTATTGGTTGCACACAGTCATTGGGAGTTGACACTTTCCAATGCAGGTTTGACATAACGAGAAACAGTATTCTTCAACTGTTTAAAACTATTTTGATGGCATAATATCTAACACATTGATCATTTCTGCGGAGAAACCATGTAACTGAAGACGTATTTCATAAAGTTTAACATACACACAAATGTCCAAATCCAGATTTTACACCAAAGATAAATATGAAGCTTTAGTTTTAATTGAAGGTTTTTGCATTTCAATTTCAAATTTGCCTCTTATTCATAATGGTATGCCGTCACTTGATCGTTGGTTCCACCGACTTAGTTAACACTGATTTGCAACGAGAAAAAACAGTGCAATGACGCTGCCTTAGCTACAATTATTTTGGGAAAAATAAGCTATTACTGACGGCTGGAAAAAAATTCTGATTGTTGATGCTGAACAAGGCTATACAGTTGTCTATGAAATCAAAGCCGTATATATTCCAACTGAATTTTAAAATTCCCTGTATACACCAGGAATGCGACAACACGATTTCCGGTTAAAAATTGGCTCACCAATTATTCTTTATCGCGATTTAAACCTACCTAGATTATGCAACGGTACACGTTTCTTCATCAAAAGTCAACAATTTTGACGGGAAAGTTTGAAGGAGAAATGTTTGTGTTGCCACGTAATCCATTAATAGCGTCGTAATTTTGGAACACATTTGGAAGGCTTCAATTTCCGATTCATTTAGCTTTTGCAAAGACCATAAATATAGCTCAAAACCAAAAAATTTCTACTTACGGTTTGGACGTGAAACATTCATGTTTCTCTCATGGGCAACCATATATCGCCTACTCACAAGTGGGAAAGCTATCATACCTTTCGCATTAGCAAAAGACAGGTTAAGCACGATCATTGTGCACAATTTAGTGCTTAGATAATTTTCAGTTTTCAAATAATAGAAACAGTTGTTCGAAGTCAATGTTGTCTACCTCAATTGATAAAACTTAATTTTTATATGTTTTTAACTTAGGTTCTGTATTTTGTAAGGAAGTTATTGATTACAAACTATAGAGAAAGCTGAGATGAATAAAATGTAGTGTAGAATCTAAAAGTGTATGGTGATTTACGCTTAGTTTCTACATTCCGATATTTTACAATCAGTTTCGATATTTACTATCACCTTCAACTTATTTTGCTTTTTTTTTGGCTGAAGTCATACTTGCAAAATTTACTAAGCGTAAGTATAGTCCTTTTGCCATAGAAAATTTAGTTAGTACTTAATGAATTCAAAAAGTACTTGCTTGCTTCAGCCTGCACTGTAAAAAAAAATCGGAGAACGTTAATGAGTAAAAATTCCTGATACTTGCTTGCAATTCTGGCTAAGCTTTGGCTATGTTTTCATTACTTCTTAAGGAAGTTCCTTAATAAATCAGAAAGGTGCCAAGCTTTTTTTATATACCTACCGAAGTTTACACTAAAGTTCCAGAAACACGACTAGCTTAAAACGGGAAGATCTTTGAATTTTTCAGGAGGCTTCCGAGATAACTTAGGGAAGGTTAATGAATTTTATCGGAAAGCGTGCCTGGTTTTGGCAAGACATGTTACTGGCAGAAATTGGCCACATTAGCTGCCCATTATGTTCCAGGAACATTTATGAATTGTTTTTACATTGAAACGCGCCCATTATCAATCTCGTATGTTTTAAATTCGGCTATACTATTTTTAGCTCTATTAAAAATATTAATTTTATTCTATCAAAATAATGAGTAAAAAATTATTTTAATCGAACTGCTTCGCCACAGCAACGCGTAGCTGGGTCAGCTAGTATATATATATATATATATATATATATATATATATATATATATATATATATATATATATATATATATATATATATATATACTTAAGGTTGGAAAAACAAATGTGGCAGACTTTAAGATCCTATACTTCGAAATTGGGTACACTAGGGCAAATTATTTATGCTTCCAGAAAACCGTTTTAAAACACTTTTCAGATTACTACTGGTTTGAATTGTTTTCATCATTACACTATAGTGTAGTTTTCAAGTACGTAAGTGATGGTGGAAACCGCATCAACGAAAATAAAATAAAAAAGAAGCTGAGACAGCAGTTAAAAGAATATCCTGAAAAATAAAAAAGATTCAAAGAAAAAATAGGAAAATAAAAGACGTAAAGCTAAGAAAGAAAAAAAAATCATGAAAAAGCAATTGCTAGAGTAAAGGAAAGTGTTTGTTAGAAAGCTTACAGAAACAAGATCATAGAAAAGTTAATGGACTACGCAAAGACTTATTCCACTTTTCAAAACACACTTGCTTCATTTTGCTACTAGAGCAGTAACAAAAGCTTTTGGGAAGCATTACGGTCGCATCTTAAAAGCCATAGAAAGGTTTGCTAAATCGTCATGGAACTAGACAGACGTATTCTTGAAGTAGAACATAAAAGCACAAAAACACAGTAGTGCAAAATGATTAGTTAATGAGAGGATATCAATGATTTAATAACTAAACATTTTTTTAATGGAGTCAAATATCACTGAAATATTCTAAGAAAATGGACGATATGACTTTGAAGAATAATAACGGAAGAGAAACGCTTGAAAAATGTGAACCAATAATAATTCATGCACATCTTAAGAGTAATGAAAAAGGTTTGATATGTGGTCACTCAACGGAGAAAAACTTTAAGCCCTAAATCGTAGTTTAGGAGCTAGTTTTTATAAGAACCTGGCAGAAATGGAGTGTTCGGATATAAACTATTTTGGATTTTGCTCAAATTTTCACGGTGGATCCTTAAAAAAATTTTAGAAACAAGTATTTTTTCTTTTCCTCCAAAAATTTTTTGGGGTCTTGTCATAATTCGTAAAGTGGAGCCTGACTTGGAGGTTTTTCCAAATCAGAGTTTTTTAAAATTCGATTATTTCTGTGTATTGAGCATCAGCCAAAAAAAATTCTTGTGTTAACAATATGAAATGTAGTACCTAAATTGAAATATATCGAACATTTTGTGGCTTACCTTCAATGGACCCTGGGAGGGGTGGCTAAACTGTGCCGAAGAAAATGAAAATGTGTCATGTTTGAGGCCTCCTGGTTCCATGCACTGAGGTTCCACCATGGTTTTGTACGTAATTTATGTAATAATATATATAACTAATTCAATACCCTCATTAGTTGCATAACTAACCTTCTGCGCTGTCAAAAATTGGCGGTTTTTCTATCGAAAAAGGCTAAAAAGTGCAGTTCTCACGAGCCTTCATTTCAGTGCTCTCAAGGTCAGTATAGAGCTGTTTATCTGCATTTAAAACTAGAGTATGTTTTATTTTCACAAACAAGTGACAGAACTGTGGGCAAATTCTTTTCCAAGAACACAATACGTATTTCAAAACAGCAAAATAAACTATTCCGTTTTCAGTTCAATCAACATATCCCGGTTTAAACTTTCCCACAGGGACTTCCAGATACTATTTGAAAAACTTGTATGATTAAAACCTTACCAGAAACTAATTATAGACCTGCTGGTAGACTGATTATGCTTACTCGCATACTTTATAATATTATAACTGGAAGCAAAGTGAAAAAAAAAAAAAAGTTTGTTATTGCGATAAAATTGTTAAACACTCTTTTCAAGGTGTTTTAGGCATATTTTTAAATACCTCCATTAAAGGACACGACAATTTTTCTGGTCCAAATACCATTGAAAAGGGACTTTCGCGTATTTACTTCTAATCAAGGAACACTCTGTTCAAGGGACAGTCACAAAGCAAAAAATAATGTATAAGCGCTTAGAAAAGAATGAATTTAAAGACTGAACTGAAATTCAAGATTCACGTTTCCTGTAAAAATCAATTGAGGTAAGTTTGACACAAACATATGTGAAGGAAACAAGTAATGTATAGCAAAAAAACTTGCTGAAATTAACATGCATGATTTACCCTCTCAACAATTTATTCAAGTAGGCTCAGGACCGACGGAGGTTCACAGAAACTAATTAGCTTGGTATATAAAACTTTAACTTTTGAACATTAATTGTAATTCACATATTGTAAATTACATAACATAAAGCAAATACATGAAATTAATTACTTCAAAATTATTTCTGTATGCTACAAAACTTCGGCATTACAAAATTTTTGATTAAATTTTAATTAATAAAATAATATAAACTTAGAAATTTGAATAGTTTTTTTTATTTAGTATATATGAAACATTTTCAGTATTTAATCTTAAGTGTTAATAGTTAATGTTTATTGTGATATTAAACTACTAATTACACGGCATGTATCAATTCATCTACCTCCGAATTAGGGACACCTCTATTTAAGGGACAAAATGTCTGGTCCCCTTAGTGTCCCCCATTGAGAGGTTCTACTGTATTTTAATAAGGAGGGCTTTTTTCGTTTGATAATTTTTTTTTTCCATCATTTTAGGCCGTACATTTTGCGACAAAAATTATTTTCTCTTCACCAAACTACCATGATAGTAATCAATTTCAAAGTCATATTTTATTACTTATGATAAAATCAATCTTATGATATTATAAAACAAGGGTATAATTGCCTAACTGACTAGTGGGACAGTAAAACAATGCAAGACAAAGCATATAACTTGATTACAACTAATGGATGCGTCGTTAACTCGTAAGCAATTTCCGTATCTTTATGTGCATTTTATGAGCCTGCAGAACCATTGCCCATAATTCTGTCACTTGTTTGTAAAAATACACATACTGTAATTTGAAATGCAGGTAAAATGCAGGCAGGAAGAAATTGTGATCTTTTGACAAGACTGACGCAAGAAATTAATTTTCTTCTCCACTCACTCAACATAACTTGTGTTCTCTAGTGGATCCCCGCCCATTTCGGAATCGAGGGAAATGAGTGTGCAGATGCCCTAGCAAAGGAAGCACGTGACCAAGATCAACCTCAAACAGTCACCTTCACAGACGTGAATGCTATTGCCTGGCGAAGGATCTACGATCAGCTTTTCAGCAAGGCAACAATCCCCGACCTTCACTGCCCAAGAAACCTCTCTTCTACGTCCCCATTTACAACTCACCCCGGATCATGTTTTTAATTGTCAGGCCATTTTTCGTTCCCTCTTCCAACTTGGAGCACCACCAATTGAAATCCTGTACAGCCATCGGGTCCCAGAATTAACGAATCTTGTTATCAAGACTTTTGGAGACATCTAAACCTTTCGCACTCTGCACATCATCAGACACAACAACAACAACAAATGCAGGTATCCAGTTCTACACTGATCCTCAGTGCACGGAGATAAAAGCTCATGAAAACTGCACTTTTTAGCATTTTTCGATTGAAAAACCGCCAATTTTTATCAGTGCAGAGGGTGAGCCATGCAAGTAATGAGGATATTGAATAATTTATATACATTACACAAATTACGTGCAAAAACCATGGTGGAGCCTCAATGCATGGAACTAGGAGGCCTCAAACATGTCACATTTTCACTTTCTACGGCACAGTTTAGCCACCCCTGCCAGGGTCCACTGAAGGTCAGCCATAAAATTTACGATATATTTCATCTGAGGCACTAAATATCATGTTGTAATCACAAAGATTACATTTACTGATGCTCAATGCGCAGAGATAATAAACGTTAAAAAATGTCGATTTGCGAAAAACCCTAATTCGGGATCAACTTTCGGAATTTTTATGGGTCACAAAATTTTTTTTGGAAGAAAAGAAAAAATACGTGTATTCTAAAATCATTCGAGAAAACCACACTAAAATTTTTAGCGAAATCAAAAATGGCATGTATCTGACCAAAATGACTGGCAAAATGGCTGACCGCGAACAATTGACTCTTGCCAATCATTTGAGAAAACGAGTGTTGAAGCTTGTCAAAATTAAACCATATGTTTTATAGGATTCCTGCTGGCTAAAATATTTTCTATCACCCCGCTCTATATGGTGTACCATTTGTGTAGTAGTTTCGGAATTTCTCTAGAATAATTGCATTTGATCGATTTTCATTTTTTTTTTACTTGTGACCAAAATAATTTTGTTTGCCATCCTACCACTTTAAAAATATTTAGTTATACTCTCTTTTCGAAGACTCAAATTCTATTTTTACACGTACTGACAAAGTAATTAATTACACAAAATATAATGAAGAAAATTTGAATTTTTGACTATAAGGTGCTCGAATATATAACAAAGTGTATATCTGTCCAAACTTAACTTGTTTCGAATGCAATTCTAATTTGTTTCTGCACATGTGTTTTAATTATAAACCAAAATGAATTAATATTCTTTATTCCAACTCACGGGTCCACAGTTGTGGTATTAGGTTAAATTTTGCAAGAGTGATCATATACATAATAAAAGTAATTAAAGTTGTTTTGGGTTTCCATAATAAAATTAATGTTTAGGTATGGCTTAAATGAATGCGATTCCCTTTTTTTGCGTTATTAACATGACGAAAGGGACGATAAATGAAAGGCATACGCTGTAGCATGTCTTTTGCGAAGAGTTACTAGAACTGTCTAGACACATACCGCAAAATAATACGTATTTTTTCATCTGTCTTTGTTGGATTTAAACACGAAAGGGGAAAAATGAAGCGCTAAAGTAAAGGCTTATTTTTGCATACACACAGGTCGCACTTAGATGGCTGCACGTGACCAAAACCGTGGATCATGTTCAGGATCATTTGTATTCTTAAGTAAGGGAATCTGGGGCAAAATGAAATGGTAAAGATGCTTTTGTCAAAATAAACGAATGGAAAATTCGATTCGAAAATTGCAGTGCATAGAGAGAGAACAATATGTTTTCTGATAAAATTTGTATTGAAATAATATTTTACATTTTTGGCAGTAAATAAAAGTTGAAAATTATCACTTTCACATATGCTAGAGGCAAAGTGAAAATCGAAATAATTTTCTATGAACTATTTTCTGTTTGGTTATAATGAATATTTTTCTTTTTCTATAAATGATTAAATAAATGAGTAAATGACTAATGAATTAAGCATCAAGCAAATACTTTTTTAATTTTTGGCTAATTAATCAATTGATACAAAAGGGAAAAAAATAAAATAGTGACTGGAAACGAAAAGTACAAAATGGCTGAATAACTGAATGAATCTAACGGATAAATGAATGATTGATTAAGCAAATAAATAAATGAAATAAACTACTACACTTTGCTTGGGTAATTTGTCTCTAATGGCACTTGTAAATTTCCAATAAACATATAGAATCCACCATGCCTATTATTAAGGTCTTTATAAATATTTGAAATGTGAAATGCAAGAGCTATATTATTTATAATAACACAAATTGTTTTGGATGTGCCAGAAAATTATACAGTTCGTGTAGCAACTTTTGAAAATGTGTTGCATTTTCGTATATCTTAATATTTAGAAGTAGTTCTTTTTTTTTTTTTTTACTAAAGTCAACTAGATGTTTAGTCAAATCATAAAAGTATTGCTGGATGGGTAACACTACAAACTGAGTAAAATTCTTAATTTTTTTTTATTTTTCTCGTGTTAGCGTGGCTTAAAATCTTTCTTTGAAATCGTATGGGGCATTTGTGCATCATTTTCGTTTTTTGGAAAATATGTTAAAATATTTTCTTTTTTCTTTTTCCAAAAGTTAAAAAAAAAAAAAAACTATCAATTCAAACATTAACCTTACACGTTTCTTTAAAATAAAAGAACGATTTTTTTCGTGATGATTACAAAAAAAAAAAAAAAAAAAAAAAATTAATCTGAAGTTGCTTGAACCAAATAAAGGACAAAATACTTATTGTAGTGCGTTGAATAAAGCACTCAAACTTACATTTTCAGGTAGTTTTCCCCAATGAGATAAAAGAAAACAAAAGTCGAGAGTTTACATTTGCAAGCATTAATTAAAAGTAGAAGATGACGCATTGTATTTCAAAAGAATTTCTGTGTGAAATGCAACTACTTTGAGATGACAAGAACTCAACTTTAGGGCGTCTTGTTTCAATGGTATAAATACACTTTTTATCCTACGTCACAAAAAAAAGTAAATAAAAAACGTAAAAAATAAATAAATAATAATAACGAAAACATGAAAGACACCCAAAAAGGTTTTTGAAACAAAAGAAAATGTATAACATGAATTGAATAATTAATCAAATATGTGATAACTAAAGCAATTAACACAGGGAATTGAGATGGGAAAATTCGTGCTAACTCAGCATCCTTCTACCTATCCCCCTCCTAACAACTTTGATGGGGAAAGCTCAATT
Organism: Uloborus diversus; assembly: GCF_026930045.1. Lineage (NCBI taxonomy): Eukaryota > Metazoa > Arthropoda > Arachnida > Araneae > Uloboridae > Uloborus > Uloborus diversus. The sequence continues at coordinate 71,413,817 of NC_072736.1, read as the reverse complement.
CGACCAAGATTTTTTTTTTTTAATCTTGACTAAGAAAGACACTTCATTCCCATACTTATTATTTTTATTTGAATACATTTTTTCGTTCAGTTTTGGCGATTTAAAACATTTAACAATGGCGTTTATTAGGACATTTGAACCCACTTGGATTTGACCCGAATAAATTTTATTCGAAGAAACTTTTGTTGTAAAATATGTTTCTATAACGATTTTTGAAAGCTTATTTCAGCAGTATTTTTCCCAATTCAAAATTTTTTAGCATTATCTCCTGCAGGGAAAATGCAAAAATCTTCATCTGAAATTTTCAAATGCTTTTATTTTTGATATTAATAAGTATCAAAAATGAAATTAATGAATAATTAAGCTTAAAATCATTATTTTCGTGTCGAATTTGGAAATTGGTTTTATTCATTTTTGTTTTTGGCGACGATCAAAAATTAAAACAAAACTTTTTTTAGACCCAAATTCAAACGTCTATTTTTATTACAAGTGTTAAAATAATAAATCACCCGGCAAAAAAAAAAAAAAAAAAAAAAAAAAAAAAATGGTAAAGGCAAGTTTTGAGAAACATAGTGTTTTAATTAATTTCCTATTTTTTTCCCAATACTGTTTGAGGAAAAAAAAAAAAAAAACAATTGACTTAAAAGTATTATTTTTAAGCGAGAAAAATCACTAGAAAACTTGCGGAAATGTACATTCGTATAATTCAGCGTGAACTAAACGAATGTACTACTTTTTCTTATTAATTACTTTTGACCCAATATCTTCTTTGCTAATTATAAAGCTGAAGGTAGGGGTGTCTGGATCTCTGTTACGTGCATAGGGCAAAGACCGTTTGACCGATTTTCATGAAATTTGGCAAATAAATAGTTCCTAACCAAGAAGTGAGCACCTCGAAACGATTTTTGAAAAATTCGATTTTTTTTTTAAATTCAAATTTTAAGTACATTTTACCGAGCAAACTACCATAACATGGAGGAGTAAATGATCATAACAGGGACAAGCAAATTACCATAACATGGATGAACAAATTACCATAACATGGACGAGCAAATTAACATAGCATATATGCGAGAAATTCGTCATCTATTATTTGCAAATATATAGGCGAATCAAACGACCTTTTAATTTATTACTTCGAGCAAAGCCTTGCGGTTATCGCTAGTAATGAAAATAAATTTCATAAAATGTAACTTAAGATAGTACTTAATTATAACGAACCACTTGGAACATTTAATTTAAATAAATTGACAAGGAATTCATGAAACAATCGAGCTTGCCCTCTCAATTTTGTATTTTCATTAAAAACAGTAGAGACAGTTCCCTATTACTTGATGAATTTGTTGGCTAAAATAACAGGATAATTTTAAGCACTGAGATTCAATTATAGTCCGAGAAATCGATATTTAAACTGCGGTTGGGCACTTGATTTTCTGTTCTTTTATTTTCATCAATAAAATCCATAGGAGTAAATTAGACTTGAAAAGATAGTTAATTTCCAGATTGGTGAAGAGGAAACATGTAGAGCTATTGTGTAGAAATTAGGAAAATTGGAGTTCTAGAAAATAGATTGACTAGTAGTTTGGGGGAGAAGTACTTTCAACTTTGTTTATATAATACATGTAAATTATAAACGCATTAATGCATATTAATGTTGGCATAAAGGTACAGAATGAATATATTGTGCTTATATTAGTGTCCTTAAGTTAGTTTTTTTTGTTAAAAAAATAAAATTGCTTTCAAAGTAATAGTAAACAATTACTTTTGTATGCGTTAAGGTTTTCTATTAAACATAATTGCAAAGAAAAATACATAAAAGGAACAAAGTTTGTACCATATATAATACCCAAAACCTCATATAATGTGTATAAACATATAATTCACTAGTTATATGAGGCTTAGATATTTTGTACAACGCATTTCAAAAGGAGAAAAAAAGTATGCATGCAAATAAAAACTTAGAAAACTTTTTCAAATATGTCACATGTTTATCATTCTTATTTGATTTTTTTTATTTTTAATGAAGCATTTTGGTGAAATAAAAATACTAGTAATGGGAAATAAAAACAGAAAAGTACACAAGAGGCAATAAAAGAAGAAAACAAGCATTTTGTTTCCAATTTTCTTTTCAGTTTTAAACTGGCTGCTTGGCATTAAAAAAATAGTCAGTTTGGATGTTTAAAATTAAAACTACCAGTAGTTGACATTGCTTTGTTCACGCTTAAAACGAATGAACTGGTCGAGAAACATTGCATATTTAAACGGCATGTTACGGTTAAAAAGGCGTGAAACGAAGAGCCAAAAGCTTTTATAATTAAAATTTCAAGATGCTGTTTAATTTAGTAACGCTTAACTTTCAGCGCATTCCTCTTAAGGGTCAACTATGAGTGTAATGACAACTACTAGTTGCAGTGTCAGCTAATGTTGGTTTTTACCTTATGTTGCACTCGGTTTTTAAATATTTTGCAAAATAAATATATATTGTGTGTGAGTGTGTGTGTGTGCGTTTTTTTTTTTTTTTTAGTTTTTTTTAAAAATAAAGTTGATGCTAAGTTTGAAACTCATTAATAAATATGACGGCTGAATTTACAGATTCTTTTGAAAAGCAAAACCTTTGTGTAAAATTAAAAAAAATATATGCATAATCACCAAAAGCCAGATGCTACAAAGCGTCCTTAAATAAATTCTTGCAGAAAATCCATTTGGTGGTTCGTAAATTTTCCCACCTGAGGTCCAAATTTTAGTTAAACATTTTTCCAACAGATGGCGCTGCAGGAAGTAAGCCCGTAAATCAGAAAAAAAGAAAAAATTACATTATAAATTTTCGAAAAAAATGAACGAAAGAACAAAACAATATTTTAAAACAATCGTTGGCTGTAATCCCGTGTCGCAGTCGGAGGAAAAATCGGTGAATTTCAATTCTTCCTTTTTTGACTTACCGGCGTACTATGTGCAGCACCATCTAGTGAAAAATTTTTGAACTACAATTTGGAACTTTGAGAGGAAAATTTTAGGGCCCACCACAAGAATTTTCTGCAAAAATTTGTTTTTTATCATTAAGGGTTCTCCTGTTATAAATTTTTGAAAACAGTCAGTCTTTTTCAGGACACCGTGTATATGTATGATATGCATATTTTTATGATGCCCAGAAATGAAGACATTTTTTTTGTTAAACATGCATGAATACTCAAACAAAATTAGTATATGAAATTAACTTTATTCTCTATATTGCTGAGGCACTACACGTTAAAGTCATCGGTATTCATTATTTAGTCAATCCAGTATTTTGAAAGGCATATGATTCCATTTTCTCAACTGTAATAATAAATATTTCACAATTGTGTTGTGCCCTTAAAAATGAAGAAGGCGACGGGAGGGGAGGGGGGGGGGGAATGTCGAAAAATCAAGTAGTTCATGCGGAAAAAAAGTAAGAAAATTCCTTCTGGAAATCAAGTTTGTCTGATCTATTTTAAAACAATTTGTCCACTTAAAGGAATAAAAGCAATCGCAGGGTCCATCGCAATTTTAAAACTACAATAAAACTAAAAGGGATTATCTTCTGAGGTTTCCTTCTCCTGTTGTAGAGTTCTTTAGAAACATTTACTTCGATCTTTACGTCGAGTTTATAAAAACGACATTTGTGTAATTGTAGAGCGTGGAAAACAATTCGAAAAATACATTGTTTCTATGGAACCTTTTGGGTAAAAAGCAAACTTCTTGTAAAAATATTAGTGCTTGCAAATTAGCAGTTCGTATAAATGACCGTCATCTATATTATTTACTTCACAAATATGTGCTAATGTAGGTATTTCTAAATAATTAATTTACAGTTCTCTGCTTAAATCATTTTCTTTTACACATTACTGGTCTCAAATTTTCAATTTTAACTTCAAGTTCCCGTAGGGAATGGAAATCATGTAAATAGTTCGACCACCTTTTGCAATCTAAATTCCTTACGGGAGATGAGTCTAAATAAGAAATGTTTTCATATCACAGCACGTAAATACCCCATGACGCGGATAACTCTATTCGCAAATTGACAACTGACCGTAAATATCACCATGGTGATATCAAGTCTAAATGGAATGCCCCCGAGATAGAAATGACATGACGTCACCGAGTCTTTTCATAGAAATAAACATTCCTTTCGAAATTTTGTTTTCTAACTATATTGTGCTATGCTGTTACTGAAACATTTACTTTCTTGCTAAATCGAATGTGTTAAAAGATATATACTTTTGTGAAAAATACGGACATCTCCTTTGCGTACAATTTCAACTTCGTTTACAAATTGTAATATTTTTGCAAAGGATATTAGCATGAAGAAATGCTTCAAAGTTTTGTACATAAATTTAAATTAGCAGAAAATGTGCCTTTTTTTTCCTATTTTCACTTTTTTGTCCAAATAATTAAATAAAGGATTTATTTGTATAAAAATACAATTTTTATTTTTCATTTCTTATTTTCTCCCCTGAGGTTTCTCGCACCTACCGTTTGCACGGTATATCTGCTTAATTGCTCAGGCAAGCTGAGCAGATGTGACTCCAACGACAGTTCATTACAGTACAGCAAATACAAATTCAAGCGCAATTACAATTGTAAACACAATTACTAACATAACTATTGCTATAAACACATATACAGTTATAAACACAATTACAAGCACAATTACAGTTATAAACACAATTACAATTATAAGCACAATTACAAACATAACTATTATTATAAACAGAATTACAGTTATAAACACAATTACAAGTACAAGCACAACTACAATATATAAACACAATTAGAAAAAAACAATATAGTACGAAACAAGACAAAACAATAAAAAAGCAAAAAAAAAAAAAAAATACTTTAGGTAGGTTCCTTGGAATAGGAAACCTTTATTTGAGAGTTATGGAAAGAGGGCATTTAGATTTTTGTGACAGCTTGGTGTTGAGAATGCAAGCCATGATGTTTTGTGCAGTTTTGCGTTCATTGCTCTTCCTGATGCGGTAATCCGTGGTTAGTGGGCAATTAAAAATATCGTGTTCAAGAGTATCAAGCTGGCCGCTGGTACGTTGAGGTCGTTTCCAAAATTTTAGAAGTATTTTTTTCTAAAAGAGCATGCTTAAAAACATAGGATTTGACAATTTTAAAAATAATTTGTCAAAGATTACTATTTTAAAAAAAATATTTAAATCGTTGGGCAGACTCAATTTCATTTTTTACGCTTCTGCGCATGACATCATAAATAATGAACTTGCCAGTAGCACAGAGAGCAATACTTAATTTACGTCTTTACTCATATGTAGTGGCCACGATATGGTTGATAGCAAGCGTAGAGCACAATTTTTAATTAACTTCTGCATTATCATAACCTGGAAATGCGGTAGACAGCAAGCGTAAACATTCAGCGCGACAGTGGAGTAGAGCGCCAAAATTTATCGCTGGTGACATCATAAAGACCATGTGTTGTTTGAAAAATCAGACGACATTTAAAAATATAATTAAAAAGCAACTGTTGGGAAAATAAAAGTAATTTCTGGGTTCATGTCTTTTTTTTTTTTTGCTAATCCTATCAACTTCAGTGAATAAAAGTAGTTCTTTGGATTGAAGGAAACAATCCCGTTGGGGGAGTCAGAGAGGTTGAAACGTTTGCGACATGCGAGGAAACGGCCGTGGTTCCTGACAAAAATGGTCTCAAACCTAGATGAAACTCTTGCCGACAGTCGCGCCTTAGGAAAAAACTCGAAAACCTACAACCCGTGTCCCCCTCGTTCCATCGGAACTGCCAGTCCTCCAGTAGTTGGAATCTTAATTCATTACAGAGAGCGTTGACTGCTGTGTATGGTTCAGTTTACCGTTATAAACATTGTAGTGTCTTGCTTTTTCTACCATGCTTAAATATTACCCTAAATAAATTTATCAGCACTGGATAAACAACATTTAATAATCAAAACTTTTAAGTTATCTGATATTTCAAGAGCTAATTTAACTATCAATTATTAAGTTTTAGAAATTAATATTTCTTAAATTCTGAAATCCCATTTTATAAAAACAAAGTGGTCTTCTACTGTCAGGGAACCTGTGGCTTTTTGAGAAAGATATTTATTGTTAACAATGTGAGGCAATCAATAAGTGAACGGAATAAAAATGCTAACGGTGCTGCGAATAGATAAAACAGAAGAGCAGGAAAAAAAAAAAAAAAACGCTGTTTGGAAAAGAAATTCTCTCTCCGTCTCGCGCTTTATTTATTTATTTATTTATTATCTCGTGTTAGTGTTAATATCTTTCTTTGGCGTTATTCAAAATGGATCCGATTATGTGGTATTCAAATTTGAAACATTCAAATGCTCAAACCAATATGTGTTCATTTTTGAGGTATTTGTGCTTATTTTTGAAAACGTAATAATTTAAAAATTGAGTATTAACCGAGTCATGTATACTCATTATTAAGTATGAAATAATTCCGCATTTTATTTGAAAACATGGGTACTCACATTTGAAAAAAAAAGTTTCAAGAAAATTTGAAAGCGTAAATGTACTTATTTTTGAAAACTTCATTTTGCTAAGTATAGAGTGATTAAATCATTAAAAATGTTAATCTGTTGAAAAACTTATCAATGTAAAAGAAGTACTTTTAGATTATTTATCTTCAAAATTACATTCAAATGTCGAGTGATATATACGTGCGTAAATTTTAACCGTTTGTGAAACGACTTTATTTTCCCATGAATGTAATATAAATGAATATTTTCGGTTGTTCCTCTAAGTGTTGTTCCTGTAAGTGATAAATACCTGCAGTCTTCTATTTCGGTACGGATCATGCTGTAGTAAATGTCAATAACATATTAAAATTACTGAGCAAACCAAGTGGATATACGAACTTTGGTGCACGAACAAACAAATTAAAGTCATAAACAATTCTAAACTATGTTTGAAAGTTGAAATGTGATCAAATGCCTTAAATTACGAAATTTAAATATTTTCGGAAGTGAATTCATTGTGAAAAATGTACCAAGAGTTCGTATATCAAAAATAAAAACAATAAATAATACTGTACACAATTCTATCCAAAAACGCACACAACACGCGGGCAAAAGACGCACAAACGCGGCGGGGGGTCTGCAACAGAACACAGAATGGGTGCCAGTTTCTCACCAAGGGTTCCAAAAATTTACCCTCGATGCACGTTGGGTTCAGGGTGTGAATTTTTCAACCTAGTTGAAGGTTCCATTTTGGCTCCCTATTAGGTGCTGTTCGTGGTATAAGCGTTTTACCCCTGATAGGTGGCAAATGCAACTTGAAGTTTTAACACTATAGTACACACCCAAACGTGTACAACATATATAGTGGAACCTCTATATATCGAACTTCCACATATCGAAATTTTCTATACATCAAAATCTCAGCAAATTTTTATGTTCATTATATAGAAAAAAACTATTTCTATATATTGAAATTTTTTTCGAGTCATCCGTAGATTTTTTCCCCCACTTTAGACTGCTTGTCTCATGAAAAAATGAAAGTTAGAGGAAAAAACTATGTTCACTAAAGGTTGCTACGGAACTCATAAGGAATCTGGGGTTGAAGGGTGTGTAGTTAAGTCGTTGTTAAGTTCTGAAGTTCTTAAATTCCCTCAAGTTTATTTAAAATCTTAGTTGTAACCACTAACACTGTAAAATAAATTTCAAGTTATACCTTTTGTCTGTTGATTATAATTCCTAGTCTTCTTAACTTCAGTAAAAATCATTCAAGTTAAGTAGATTGATTTTCTACTTTTCTCTCGATCACATTGTTAAAACGAAATTCCCCTAATGTTGCGATCAAGTTGAATTGCCGAAGAATATGAATATGTATGTTGGGGTAAAAATGTAATTTCTGTTAATTTTTTGATCAATAACTTTCATTTAATCCAATGTTCGTATAAATTATAAATTGGGTTTCATATACGAAAATTAGCATTTATTTTAATGATTTGGGATACTTTTATGATAAAATAAGATTGTTTCATCTATCGCAATTTCTATATATCGAATTTTTTTCCTGCAATTTGCTACTTTGATATATGGCGGTCCGATTGTATATAGTACGCTCCTTTACGTAATGCAAAGAATTAAGATAATGGTAGAAAGAAAAAGCATAGTAGTTAATAAAAAAGTAACATCAACGCCTTATGAATAATAATTACATTTCTTGGAGAAAATTTTAAGAAACAAAAAAATTCAAGAAGTTTCATTCCTTACTATTTATCTTTCAAAGGAAAAAGAAAGTTTCTGCTATCGTTCTCATTTCTCATCTTGTTGTCTTTTGAAGTTTGGTTTAGTTCTGAGTCAACTCTAGATAGAAGAAACTAGCTAGGTTTTCATTTCTCAAAAAGTTTCTTGAAGATATATCCTTTTCTGTCTACGTATTTTATTTCGGCTACATTGTCTCGTGTTTAATTTTTTTTTTCTTAATCAACGAGTGAAAATAAATTTATTCTTATTGCTGCTATTTGCAATAATATTTTTTTCTTGCCCGCCTTTTAGTTGATTAGCTGATATATCAGTACGTACATTTTCGTAAAAATAAAATCTTGAGGAGCAAAAAATCCCTCTGACGCAATGCGTGTGCTCTGCGTATATCTGAATCATTTTTTTATGTAATACAATACAAGTTAGTTTAATGTTGCAAATAGTTTTCGTGATAAACGTCCAATGCAAAATTCTTTTAGTAAAATGCTTGATCTGGGGCGCAAAATCCGAAACATCTTAGCAGTCCTCTTGTCATGTATAATTCAGTAGCAAGGGGTTGTTTTCGTCAGTCAAAAGTACTACTTTTTGTCACTAATGTTGATATAATGAGAAAAAAAATTAATTTGAATTTTTGGCATCTTAAATTCAAATTATGTTTTTCGCAATCACGAGCGTGTGTATGCGCGTGTGTGTTTGTGTAGGCGCATGTGTGTGGGTGCATGTGTGTGTAAGTGTTGCATACACGTGGTTTGATTCCAAGGTTTGACTAACTTAATGCAGGCAACTAGAGCTTCCATTATTTTGAACGATTAAGAGGGAATTTTGTTATTTGTTCTTCCTTCTCCAAACAGATGTATTCTGCATTTAAAAAAAAGTGTAACCTTACTCCATAAAATCGGTGGCAGCTTAGCTGCCTCCACTACTCTAGAGTAACTTAACTGATATTACTGGTGTAAAGTTACATATCGCTTGTGGAAGGTTACACCATGGTAATGTAACTATAGCGTAACGTCTCACACATTTTTATGTAAGGTTACGCCAAAATTTTCTGTATGCTTACAGAGAAATAGCTTGAAAGGTTACACATTACGAAAAACTATGCTTTCATTGACTTTCTTGAACGATTTATCAAGTTAATACTTTTTAATAACCAATATACACAAACTAATTTAAAATACAATATTTATTTATTTTAATATATAAACAAGACATTTTTATTGCACCAAGAGAGGAATTGTCCTGAACTAGGTCCGAACCCAGAACGCCAATTTCACAGTCTCGCACAGCAAGAGCTTTTAGCGCTCTGCTACCAAGGTCGGATTGCGTTCCGCTAGTAAAGCCTTAGTATCCTAGCAGCGAACTCGCCGATCGTCGGCGTCGCTCCTCGCTGAGTGGAAAACTTTATTCTTCTGCGCATGCGCGCCCGAGCTAAATCGACGTCGTGAATGGTCACGCCGGAATCCACTTGCGTTTGATTTCAGCGTCACGGCGAGGAGCGACGTCGAAGATCGACGATTCGCGCCTAGGAAAGAAGTTAAGAGTTTACCTGCTATGCATCGATTCTGATATTTACGCATGCGCTTTCAATTTAACTGAAACCATAGTGCAAGGTTTTCCCAACAATTGGATTGTTTTAAACAATGATGCTACACACTTTAGAATTCGTGTAACGTTGCATCAAAATACTGGTAACTTTACACATTTTTTTTACAGTGAAAAAAAAAATTCCTTGCAACACAATCTTTGTATGCCATTTTAGACCTGCTGTGATGAAAAAAAAAATTTTTTTCCACTTTATTTCTTATTCAGATTTACATTCACCTCCTGAAAAGGAGAACGTTGAGGTTATTTATGTCCTTCCTGAGTCATTACATCAATCTTTTTGTCCAATCTGTCGCCTCCTAATATTTCATTCATTATCCAAACCAGCAGTTTATCGAATAAATTGACAGTTGTGTTGGTCAGGGAGTAGATAAGCACTCAGAGGAAGAAATGTGATCTCGTGTTATGGTACATAAATAGTAGCTGACGTAGGTCGCTCTATTTGCGAAGAGTTATCTGACCATAAATATCACCATGGTGATATCAGTTCATAACCCGATGTCTTAAACTGAAATTAAAAATATTTAATTGAGGTGTTGTTTTTTTTACTTAGTAAAATTATTACTTTTGTTTGCATTTGTTTCCTTTCTGTGAAGATTTGTATGATTAAATCGTGCATTTGTCTCTTTTAAATAAATTACTGGAGACCTTTAGACTCGGGCTTAAGTATTAGTAACTAATGGGTAAGTAGAAAATATAGGAATTTTATGAATTGATTTGCTTCAGTTTTCACAGTGCACGCTCGGGCATTGTGTTTTTTCATTGAACCGATAAGACTTTAAGTAATTTACATTAATGTGTACCTTTCATATATATTTTAGTGAGAAACTAAATTACAAATTGAAATAATAGTCTCCAAATAGTTCAATATTTTGCAAATTTGTATTTTCTGTGCATAGGTCGTCACTTTAGCTTGAACTGCATTGTTTAAAACACATGTGTTCGTTTTTTCCTCATAAATACTCAAACTATAGTCGACGATGCATTTTCTCATGCTCAAAATCTCTTCAAATTCAACATTAACTTTAATCACGGCATGATTGAGTTTTTGAGATCAGGTTTTTTTTTTTTTTTTTTTTTTTTTTTTTTTTTTTTTTTTTTTAAGTATCACAATCTTTAGTTTCGAGTAAACCAAATCTTCAATCTTAAAGCTTTACAAATGAGGATAAAATTCCGCCCTATACATCGTGAAAACGACAGTACACTAATGTGTTTTAAAATGCATTAAACAACGACTTCTGTATATGTTGTTTATCTAGAGGTCTGAGTAATCGCTATATGCATGTCAAAGTTTAAAAAACCTTCAAAATAATGGGATTGTTTCCTTCAGTCAAAAGTACAACTTTTAGTCAATGAAATCGATAAAATAAAATTAAAAAAATGGAGTCAGAAAAAACTTTTTATTTTCCCAGCGGTTACTTTTTATTTTTCTTTTTAATGTTCAATTTTGGAAACATGATATGGTCTTTATGACGTCACATGATGTACTTTTTCACGCTGCTCCACTGCCGCCCTAAATGTTTACTCTTTGCTGTCAACCGCCTTGCCAGGTTATGATAATTTGCGCTGTATGCTAATGCCATCAGGGAATGGCATTTCATTACTTGTGACGTCGTGTGCAGAAGTGTAAAAATGAATTTCAATCTGTGCACTAATTAAAACAATTGTTAAAAAATATTAAACTTTGTCAAATTATTTAGAACATGGTTAATTCCTATGTTTTTAAGCATGTTCTTTCAGAAATACTCTTAAAATTTCGGGAACTACCCCATTAGATGCTTAATAGCTGACCCCGTCATCTCTCAAGCTACACCATCTTAAGTGTTTAAAACTTTCTTCAGAACACATACGAAACGAAGTAATTTTATTTTCAATGTTTAATTGAGAATTATTATTATTTTTTCAAATATAGGTTTTCTCAAAATTTTCAAACGAGTATCTAATGTGACAAATATTGCTTGGGAAACTAGTAGAAACTTTTTCAACAAATATTTTTTTCGTTGTTTTATTTGCAAATTTTGCAAATTTATGCAAAATACATAGGGGAATGTGGGACAAAGTAAAAGGGAGACCTTCTAATTTACGGTGCAATATTTCGTTAGTCAGCTTATTTGTATTTTAAATATTTTTCTCATGTAGTCGAGTACATGCGGGGCAAAGTGAATGGGGCAAAGGGAAATAATTTATTTCGTTTACTAACTCAATAATTTACTAAAACACTTACGTATTCATTTATTAATTAATTCATTTACATTCCTCATTCAGTGATTCACTATTTATTCATTCATTCACTTATTTTTCGATACACTCATTTTTTTACTCACTCCTTTTTCTTTATGTAATAATTAACTAATTGATTTTATTATTCATTTATTGTTCCATTTTCTTTTAATTTATTGATAAAAATTTTTATTTTCAGATTCTTACTGCGTAATAGCAAAAAAAAAAAAAAAAAAAAATCCCTCGATATTAAATTGATTCGCCAATAACTAGTTATTTTATACGACTGATATTTGTCATTCTCTGACACCCCTGAAATGGGTTTAAATAATAGGGGCAATGTTTTTAACAAGCAATGCCGCAGTTAGTTATTTCGTTTATCTTCTGCTTTCTGCCACCTCTAATATGGGGGATGGGGGACTCAACCCCAAAACGGTAAAGATTTCATTCAGAGAAAAAATAAACGTTACTCACTATGACTAGACTTATAGTTGAGAGTGGAAAGAGAAGTTTGAGCGGAAAGTAAAACAGTACCATTTAAAATACCAGCAAACTTGTGCAAGAAAAAGAAAAAAAAAAAGGTTTTCAGGATTGCAGTACAAAAAACCTCTTACATCGTTAAGAAAATGGATATCATAGATATTTTGTCAGTTAAAAAAGGGTTCTCTATAACCCCGATACACGTGTCTACCATTTTTTGCATATTTAAATTCTTATTATTGGTTATATTCTTTCGATTTAAGGTTATAGCACTTTATATTAGATCGAAAAACTTGAAACAAATAATGGTGAAACTAAAGTCAATAGCAGTTCTTTATCTGAACGTGAGGCTTTTAATTTACATTATGAAAATATTTTTCTCATTTCTAGGACGAGTAAGGAGGAGAAAAATTTGAAAAATATAAATAAATAAAAAGGTCATAAAACGTGTGTATAAGCACTATTGTTTAGCACCATTGCTATTTCAAGCTGCAAGTAAATGTTAAAAAAAAAAAAATAAATAAAAAGTTGTATTGCATTTGAAAAATAACATTTTTTCGTTTTACTAGCCATAGTAGAGAGCTAAATCTTAACAAAGTTAAATAAGTTAAAATATTTACAAAACTAAAATGTGTGCAAAAGGTGAAGGCATGACAAGAACTTTTCTCCGCATTACTAATTTGGTTTTAAAAAGATAAACATCGAAGTGGAAAAATCGTATTTCGTCAAGTTGGTTTATGCCTGAAATATGAGTCCTAAAAGAGGACAGAGAAACGAATTGTATAAAAAATAATTAAAAAAGTAGGGGAGGGGGGATTAGCTGAGAACAAATTTCCTATTTTATCATTTTGAAAAAGTTCAGCATCTTAACTCTTTCACTTTGCCCCACTTCCCCCTACTTCGAACTTATTTTTTGTGCAAAACTGAACATTAAAAATGTCCATTGATGTCGAACGCTAGTACTCGATTTTTTTTATTTGCTATCTCTCTCTAATACTTTCGATGTGAAAATATCGGTGCGCTCTTAAAAAAGAAAACATAATTGAAAGATAACACGTGTGCTTATAAATAGGCGAACGTACTTTAATAACTGGTAATATTAAGAATGATATATCACGAATTGTACTCAAATGTAAAAGATATTAGGTGAATAATCCGAATTAAGTTGAGACTGGTGCAACTTCGGATAGCAAAAGAACCCGGATTTAACAAAATTCCGAAAGATTAAAAAAAATTAGATATTTGTGATTGTTTTTAGTGATTGTTAATTTTTTCCCAATTTTGTTTTAGATTATAACATTGAAAACAAAATTGATTCGGATTAACTGGAGTTTCGGATTAACAAGATTCGGATTTGTGAAACTATGTAATAGTATTATTAACACTATAGTAATCAAATCATCAAATCATAGACATCATCCTTTAATGCTTCCGTTCTATATTTCTTGTGAAATGCACAAGAACATTTCTCAAAGCAGCAAAAAATGAACTAAAAAGCATTAAAAAAAAAAAAAAACGATAAAAGTGCTTTTTGAAAATATTCAGCTCATTTTTGCTATTCTTTTTCTTCTTCGGAGCAAAAGTTAATTTTAAACTTTGTTCTTATATTTTTTTCTGGTGCTCTTCTCTTTTCTTCTTTGTGTGGCTACAGTCAATTCCTTTTGTTCTGTTTACGTGAAAAATTTTAATTTTCTACTTTTCCCATAGATTTTTTTCTTATTTTCTTCGCCGACAGCGCTTCTCGCGTTATTTTTGGGAGCAAGTCTTAAAGAATTAGCAATTTGCGTCCAACTCATTGCGCTTTATGCATGCAGGCGTTGTATGATTTGCATGCATGCTTAGCATTTATTTTGGTCTTCGAAAGTATTTTCAAAGGGCGTTCGTTCTTTCTAAACCCCTTTTCTCTTTTTTACCCAGTATTACAGGATATTTTAATCAAACTTTTTTAACAATGAAATTTTTTTAGCGGTTTGCTAAAGACTATAAGTTTTTTTATAAAATGATCATGCACAATTTTGAGAAAACAAATACAGGGGCATTTTGAATGTTATTGTAAGGTAGGTACCATTAAACTGTCGAAATATATAAAATTAACCCTTTTTTTAGAACATTTGACAAAAATTAAAACGAGCGTGAAAAAGTATTTTTATTATGTCCAGTATTCTGTTGCTTCTGCCATTACTATTATTATTTATAGTTTTACTATAAATAATAATAATTATTATAATTTGATTATTTTTGAAACTTTCAATTTAATTAATTCACACGCAAAAGCTGTTTTTTCAGTAAAAGCTTCCCCATTCCTTGCTTGGATTTCTTTTCCTTTTTTATCTTGAGGTCTGCAAAGCTAGATTGTCTGCACATGAAAGAAATGGTACTGAAGTTGTCATAACAACTCGTTTCAAATCTTTTAGAGATTAAATTCTAATTTTGCATTTGCACTTAAAATCTTTTGTGCGCATTTTCCACAAACTCTTATATAGTTACTCTCATCTGATATCGTTTGTGAATATCCTTCTGAAATTGCTGTTGCCATTTTTTTCCGAAGTATTCATAGAAAATGAATTTTAATGATAAAGCAACAGTTTTCGTGGGTATGAAAAGTAATAAACTTGACTAATGAATATAATAATAAGATACATCAAGGGTAAAAGATATACAACAGCTACATTGACCTTTTGACACATCCAAATGTAATATATATACTTAGTTTTTTTAGTTGTTTTTTTTTACAGCAATCTCGAATCGTTTATAATCCTTACTTGACCAAAGTTGACATTGCTCTGATTTTTCAGATTACCATGACGACGGTTGTTTTTAATATATATCACTTTTAATATACAAAGAAAGATCAAAATTTGTAGAAAGGAAAAACGTTTTCCTGGCGCATGCAAAGGATGGGACGCGCGCTCTTTTAACCCTGCAAAAAAAATTTAAAAGGATTCTTTTTTAAGAATTGCGTTCACATGGTTCGATGCGGAATAGGCTTCTACATACAATGCACACTGTAAAAAAAATCCGGAAACGTTTCTGAGTATATCGTGCAGCTTTGGTTCATGAAAGTTTCAAAAACGTTTCTGAGTATTTCGGAATCCTCTTTCTGTAATGTCCAGAAACGTTTCTGAGTATTTCGGAATCCTCTTTCTGTAATGTCCAGAAACGTGTCTGAGTATTTCGGAATCCTCTTTCTGTAATTTTCAGAAACGTTTCTGAGTATTTCGGAATCCTCTTTCCGTAACTTCCAGAAATGTTTCTGAGTATTCTGTGCAGCTGTGTTTCATGAAAGTTTCGAAAACGTTTCCGAGTATTTCGGAATTCTCCAAACAATTTTCAAAAACGTTTCCGAGAATTTCAGAATTTTTTTTCCGTGATTTTTTCTAAAATATAATTCTTTATTATAGTATTGCATACCGTATCAGTTTCAATTCTTTCATATCTAAGAGCAATAATACAAGCAATTTTAGAATCATTCGTGACAAATAGCATGGTTAACAGCATAACATATGCACAGTTATAAATTTTTGAAAATTTATGAAATAATATAGTAGTTTCATTCCTAATCACAAAATCGTCAGGAGAGGGGAGGGGGGTACTTTCTCAAAAGTGGGATTCTTTGTTAAACAATATTAAACTTCAGTTTTTCTCTCAATATTTTCAAGACAAAATTATCAACATATTGTATTTTTAATGCAGAACTTAAAAGCATATCTTGTATCAAACTTGATAGCTTTTATTTTCGGATAAAATTTGACAGAACTTACCTTCCCTTCGCGTCAAGTCTATTTCTCTGACGAACAAAGTGTACCGAAAAGTGCCAATAGAGAAATTGGTGAATTTAAATATGACACCAAGTCCTCCTGTTTGAACCATTCGGGGTGATTCTTCTGATCTTGCCCTTTTCCAGTTCATCACAAATATAAATACTTAATCAAAATAGGTTACTGATTTTATCTTTACAATGTGCGCAAAATGCATTAAATATTTTATTTATTAAAACATTGAATTCTATTGCATGATTACTCCATTTCATATATACGAGATTCCCCTCCCCACACACCATAAGAGTGATGGTAAACCCATAAAATGCTATAAAGCGTCCCCCCCCTTAAAAAAAAGTAATCCCTGAAAACGTCAATGGCAGTCTGCGTGGTGAACGCCCCTCGTCTTCTCCCCATATGTACATTGCATATTAATAACATAGTATTTAAAAAAGGATCACTTTTAAAACAGTGACATGAAACAATATTTCTTTTTATTCGGCTTGTAAATGCAGCTGTTCCATTTTTGCCTCTGACTCATTCCTCCTGACTGTCCTATATTAAACTAGTATATCCACGAAGGAAATGTTATTTACCGAACAACTAATGTCAAGGAATTTTTTATTGTCAATCACATTTAACAAAATGAATAAGCACATGAATTAATTGCATAACTATGTTGCTTACTAATAGATAACTGGGCCATTTTCTAATGGTATAAATATTTTTAAATAAATGAATAAATTATAATAAAAAAAAGATAAATAATACTGGCACATTTTTTGTGAAGCATATTACAATACTAGAAAACATTTGCATTACCATATTTTTAATGAATTAAACAATTGATTTTTTTCTGAACCAATGTATGTATATCCAAGTATTTCGAAATAACTTTTCTGTGATTGCTTTTCAAATATAAATCTTATTTCTTTTGCGTAACTAATCAGTTTCAATTGGTTACAACAAATAGTCCACTGCGCACATAGGTATATAGGATAACTTTAAATTAATTCGATAAACTCAAAAACAGTTACAATTGGAGCTTCATCAAATGCAAATCAGCAAAAATATAAATGTATATAACAACATGTTTTAAAATATTCATTAATACTTACAAGTGAACATGAGCGGAAGAAAATCTAAGTACCTCCATTTCAACTGGATAAGTAATCCAAAAGGTTTCGTTTCATTAAGTATAAAAACGGGTGTTGAAACTATTCACGCTTGAACACACAATATATATGTAATCATGGTCGCACCGGAAATTGTAAAGAAGTAAATCGTTATTAACTAACTTAATAGCTGCGTACATCGTCTAAAAAATCAAGGACAGCCCAAAATGTAAAGGCGTAAAATTAGTTTCGACACAATTTACTACTCTCTAGACATGAAATAACAAGCAATCCAATGCTAAACAGTTGCTGATTGCAGCAACCATAGATAAAGAAAAAATAAGCTCTCGTTAGTTTCGACTCACTGGCGCCAGTGTTGGAAGGATAAAATACGTTTCGAAGCATTGCGCCTCACTTCCGCTTCTAGATTTTTTGAAATAACAAAAAGCTTTCTGATTAATGAGGAGTTCGCTATTGGATGAAGGATTCTTACTATTTCGGAGACGTTTCCGATATATCTAGAAACGTTTCCGAAATTTGTTACAGTGCACTAATGAATGGAAAATCGCAATTTTTGGACTTACGTCAGTCTGGCTCTGAGGTACAAAAATAATAGTTAGGAAAACTAAAATAAAAACACGGTTTTGTAGCAAAATGAACTGAAAAGTAAAAAAAAAAATCTTTAGATGATAAGAATATGAAGTAATTGATCAAAGTCTTAACTTTAATGTAATACGAAAAAGCGTAGGGGAGGGGGGGAGGGGATTCGTATCAGTTGTCTTGAATTTCTTCCATTTGTTGTCCATGCAAAAAATGTAAATAGACAGCACCTCACGTTTTTTACTACATTTAAATTATGTGTTTAGTCACTTACCTTATATACTTATCATCCAAAGATTATTTTTTGTGTTTTAATTCATTTTGCTACAAAAACGTGTTTTTTTTTTAATTTGTTTTTTTTTTAACTATTATTTTGTTATGTTATCATTTGACGAGAAAATAACTGTTTTTTTTTTTAATCATTATGAGGAACATTTTTGAAACTTAGTCAATTGTTGCACGTTATGATTATTTCGCCAAAGGTAAGGCATACTTTGACTTGCATGTCAGGAATCAAAGATCTTGAAGGACACAATATGATTCTAACAAATAATAAATTTAAATCAAGATTGCTGAGTTTAATTCCTAGATTAAGTGCTTGTGTCTATATATATATATATATATATATATCGTTTATCATAACTTTTACCCATTTCTGGGCTTTTTTCAGACCTTCATGGTTTTATAAAGGTTAAATTATTCTTCAGTCAAATTTATCCTTTGACTTTAACACAGTTAAATTTGCAAAATCATAACTTAAAAAAGATTTGCATGACACGATAGATTACGAATTTTGGGTTTTAAAAGTGTTATTTTTAAATAGGTTATTGACAAATGGTCCTTGCTATTAAAGCTATGCCTAGAAAAAAATTTTAGAAAACTAGTGTTGGTTTGGATAAGTGGGTCACTCCCCTAAAAATGAAACATGGATAAAGTTTTCAAACTTTTTTACACTGAACATGTTAAATTTCATCACAGTGATTGGTTTTGCTCATATTTGGGTTTCGTGGAATTTTGTTCTAGTCCACTTATTGAAAAAAAAAAAAAAAAAGGTTAAAAAAAATTTTTTTTGCAAGTTCAAGCAACATTTCTCAAAGACGTTTTAAAATTAGTTATTATTTTTAAATGATCATTAATATTTCATTTATAGATTAACTTAAAGTTCACAAGAATTGTTGCATAAAATATTCTTAATAAATGTTTAAGAGGAGGGGTCCAAATTAACCGGTATATTTTTTCTACACGTGATGAGTCTGTCCCCTCGCTATGGGGTAAGTGGGTCTCCCTGTAATAATGAGGATTTAAAAATTAAAAGCAACTCTGATTAGAAATTTGTATTAGTAAAATACAAGACAACTATACTGACCTAGTAGGAATTGATAGTTCAGCTACAAAAACTGCTAAAGCTGGTGATTATGAATTTGAAACTTATATCAAAGTAAGCCATTAAGTAATGTAGGTCTAATGTTGGGCGCTGATAATACAAATTAAAAAAAAAAAAAGAAACTGTTCAAGAACGAATAGAAGTGGTAAGTTTTTATTGGCCTGGTGCAGATAATGTTGGAATTATAATTGAGGATGAAGTTCAGAACGATAATAGTTCTTTCCTAGCACAATTTAAACAGACGCAGCCATTTGGAGCTTCCAATTTCTTTTTCACCTTTTAATTTTGGTTAATTTACCAAAATCGATCTTAATCAACTGTATCACGTTTATTCAACAAACCTTTATAAGTTAAAAGTAGAACATGTACCTATAGGTTTCCGATAAATTTCACAGATGTAATTGTTTTGTGTTTTGTTTAAAGTTTTCTTTCATACTGAATTAAAAGATAGTAAATAGATCAAAAATAGATGCGTTTACGAAAAAATAATTCTTACTAAAAATTAACATACTTTATCAAGTAAAATATCCATACCCCTTTTTTAGATACATTTGATTTAAATTTAAATAAAAGGGGGTGACTCGTTTACCCCTTATTATGGGGTAAGTGGTACACCCATCTGATTTTTTTAAGTCTAATCGCTAAGAATATTCAAAGCATTTTTTTAGAAAAAAAGTGATGTAATTTAGTTCATTAATAATGTCTAAGATAAAATAAGTCAATAAGTTAAAAATTTTTGTTTCAGTACTTTTGTATAAAATTTCAAAAACGAACTGTTCTCAAAAGGGGTCCCACTTATTCTAACCAACCCTAATTAGATATTGCAACGTGTAATTGTTAAATGCCAGTTATTTCGCAGTTACAAATTTTATAGAAGTATGACATAGTAAACTTTAAATTTTCAAAATTTACCAGAACTAAATTATGCTAGCGTATGAATAGCATTTAATTTACTTTAACTTTTTGTTAACTAAACGATAGTTCCAAAATGCGTTATTTAGAAGTCTACGTTATTTAATACAAAACAAAAGAAGCACATCATTTTTGCAAATGATTCTTTCCAAAATGAGTTTTTTTCAAGTCTACTTTATTTAAAACAAAACAAAGCAAATCACATTATTTTAACCAAACTCTATTTTTTAATATATATAAAAAACGACTACTTCTAGCTTTTCTTTTAAATTTATATTTAACAGATATAACTTTGGGAAATAAATACTTGTTTTCATTGGAATCGATTGAAAACTGCGGTATCAGAAAAATTTCTACGAATTTTTCAGTTTTGATTACCAGAGTAAGACAGTCTTTCACTCATTTCGTATCTTATTTAAGGTAAAATGCATTTGATCTTGTTTACTTTAAAAGAAAATCTTTTGTGAAAACAATATTTAACTATGATAACTAATACGCCTTGTAGTTAAGATTCAGATATTTAGACTGTTGTGCGTTAAGACTAATCATATAACCACTTGACTCATTTTACTTAAGTTATTTTAAAATACAGGTTGGCTGAAAAGTCCTGTACACATTTTAAAAATTCACATAAAAGTAAAAAAACTGTCGTTTAAATATGCGGTTTGCTCTAGAATACTTCCCAGACTCCCGATTTTTTATGACATCTTAAGATAAAAGAAAAAGGAAAAATTGTTTAAAGGTAACCTGCACAGTAAGAAAAACAAATGTAATGTGATGTGTTTAATTATTTCATTAAGATTTTTCGTTTTTTCCGAAAGGGAAAAACGAAAAAGGAAACAAAACTGAGTTATTGCGATGCCAACCTTACGATGTGGCTCCGAAACATGGACTTTGAACACTCAAGAAACTAGTAGAATTCAAACAGCAGAGATGAAATATTTGCGATCACTAAAGAACTGCACTATCCTAGACACAATAAGGAATGAATCTATTCAAAGGGAATTACAGATATTTATCCTTAAGAAAAAAAAACAATATCGTAACGATTGGAAAAGTCATGTTCGACGTATGACAAGAGAGAGACTTCCAAAAGCTGCCTTTTATTACAGACCAAGGGACAAACGAGACCGTGGTAGGCGCAGGAAGCGGTGGGGCGACCAAGAAGCCAGAACAGGCTATATGCCTAATCCTTGACGATGATGATGATTAAACAGAAAGCATTATCTTTCATGACTAAAAATCAATGTTTGCACTATATGCTTCTCGAACCACATCTAAGTGGTATTCAAGTTACAGATTCGCGATTTTTTTTTCCTCTCAAGTTGTGTTGGAGTGAGAAACTCAAGTAGCAGGAACTGCTCCGTAGTCCAATCTGGCTAGAACATGATGGCTGTGACAGTTACCTTTAAACACAACTTTTTCTTTTTTCTATGAAGTCATAAAAAATGATGTGTAAGCCTATGAGCTATTATGGCACGAACAGCATATTCATGACAATTTGTTGCTTTTCAATGCATTTTTAAAATGTGTCAAGAATTTTTTGCATACCCAGAAAACTATGCATCTAGCCTAGATGCTAATTAGTAAGTTCCTGCGGATTGCGCAGTATATATTTCAAATATATACTGCGCTATCCGCAATCAATCATGTAATCAAATAGTTGCGCAGTCAATCTGATGTGATTGTTTTCACTAAATAAACTATTGGGCAGAAGTAAAATTTTTAAATTTAAAATTTAATTCCTTACTGCTAAAATATGAAGCAAAAATTCCTCCACTTTTTTCAAAGCTTCAACCTTTTATCTGATATCGCTTTTCCCTACTGTCATCTTTACCCTGTCTGGCCCTTTAAGAAAAATTGACATACTATGAGGCAGTGAGAAGCGAAGAGATGCAAAGGGACTTCTTGAATTTTTGAGAAAAACGCGTTTAAAATTCAGATCTTAGTTAGGTTTTCATTGAATTGTTTTTCCAAATCTTGCTGTATAGCTGCACCTATCAGAGCTATTGATGTAGTACCAACTCCTGTCTCATAACAGAGAAGGTGTTCTCCTAACATTTGCACTAGTTGTCTAGAAATTTTTAGTTTTGACACTTACCCTCCTTTGCTTCTCACTGTCTCAAATGTGAAATAAATTTTCCTCGTAGAGGTTAAAAAGCGTCCACCGTTTTTTTTTTCTTATTTCTTTTCTTCAAAATAAAAACTCTATCGAGGGAAGAAAAAAAAGAGTATGAGGCCTGGAATAGAAAGATCTGCCGTCATTACAAGCTTAATAAGTCTCAGTCTCTAGCCTTCCTTATGATCAAGTCTCTTTCTATTTAAAACTGAAATCCTACTTTAGAACTGGAAACTCATTAAAATTTCGTATTCTGAAAGGAAAAGAAACATATTGTTACTTTATATTCACTCCCAGACGTCATTAATTTATTTTTTGTTATTTTTTTTCTGTACTATTCATTGCACTGGCATAGAAAAAATACTGGAACATGGGCTTAATTTTCGTTTGGATAATACATTGTTCGCAATGATTCTAGAAGAAGTAAAGCTTAATAAAGACAAGTCAGTTTATTAAAAAAAGAACCCTCATTACCGGGGTTGAAATTGATTAATTTATGCTCCCAAACGATAAAATACCAATGATCTTTCTCTAAGGATTTTTTTATTGGACTATGAGAAATTAATAAGCGGGTTGTTTTGATACTATTACTACAAAATATAATGTTATAAAGATCATCATTATTTCTATCGTTAAAAAATTAAAAATAAAGTGAAAAATAGATCCAGGACACGGTCAAAATTTAAAACGTAAGCCTTTCATGGTATTTGTTTATTCATATATTTGAACCACACTAATGAACACCATACATACCCTGGTGAGGGTTTAACCCAGCGGTTTCCAACCTTTTTGGGGCTACTACCGAAAAATCCGGTAATATATTAGCAGTACCCCCTTCCTTCTTTCCCCCCAAAAAGGTTCGTCAGCAAATCAGCTACTGCCTTATTTTTTCTTTAATCTCCAAAAAAAAAATAAAAGAAAAGATATTTTAAACGATTTCAATCAGAGAAAACGGCTGTTTTTAAGTTATTTGTTATATAATCAAGCATTAGTCAATGAGAAACTTACAACAACTGTCGCATTTGGTCATCACAATTTGTTCGATAATTCTTGCTTCGGCCAATGCTTACGTAGTAAGTCGAGACCCGTGTTTTTAGCCTTTTCTTATAAATCACTTTTGAATACCGATTAGGCAGTTGGATTTGGTACACATGTGTTTTAAAAATTTTGTTTTGTGGCCGAACAATGACTCAATCCTTATAATTATTTTTACTTCTCGGAAAATCCGATTTCGCCACTTTAGGGGTAGTTACCTCCAGGTTGGGAACCACTGGTTGAATCGAATTTGATGACTAAGGGAAGAATAAAATGTGTTAGGGCCAACCGTGGCCCCACTAGATGGCGCTGACACTTAACGGGCCTTGACAATTTATGACTTTTCTGTGTTAAAACGATGCAACTATGATCCCGCTCATGCATCCTCCAATCGATGTCAACGTTTCAAAGCTTGTTTATGTTTGATTGGACGTCGTCCACTTTAACTGCAAGAGACGCTGAACGGAACCCCTGCATCCACCAATCAATGGCAACATAATGGAAACAGGGGTTCCCTGTAGCGCCCTCTTTGTTGCCATGAGTTTTAGCGATTTTCACGCCCTTTAAGCG
Source organism: Uloborus diversus (assembly GCF_026930045.1). NCBI lineage: Eukaryota > Metazoa > Arthropoda > Arachnida > Araneae > Uloboridae > Uloborus > Uloborus diversus. The sequence continues at coordinate 71,389,800 of NC_072736.1, read as the reverse complement.
TATTTGAAATTTTGTGAGGCCATGGACCAACTTAGCGCCTACTGGGCAACGTGAATCATGTGGAGCATGCGCAAGCGCATTATTTGAGTGAAAGAATGGTTTACAAAATGCAGACAGTATTTTAAAATATATACTGAAAGAATAACAAAGGAAAAAGCAACTTGTAAAAATGAATAAAATATTTTCGATAAGAACAAGCGAGTGTACTGGGAAACAGTGTTTAAAAGCCAATAAAAACTCCTTGAAAGTTATACTCCCATAAGTGCAGCACAATACAAATTACATAAAAAGTAGTCGAAAACTTTGTACTGCATAGTGAATAAAATATGACAACGTATTAAAGTACAAATTCAGAATGAAAAACTGTTAAAAAACCAGCAAACAGCTGTTTCGGCACTCTAAAATACAAGTGCCATCATCAGTGAAATTAAAAACGAAGACAGGTTCAACCCGACTAAAACACAGTCGAGGCGAACATTGGAATGAGAGACGAGTTGTAAAAGATATGAGAGCAGTACCGGAAACGATGACGTCAAGGTTACGTCAGAACTACAGAGGACAGTTGCACTCAAGGAGAAAACGTCATAGACAAAAAATAAATCAAATAACAGACTTCCAAACATTAGGAAAAGGGGGAGTGCTAGACAAATCATTGACGATTAAATTAGCATTTTTCCATATGTAATATGACTCCCAAAAATCTAAATCATGTATAGACGAACACTCGTGAATAACTTTGGCGGAAGAAAAAATAAAATTATGGCCACAAGACCAACAATGTTGAGCAATAGAGGAGCGTTTGAGATCCTGTTTTTTGACGTAATTTTCGTGTTCTTTTATCCGGAATTTGAGGGATCGTCGAGTCTGCCCAATGTAGGCCAATTTGCACTGGCAGGAAACACTATAAATGCCCCAGTTGTCATATTTTATTCACAATACAAATTGTTAGTTTCCGGAAGTTGATCTGAACTGGTTATGTAGGGACTCCGAAAAGGACCTACATCTCAAACTCTTATTTCTCTAGTCATAGACAATGGTTGATAAAAAGTAACAAAATGAAAAGTAATAATTAAACAAGTGCACAAAATATTTTTCTCATTATTGATTGATGCATTTTTTTCTTATTAGATGCACTATGCTTGAAAAAATTGATAAGACATCGAATACGCATTAGAAAACTTTAAAACACCATTAAAAATACCTGCAAACTGAGCATGTTTATTTTTAATTATAAATGTATTAAGCATTTAAGCTTGAAAAAATTATATTTGTAAAATAGCAAGGAGGATAGAATAGAAATTTAAGGGGAAAGTATGCAAAACAGGTTGCATCACTTTGCTTTAAAGTTCTTAGAAAATTAATTTTACTAAGTGAAGTTTTCGAGTGAAGTTTTTAGAGCGTGTAAGGATTTCCCTGGTACTTGGCCAAAATTTACTTTTAGTTCAAAATATTGATTAAAAATAAATGCTGCAGTGTACTAGTCTATGTTTCAACCGACGGTTTTGCCTTTAGGGAATCATATCAAATCAGATAAACCAACGCGTGACTTGCACTATTCTTTTGTCTGCGATGACTTAAAAAGAAAGTGTACTGTGAATCTCAAATAACTGCTTTGAATGAAAAAAAAGAGAGAAAAAATATTGAATTTTTGACATTATGAATTCAAATTATGGTTTTCGTAATCAGGAGTTTGTGTGTGTATGTGTGAGTACATGCATGTGTTTGTTGTGTATGCAGTCGTGTGTGTGTGTGTGTGCAGGCGTATATATCAAGGTAATATGAAAAATCAGAGCAGCATAAATTTCGGTCAAGTGAAGATATAAAGTAATTTGGGATTGCTGAAAAAAAAGTACTTACTAAGGTAAGTGCTTGTTTTCCTAAAAAAAAAAAAAAAAAAAAAAAAGACCAGAGTTTGATACTATTTGAGAATTGAATGCAAGTTCACAAACAACTACGGCGGGTAAAATTGTTCGGTACATACAAGTATTTATTAGAAAAATAACATACAATGCTGGGCCGAGTTCCATCACTTTCTTTTATTCAGGTAAGACACATAACGTTGTAACTTTTTTTGTACTTTTGTAAGCTATTTTAAAACATTTGTGAAACGTTAGGTGCAAAACATGTTAATTGGTCTTTAGTAGATGGCGTTTAACAACACCAAAACATTAACAGCAACTCCCACTTTCACTTTTGTTAAATAAAACGAAAAACAGTACTTCAACTAAGATGCACGTTACCGACCAATAATAGGATACCTGCCTTTATCTCATTTTATGCTTTTTCCAAAGTGATATGTCCGAAAGAAGGGCGAAACTGCAGTCTCTGGGTTTCGTAACCGGAATGTTGAAAAATGTTGCATTTTAGCTATCATTTGAATATTAAGAAATTTATATATATATATATATATATATATATATATATATATATATATATATATATATATATATATATAAGGGTGGTCCTTATTTTTGAAGTTGCAGATATTTTACGCGACGCCCCCTCAATTTGTTCCATTATACAAATAAATGATCCTTGCAAAATTTTAAGTCAATCCATGAATATTAACACGTGCCCCTAGGGCCCCCTTTGAGTTTCGAAGAAGAAATTGTGGATTTACAAATTTTTATGTAAAAATATTCTAACATTTTATATTTAAAGTAATTTTGAACCTCAATGGGTGCTGCTACTTCCAGACTGACCATTCTCTCACTTTCATTCTGTAAAATTTAACATGTATGATGTACATGTTAAATGGTCTTAGGTCAACCGTACCGCTTTTCTGCGCTTGTTTCAGCCAAGCGGCAGGGGAACGTTTCCTCCCACCAAGATGGACACAAGGGATTCTATAGGCCATTAATGAATGGCCTAGGCCATTAATGAATGATCTTTGTCAACAAAAAATTGCCTCCTCCAGGCTTTGGGGGTGTTGATTTACAAAATTCCTTGTGTATGTAATAGGTGTGGCAAATAGCGTCGCAAGGTTTCTGTGCTATAAATATAAGTAATTGCAATTATATTTTAATTCACTGTTCTTTAATTATAAACATACCTAAATGCTTATGCAATTTTTAATTTTTAAAATATAATTTCGAAAAATCCTCGATTACTCCTATCATAAAAATATACTGTATTTTACATAGCTAAAATTTAAATCAAAAAAAAAAAAAAAAAACCCAGATCGGAACAACGTAGAAATCTATGAATTAATTTTCTTCTATTTCAGTACATAGTCCTTTATTATCATCAAATTCTTGCGATTCACAATATTTAGAAACCGAAATGGGTATCTATCCTAACCTGCTGAACTTTTGTTCTCTACAGCTGGTCTACCACAATGCAAAAAAGCTTGCCAACTATTGATGTCATCTTGCCTTTCACCACTGTTAGACAAATGCCATATTAACACGGGGGGAGTTATTAAGGGGGGATTATTTATTAGGGATAAAGATGTTGTTAATTTATTTACAGCCTATGTAGATGTAGTAAATTTAAATCCAAATGACCTAGTGATCAATCGTACATTCCTTAAGAGAGCAAGAGAAAATCTTCGAGAGGTAAAATTAAATTTCATGAATTCACTGGGATACAAAGCTACATCCAGATGTAACTGGAAAATGAACGCCGACAGAATTACCGTGATAGCTTCAGGTCCTAATATTCAACAGCTACTCGGAATTCCTGAAATATTCCTTCAGTTGTATATGATATCTTAGATCAGCGGTTCCCAACCTTTTTTCCCTGGCGAACCCCTTCCAAAATCCAGAAGAGGTTGGCGAACCCCTTGTGTAGTAAGTAATAGGTAAAAAAAGAAAATACACACAATAAAATTCGGCATTTTTTTTTCAGATTGATGTTGCTCATCACTTCATAACAATAACAAACACATGACGGCAAAATATAGAGGTACAAACGTAACTACAAACTAAAATGATAGCTCTTAAAAAAAAAAAAAAAAAAAAAAAAGGCAAAATTCCACAAAAAAGAAACCCAATTAAAGCTTCAGTACTTTGAAAAAACTCTTAAAATGTGATATTTGGGTAACGAAGAAGCTAAGTTCAAAGTTTAGCTCAATTGTCTGAGTTTTAGTCGTGCATTAAGTTCAGTATTTAAGTTGCATCTGTATTTATCTCTAAAAATGTTGAAAATTCTCCTTCACATAAAAACGTGTTAAAAATAATTTTAAGTTTACTTATTACAATCGCACTTCGCGCATTTTCGCATACGACAAGAGTAGTGTTCGCCGCACTAAAATGATAAGTTAACTAAACATAAAAAATTAACCAAAGATATTTCATATGCTCGGACATGCACTATGTAATGTTTCCATCAATTTTAACTGAATTTTCTGATCAAAAGCTAAAGAGAAACCAAATCACCTGGCTTCAATTCCATCATTCTCAATGAAAGCGAAAAAACACGCGCCTCGTAATGACAGACTTAATTCTTGGAAAGTAAAATATGTCAGCCAATATGCTAATATTTTCCTGCAGAATGTATCGAATGTTTGAGAGACAACTGAATAAATGTTGAACAAAAAACCACTTGACCTCAAGACTTTACAACAAACAAGTATCCTAAAATTCCGCCATTATAATATTATTTTTGCGAACCACCTTTATCTCCCTCACGAACCCCCAGGGGTTCGCGAACCACCGGTTGGGAACCGCTGTCTTAGATGATAGCTCTTTATTGCTAACTGCTCTAGCTGTAGTGTTTGATACAACGACTTGCAATACCAACCGTATAAATTGGGCATGCATTTTTTAGAGCAAAACTGAACGGTGATATATTACATTTGGATTGCCATCATCATGCACTTGAAATCGCTCGTACCTTTCTTAGTTCTAGATCAGATATTCAACACTTAAGCGCTTCAAAATTTTGTGGAAAGATCTCCATCATCCAGAACTTATAACATTTCAATAAAGTATACATACCACTTAAATTCTAAACGACGAAGTTGATGACATATTATTGTTCGTAAAAAGCGGAATTGAGAAAGATAACAGAGAATTCTCGTAACTTGTAATAATATTTTCTGGTAAATTTCCTCCTACAGGAATATGTTTTCGGCAACTTGGAGCATATCCTTGAGCCACATGGGTGGAAAAAGGAATTTTTGTTTGAAAATTTTTATATTTAGAAAACACTGTAAATTGATCTTACATGAAAAGAAAGCCCTTCAATGCTGTTTTACAATTAAATGCTGTATGAAAATATGGTTTTTCGCAGCAACCCAATCGAGGCTCCGTTGAATAATATAATATGTCTGAAAAACTAGCAGCGTTCAAAATGATGACAAACATGCAGCAGAAGAAGTGACTGGAAAATTCATAAATCACTTATGGTATTTAGGGGATAAACTTTTCTCCGCACACACCCCACCTCTTAGCCGTTGGCCTTAGGTTCCATCTCACGGGGGGTCCGCGTAGCGGGCCCCCCGCGGGACTGAGTGCGGCGGTCGATAGTCGTCTGTGCTACGGACGGGCTTGGTGCTTATTGCGCCGGGGAAGGTCACCATACTGAGCTTCCGCTCAGCTGGGTGTTTACCCCTTAATGTATGGGTCTTGCTCACCGTGAGATACGGTATATCTCCCCGTACCTCGTTAGATTTAGGGAATAAACTAGTAGCTTTGTCGGTAATAGATGAGGGAATTAACTTTGAAGATAGGAAATGACTAGTCCAAAAAATGCTTGTGATAAGGAAAATGACTGTTTAACAAATTTCAGATAACAGTAGATGATTTGGAATACTTTTTTAGTAAAGATCTTTCTCTTTAAAGAATCAATTACGAGTCAGTAAAACTGTTTGATAAGTTACAAATACTAAAAGATTTTTTCCTATTTGATCCTGATTCACGGCAAAATGAAGGAAGCTATTTAAAGGGAAGAGAGATCATTAAAATACTGAAAATTGTGAATGATACAATTGGAAGAGGAGCACAATTAATCAAAGAATTTCACAACTAATTTACCAAATATGAGTCACAAAAACAATTGATTTTACAGACCGTCTAAGACTATCCGAAAAAAATACACACTATCGAGATACATTGAGAAAAGCATACGGCTAATAAGAGCAGTAACAGCAAATTTTGATTTTTTTTTTCATCTATTGTTTGTTATCTTTATTGTGCAAGCTTGCGGATTTGATTTCCGCTGTAAAAAAGCGCGAAAAAACGTTCAATTCCAGCATTTCCCGATTATTAGTAGTAAATCCAAAACGCGTTTCTTCATCTCCCTCGAAAACTAATTTCTGCGGATACTGCCGTTTACCTGCCCGCGGCAGTATAAAACCCTTGCTCTCCCGAAAAATGCGTCAAGTATGCAATTTAATAAATTTATTTAATTCTTAGCTTTCTTTTGGGGTGCTGGCTTCATGATAATTTGTTTTCATTTGGAAAACGTTAATTATCTCTTTACTCCTGGGTTTGACTATATAGCATTTCAACACTTCTTCAGCTGGGGTCACTAATTGGGGGTTTCAGTTTATTTCCCATTTTTTGTATATATCAAGTTGGCTGTTTGAAGAAAATCGTTTGAGAACGGGGAGATAAGCTCTATTCATTTCAGGCAGTTTTTTTCGATATTCAAAGGAGTCTCATGTACAGGGGCGTGCACAGAAATTTTGGGGCCCGTCACAAATGACTTTTACGGGAATCCCTTCATATATTGTTTACTCCTACATATATTTCACCCCTCTTTTGAAAAATCTCGGGCACCCTTCAGGCTCGGAACAGAACCAACAGTTGTCCTCTGCATGCCACAGTTCATTTATAAACACCCAAAAACATGGTCCGCACATTTATAGAAGGGTCGGGGCCGCTTTGTCTGATGATGCAGACCCCTTCAGTTTTTGTTAATAGACGTACAAATATAAGTTTTTAACGCTCCTTTTTCTTCCCGGCCCCTTTTTTAGGCCGCGGCCGACCCCAATTTCTGTGGCCCCTCCCGTTTCCAAAATGTGAGAGTCATGGCTCCCCTGAGGGCTCTAAAAACTGGAGAGAAAGTTTATAAGAGAGGAAAGCAATCGCACGTGTGGACTTCGGCTATTTACTTTGGCCCCTGGGCTTAGGAGGGGAAAAAAATCAACCTGTTTCTAAACGCTTTTTTCACATAGAGTAAACAAATTACATGTTTTTATTTTTATTTGTAACATTTTAAAAAATGTTAGATGGGAGCTTAAATGTATTATGTTCAATAAAAAAATTGCTTGAAGTGGCCCACTCAGCGGTTGGCCCAGTCGGGAATCCCCGACTAGCCGACTTAGCCAGTCCGCCCCTGTATATATATATATATATATATATATATATATATATATATATATATATATATATATATATATATATATATATATACACTGTTGCTCTAATTCGACGATATATATAAACTGTACTATTTTAATACTTTGTGATAGCTCGCTAAAATGTTCAATATGTGAACACAAACTACTAAGATCTTTTTCATATTTTTTTAAGTCAAATATTTTGTTATAATGTTTTTCTTTCAACAATCATTGCAATGTTTGTTCATTTGATATTAACATAATCTTCAACGCAAATCCTCTGGTAGTAACTTTATTGCGTCGCCAAAGTAGAGTATTACTTTAAATATAAAAAACATTATAACCATTCACTAAATAATGGAGTTAGACTCTTAAAAGATACTGTTTTCTTCTACTTTGGCTATATTTTTACAAACAACAATCAAACAGAAATAATTACACCTAACACAGAAATTTACAACATAACTCTTTCCGGGACAAAGCCTCTTGAAATGCTATCTAACTGAAGAACTGGATGCATATATTTAATTAACCAGTCCACCAAGTGCTCTATCTTTCCCGCAATCGCATATAAAATCTGGCCTGCGGGCGAATTCTCAGTACCATATAATTAAAAGCGGAATGAATTTGAGGAAAAGCTGCAGGTATTTAGAGTAAATTTATCTCGGCTTGTTCACTTAGCCATAGCGGTGTTCTTGAACTGTAATAGGTACATTTTATGTTAAATACATTAGATTTGTCGACGATGTCAATGGTCTATTGACCATTTCAGGGGATGGAACTCGTGACTTCAAACACAATCATTACAGTTTTTTTATGAGTGGCATGCTTTCTATTAAATAGATAAATTAAATTTTAAATTTCTTAATGAAGAAGGACTGCGTGCTCAATCGTTCAGAAGTACTTGTTCCGACAATTGGCTGCGTGTAACATAGGCTTCACGGGCACGATTCCCACTTTTACCATTAGGGCTACCTTTGTCACTTGGTGATGTAATTTCATTTTGACTTGTATCTGTGACTCTTAATACTCAATATTTGGCACGGTAAAACTCTGCAACAACCAAAGAAATGTTTTCGATTTGCGTGCACTACTTTAAGGGAAAATCGTGAGAAATGAGACAGCTGTTCCCATGTTATGAAATAAAACCTGAAACATGATTTCCATCTTGTCCAGTAAATGTAACTACAAGAGTATAAAGTTGCTACATCTACTGAGCAACAGATAAGTATATTTCCAATAAAATGCTACTATCCCGTTCCTCTCGGTTCTCCCTTCCACCTCCCGTAATTACGCATTATTTTAAATATATTTATTTTGTTGTTGTCAATAATCTAATCTCTATTGCAAAGGAGTGGGCACAATAGGAGGTAGGCAGGAGGTAGGTTGATGTGAAAAGGACTACATTTTGCATTTAATATCCTTGATGCTGTATTCGCAAAAGTGGTGTCTACGTACAGTATTAGTCATGCGCCACTGAATAAACCACCTTTGGTCCACCTCGTGGAAAACTGTGTGTGGTTCTTATATGGTTGTATAAGGGGCGTTCAAAAAGTAAATTTCACTCGAACAATTTCGATCAAAAAACACTTTATTGAGAAGTGTGCTACAATACAATAAGACACAGAAATATCACTCTGTTTTACTACAAAATCTCCCAGTCGCTGCAGACATTCATCGGACCGCAGCACTAATCGTTCGATGCCCTGAGGATAGAAATCCGCCGTTTTTATCAATGCACTTTTATTGCATTGATTTTTTTATGAATACAAATTAGTACACTACTTTTCAAAAAAGATTTACGATCAAAGCTCGATAACTTTAAGCGTATAACTAGAATATTCCTTTATCTCGAAGTTTGTATTGAGTTTTAAACCCTTGAGACTGTTCTGAAAAACTTCCCATAACTCGCACTACCATTAACGCGAACGTTTTAGCTGGTCTCTTGGCACTTATCGTGAGTTGACTGTACTTTAAATATTGTGTACTGTACATGCATTCTATTTAACATATATATACTAAATACCTAATTTTAAAGTGATTTTTTTTAACATTATATAAAGTGTTCACATTAAAATTCCACTCCATCCTCTTAACCTCCGCACCGCTGCAGTTTTATTTATGAAAGTGGTATCTTGGTTTAGTAAAGAAGTCATGCGCTCATGAATAGAATCACTTGTGGTGATACCTGGTGGAAAACTGTTGAAATAACATTCCTACCTCAAAAACAGGGTATAATAGGGTAAAGAAGTGATTTACAAAAGAGTCAAGTTTCATCGATTTAGACGAAAAAACGACTTGCGAGCATCAATGCAAAGGATAAAACGGTTAAAACTCGCGGTGTTTTTTTTTCTTTTCATGATTTTCTGCAATGCGATGAGAAGAAATGAATCCGGGAAGTTTTCGTCAAATCACGAAAAATCAATCGCATTGTTTTGCAACGAACTATTTTTACACTAATGTCAACAAGGTTTCTTTTCGTTCTAATTCGATGATCTTCTAAAACTTTGTAAATTGCATTTCCCCTCTATTTGTAAAGGGCATTCAAAAATTTAGTTACACTTGTTTCCCCGTAGATGGCAGCATCCCGTAACAAGAGGGAAACATGCGCAGACATTACTTTAGTTCCACAGCTTCCAACTGCAGCAGTTTTATTCAGATAGTTTGAATCGTTGCTGCGTAGTACGAGAAAAAAATTGCGCGGCAATTGGAAACGTACTCCAACGTTGATGTCTGCGGAACAGTACGTTTTTGATGAGCAAAACGTTTAACAAGTACAGAGATTCATCGTGAAATACCGGCAGTGTATGGGCCACGTGCAATGTCACGTCCTTTCATTGTGAAATGGTGCTATCAGTTCGAAGATGGTCGCACAGACGTAACCGATGCGGAAAGGCAAGGAAGGCCAACAGCGGTGAGCACATCTGACATGGTGCAGCGGGTGGAAGGCATTATTGTCAGCAATCGTAAAGTGAGCATCGCACACATTGCAAAGGAAGTGGGAATATCTGTTGGCAGTTCCCATTGTCCGTCACCAACTGAATTATCGCAAATTGTGTTCACGATAGGTTAATTACTCTGGTCCCGATCTGGCGCCCTGCGACTTCCAAGTGTTCGGCAAACTCATAAAACATTTGAGTGGAAGAGAATTTACCAGCGGTCACCAGGTTCAGACAGCTGTTCTAAGCTGGCTCAAGGACCAGGATCTTTGAAATATGGCATGAATATTTTAAAGCTAGAAGGAGATGTTGCGATTTAGCAAGTTTTTTTCCTTCGAATGTCAGACACACAAAGTATTACTTTAGTAAAACTCTAGAAATTTAAATGTTCGTCTAATATTTATAACTAATACTTTATTAACTGACTTCAAAAAAGGAGGTTATGATTTCGAATTGCGGCATTTTATGTGAGTTTTCGAATTATTCCAACACTACTGTACCGATTTGAAATTTTTTTTGTTTGGAAGGGTATACTTCCCAGATGGTCCCATTGTAATTTGGTCTGGATCTGATAAGGGGTCTCGGAGAAATCCAAGAAACTTTAAATTTCATACGTCATGGTCACGTGGTGTTGCAGTGTTCGGTGTATTTTCACACCTAAGCTTTAACTTTCTCTTAAACGATATTTAATTCTCGCGGCACATGGTTGATTAATTTTCTCAACGCTGCACCGCATGGTAATTTTTTTATTATAGGTGTTAAACATGTATTTATTACTGCGTAGCAAAGCAGTAAATTAAATATATTTTGCTACTTTAATAGTTGAATTAATTACCTTAATATTTTATTTACTAATAAATAACTTTATTTAGACACTAAAATATAAAGTTCTTTATTTAATATTCCAATTTTTATATATATTTAGTGTTCAATTGAGGGGGAATTGAATACAGAACACCCCTCCCCCACGATTTAATTTATATTCCTTAATAATATATATTATAACTGTGTATGATTTCTGAAGTTTGACCAATATTCTGGATTTACTATTTCACGATGTCGCCAGTTCAATTTGAAATTAGAGTTATATTAATCAGCAGGCTTCAAAAAAAAAAAAAAAAAAAAAAAAATCAAGAAGGTTCTGAACTCGTCGGATTTGTTTTTTCTTTGTACAATGTTCCATAAATACTCGAAGACACCTGTAGCCAGGGGCGTGCACAGGGAGGAGGGAGGGACACCTATTGGCCTGGGCCCGAGCCTGGAGGGGACCCAATATTTTTGTAACTAACGGTGAAATATAGGGGTGAAAAATATGGAGAGGGGCCAGGAAAAGTCATTTCTGATGGGCTCCAAAATTTCTGTGCACGCCCCTGCTTGTACCGATAAGGAAAAGTCTTTTTGTTTGAAACAGCATAATTCCTCGGCGGTGTAATGTTAATCAAGTTCAGGTTTGATGAAATTGAAGGAACTCTTCAAATATCATACTCACATTTAAATCGATTTGTACTTTATTAACTTTGTATATCGTCTCACTTAGTAAACCGGTTTTTATGCTTTTTTTTTTGTTTAGTGGTGGTTTTGTCTAAGGGTGGTCTAACTTAAGTTCCAAATCTTTGATTTACCCTATTTGTTCTTTAGGGAAAAGTTAAGAGTAAAACAATAAATTTCATGCAATTTCTTTCACAAACGATTAAATATAAAACCCATTGATAAACAAAGGCCATAAAACAAAGGTTTATACTTTCTTTACCTATAGTTAAAGAAAGTGCTAAAAATATATATTATTAGGAGTAATGATAATGAAAATTTTGAATTAAAGATTCTCTGAAGCAAACATAAAATTCATTCTAGTCGAATTTTTAATCTTCATCTCTAGTGGGGTCAAGTGAAGAAACATGCGACTTTTATCACGAGTTACATGACACTAATTGCGAAATATCAATTACAATTTACAATATTACAATTCTAAAATTTACAATTTTACAAATTTAAACTTGAAACGATTTCTTTTTTTTAAATTTATTTATTTTTATTTTTTTTAGTGACTCGTGCATTTGCTTTCGGAAAGCAAACTTTGATAAAGTTGAACAAAGGAAGACAATGTTTTTTGTACATAGTTACGCATTTGAAAAAGCCTTTCTTCACAGTCGTCGGAAATCTCCGAGAAGCTCGCTCGCCGTGTTATTTACACCACTAAAAAGCAAAAAATAAATTACTTTTAAATAAAAAAGAAACGCCTTCAAAAAATACCAAGGAACTAAAAAGAAAAAAATAACTGATTACACTTACATTCTACTTCCTACTCAAACATAGAAATGAAATTTATTTTACAATTCCAGTACAAAAATCAACTAAACTAAACACCGAATTATAAAATTAAACACTGATTTAAATTACCATACGATGAATTATTTTAAATACCTAACTAATTATATACCATCTCTTAATTTTTAATAACCTTTTGAAGTCGGGGCCTCCTATAAACTACTTCTTAATGTAACTGAGTAGGTTTAGTTTTAAAGACTAATTTCGCTTATAGTTAAATTAGTGTTTAATTCAGGATTCGGTAGGTTGTCAGTCACGTTATGTAGTTGTTTATAGGAGGCCCCGACTTCAAAAGATTTATAAAAATTAAGAGATCTATATAATTAGTTAGGTATTTAAAATAATTCATCGTATAGTAATTTAAATCAGTGTTTATTTTATAATTCGGTGTTTAGTTTAGTTGATTTTTGTACTGGAATTGTAAAATAAATTTCTTTTCTATGTTTGGGTAGGAAATAGAATGTAAGTATAATCAGTTTTTTTTTTTTTTTTTGCTTTTTAGTTCCTGGGTATTTTTTGAAGGCGTTTTTTTTTTATTTAAAAGTAATTTTTTCTACAATAAAATTTGCTACTGTTGAAATACATCAGTCTTGAACCCGAGTTAGAGATGTACTACATGAAATTTAATTCAAAACTTCAGCAAAATAGAAAAACTGTATGGGTGGGTCATCCTTGCTTTAGGCAGCAAGACTATGACACAACTGTAAAAATGAATTAAAGAATACACTTTAAAATCAAAATCCTGACGTTTATCATACAAAGCTATACTGGGAACTTTATTATTCAGTTGAATATTGAGATCAAGGAAATTAACTGACTCATCCTTATTTGTTTGTTTCAGCAGTAGTTCATTTGGGTAAATTTCTTTATGTAAATTGTGAAAATCATTGTTATTAAAAATAATACTGTCATCAAGATATCTAAATGCTTCTATACTGTTGTTTATTAAAAAATAGATTCATAAAAATGCAAAAATAGGTTTGCAAATGCACTAGAAAAAGATGTAACCATTGGTATTCCATTGATCTGTCTGTAGAAATTGGAACCATTGTATAAGTAATTCCTGGTTTTGGTTGACTTGTCCAGAATGTAAATACAGTATATGATAGTGTTTCTCTCTCTCTCTGTATATATATATATATATATATATATATATATATATATATATATATATACAGAGAGAGATAAAGAATGTTTAATTATATGTTAAAATCATGCTTTTTGCATCCGGTGTCGCTTCACCTTAATGAATCTGTGGGATTACTGAGAAAAGCGGTCATTAGGACAGATTGCGTGACCATTTGGTTCAAACGAACTGTTCCTGCTGGAGCCATTCCAGCAGAACATCTGGCAGCCAATCAAAAATCTCACCACTGAAACGATTGTTTACCAAGTGGCACCGTGCTACAGTTGACCTTTTTAAGCCACAATTGCTTATCGATATCGACTTAATCACAAAAATGACAAAAAACGACGTTCTTCTTCGTATGGGCAGTTAATACTATGCTTCTTAATGTCTTTTACTCGGTATAAAGATGGCAGTTATAGGTATTGCAAAAATAAATATTGTTTCCGTCTTTTCAAATTGTTTATTTTTGTCTTAAAGAATGTTTACTTTATGCTCGAAATTTTGCTTTTAATCATTAAAAGGTTAATTTGTATGTAGGTAGCAAACCTAAATATATTTTTTTCAAATAAATAAATAAATGAATGAGCAAGTAAATAAATAAAATTAAAACGACTTTTGCTACGTGTTTCTTGCATTTTTTATTTACTTCTTCGTAAACTCTTGCCGCAGTTGTTTTGACGTTTTAACCTTTAATGCATGATATTATAAAAAAAAGAACTTTAAAATATATATATTTTTTTAACTTCTGTTCAAACTATGAGAAATATACTTTAAAAAATATCATAGTTTAATTTAAGTATGGTTAATGGTTAAACACCCATTTGGAAACATACATTATCTGAAAAAATTTCAGCATCAAATGCCCCAAAACGTTGATACATAGAGTAAAAATAACTTGCTACTTAAGCAGTAGTAAAACTTTATTCTTCATAAAGGTTAAAGTAGTTATTTTCAAATGCACTAAAGTAAAAAAAAAGAGCCCTACTTTTGCGCATGCAGAAAAAGATGCCTGTTTCGAGTTTCCTTAAGATTGGCAGATTTACTAGTTTTCAAATGATTTAATAGCATCTGCAGTAAGTATTTTCCTGGTTATTTTCATTTACAGAGTTTCAGTTTGCTCTTATAGTATTTTAGAAGATTAATTTAAGTATGTTGTTAAATGGCAAAACGATGCATTAAAGCGGTAAGGATCATTAGAGGACATACGAATAGGTTTCCTAACTTTAAAAGTAAAAGAATGTCGGACGAAAGGAAATGACTAAGATGATTGAGCTTTTTCAAAATGAACAAATTAGAAATTTGTTTTGAAAATTACAGTTCAAAAAAGAAAGAACGTTGTATTCTGTAAGAAAACTTTCATTGGAACATTATTTTTAATTTTTGGGAAGTAATTTAGAGCCTTCAAAAAATACTCCTAAATAAGTTTTTAACTTTTTTTTTCATGGGTCAGAGTGAAAAATGAAAATTTTTTGTAACGGAATATTTTTTACTTGTTTGTAAAATGCATTTTGTATCAAATGAATCGGTAAATAAAATGTTAAATGAATAAATGAAAAGAAAATGGAACAATAAGCAAATAATTACTTAATATATAAAGAAAAATTAAGAATAAATAAGTGAATTACTAAAGGAAGAAATGCAAATAAATCAATTAATGCATGAATATGTAAGTGTTTTAGTAAATGAGTGAGTTAACGAAATAAGCTATTGTACTTTGATCCATCCACTCTGCACTGCATGTACTCGACTAGTTGAGCAAAATATTTAAAACGCAAATAAACTTTCTATTAACCAAATAAATATTGCTCTGCATATAAGAAAGTGATATGAAGTTTAAATGATGAACATTTTAAATAATAATGATTCGAATTATTATTTAAAATGTTAATAACTAGAATTTTATTATTTATAATATTAAAAAAAATATTTTTGACTTCCAACAATTATTACATAAAGAGTATCAATTTTTGGCAATTGCCTGTATTATATGCTTTAAAATTCAGCGGAATTTTTTTCCTGAGTGGAATAGTCTACATATGCAACTACATTGTTAAAATATTACCAGATAGGTGACCCTAAACGCAGAGTCACTATTTCACGCTTTCAATTTTCCCCATATTCCCCTACTTTATAAAAACTAGCTAAGGCACATAATTTAAAAATTATACGTTTTTTTCCTGCAGTTAAGGCATCATACAAACTAGATTATTCTAATACGTGCTTATAAAGCTAGGCGGTGATAAAGATAACTTTTTATACACCATTTATGATTTATACATAGTAATTTTTTCAATTTGATAATCATCTTATTAAGTTTTCCTTCATTGGTACAACATTAGCTTAAGGCATGTATGTGGTATTACAATGAAAGTTTTTCCGGTCCGTTTTTTTGGGAAGATGTGAGCTTAATTCAGAAAATGCTTTATGAACGCCGTTTTTATCAATTTTCGGTATACAAAATATTGATTGTTTCCTTTTCTTATATATTCAGAATTGTTAGACAAAAAAGATTTTTAGACAAACTGAGTTACTTCGAGAATATTAGTAGGTTTATAAATTTAGATAAGGAATGATACATCTTTATATAAACGTTTTATTCCATCCGATAATATGCATACAATGGGGTTGTTTCCAAAATTTTAAAAGCATTTTTTTTCCTGAAATTGCATAATATTTGAATACATTGTTGAACTATTATTTATACTGCATACTTTTGTCAACCTAAGCAAAATTTGACTAATTAAAACTGCAGCTAAATGCATCAATGAGAAAAGCAGAAAAATACTAGAAAATTGCCCGTCAAGTTACGACGGGTGAAAATTGCTTCTGCATTTGAACGAAGCAATTGCTTGTTTGGGGATATTTTGATAGTTGAAACATTAACCCTAACTCCAGTGGAGGGATCCTAAACTCTAGTAGATATGCGTTCATTGTTGGTCACTTTTTAGTTTCTTCATTCTTCTAAAATGACAGTCTTACCAGTAAAACAGTTAAGATACCCGATCCAGTTCAGCCTTGTCAAAATAAAGCCATTCCCTGCATTTTAAACGTTACCAAAACATATTATCAAATTATCATGCCGTGGCGAGAGTTTTATTGTTGTTGACGTCAGGAGCGTTACTTGAACAGTGAATTTTCTTTTATATATATATATATAAGATGACTATTAGCGTAAGCTCATATAACATGTCATAAGTAACGCATCCACTGATACAAAATACATGCATACTGAAACATTCGTTTTGAAGCTTTCAGCTTAAATTTTTAAACAAGCATTTGCCAAAATAGAAAGACTCTGCGAATTTAAAAATATTTGTTATAGAAATTTCAGTTTAGGAAATGAAAAAGAAAATTAGGTGTATTTACTATTTATGTATTTAGAAAAACAAATCAGAAAAAAAAATCTAACTTTGTCACCGAAAATTGATAAAGTAGGAAACATATATATCTCAGTCTTGTTAAAACATTTCGGGAACCGAAGTTTTACTACACATACTTGGAGCGCTCTTAAAGTATCTCATTTTCGTCTGAGTGACGTCAGAGTTTGGAGACTTGTGACGTAACACGTTTCGAAATGGGGATCGATAACTTTTATTTCGTAGACTGGCATGAATGGAAGCCTTCTGGGGGATTAACAGGCCAGTGAGTGCGTGTCGAAATCAGGGGAATGTCAATGCAGACATTCAAGAAGAAAAATGCTAATCAAAGACAACATCCATCTCTGGCGTATTGCATATGTTTTAACTATGTTTAGAATAGTAAATTTGGAAATGTATTAGAGGTTTGCAAAACATTCCGCATTCAAGATAATTACATAAATTTGTAAAAAAAATATGGCTACAATATATATAAAATATGCAAGCCAAATAAC
Source organism: Uloborus diversus (assembly GCF_026930045.1). Lineage (NCBI taxonomy): Eukaryota > Metazoa > Arthropoda > Arachnida > Araneae > Uloboridae > Uloborus > Uloborus diversus. Next base: position 71,372,248 of record NC_072736.1, on the reverse strand, counting down.
AAATATTAAAGAAATTATATAAAATTAATGATGAGAAAAAGGAAAATTGCAAACATCTATTTAATAGGAAAAGACAAAGTATGAAGAGCTCATTAGCCGTGGAGGATTCAATAAATATGGTCAAAGGACCAAAATTTTTAACTATGAACTAAAAGAGAGTGTTTAATCTGCAGTACATGCAATATAGAGTAACATTGAGCAAATGCACCACATGTTAAACTATAAACAATAAACAAGAGCTGAAACATAAAAATTAAAAGTAGGGGATTATGCCTCGACTAATTAGGAAAACAACTTCCGAAATAATTAGCCATCCACGGGACAGTACCTGCCAATAACCAAAATCATCTTACCTTGAGATCTATTTATAACAAAAGCAATCCGATGTTTAACTTGACAGAATTCATTCCAGTTATCAACGTAAAAGTAAAAGTAAAAAATAAGTCCATATCCAAAGAGATTAATCCAAAAACATGCCAGTCGTCCGTTTCCAACGTGTAAAATCCTTCCATCCCAGCGATCCAAAAAAACGAAAAAAAAAAAAAAATGGTTTGTCACGGTTGTATATCATACAACCGTGACAAACCATTTTTTTCGTACACCACCACATTGGATCTTTTAAAATTTCATAAAAATTGTGTTTCCTGTTCCCGCAGAAATTAATACACCGTCAGTGAAATGCATTATTTCCTCCAATTGTCCTTTCCCTGTCACAGTGAATGCCTTCTCAATTTGCTCTGTTTAGGGAAAATGGCTCACATACCTTAGTAATACCTTGCTACTTCAAAACTTTCTTCGAAATAAAGTTGATTCTTTGATTTGTCTCAACTCAAGAAAATAATTTTAATACAGGTATGCAGGACACAATAACCTTTTACCATACATGGTATACCTATCCGTTTTTGGGAGGTTAAAGAGCCTCACCCTTTAATTTTCAAAATGCACTCCAATATGACCGCAATCAACGAGAAAAAGCCTTTCTTAGTTGTTTTTTAAGTTTTTAAACAGGTTCAGCAACAGTATACTCGAAAAATCGTTATTTATGTAAAAATTCTTAAAGTACTAGCTTTGCTCACATGATGAAAATAGTCACTTCCCTTTCAAATCTTAAAAATTGCAGTAATATATTCAAGTCATTTCTTTGTGCACTACTGTCTCTGAAGTAAGGAAATAGCACCTGTGCGCTATGTTAGTGGATCTATAAAGTGTTCTGTGAATTTTCAGTATGTAAATATTTTTCACTAAACTCTCTTATTTTTTTATTTCAAAAATGAGGGGGAAAACCGTATTTGACATGGCAATAAAATAGCTAGACAATCCACCCTTCTTTAAAATACAGTACAATAAAAAAACACTTAGCCTGCTATGAATGAAATATTGAATTTGCTAAAAATAAATTTACTTTTTGAGTGTGAAACTACATCGCATGAACTTGTTTCCCGTTATTTATCTGCATGAAATACACTACCTGTGACGAAGAAAGCCCTAAGAAATGAGTTTTCTGAAGAAAAAAAAATACTATCTATCTTTTTCAGAAATAGGAAGAGAAAACTCCAAAAAGCAAAGAACGAGAAAATATTCGTCTGTTACGCTTTCCTCTTTCGAATATTTTCTTCACGGGTCTTATTTTCTTCCTGTATTTGCACGGGTTTTTTCGTCACTACTATAACGCAGAAATAATAAAGTTCCTTTTTATATAAATAGCATCTGACATGAAAAAATATTTGCATGCCTTTTTTATGTACTAAAAGAAGTACTAACACAAAAAAAAAAGTAATTTCTTTATACTTTTGTGTTCCGCTCTTAACTACGTCTAAATATAAAATTTAGGGAGTAGTTTTAAAACGTTCATGTTCTGCTGTTTTGAATTTCTTTGCTCATCAAATGTTTAAGAGTAAAACGAATTCAATAAAATAATAATAATAATAATAATCATAATTTGAATTTTGACATCTTGAATTCAAATTATGTTTTCCGCAATCACGAGTGTTTGAATGTGTATGTGTGTATGTAGGCCTGTGTGTATGTAGGGGGTATGTGTGTGTAGGCAGGTGTGTGTGTGTCTGTGTGCAAATATGAGTGTGTGGGTAGTTGTATTTATGTGTGTGTGTATGTGTAGGTTTATGTATGTGTGTGTGTGTAAGTGCGTGCATGTGTGTGTGGGTGTGTGTATGTGTGTGTATGTGTGTGTGTGTGTGTGTGTGTAGGTGCGTGTATTTATGCGTGTGTGTGTAGGATATAGACGCAACCTGGAGACTGTTTTCGCTAGAAGCCGGTCGACAGTGGTACTGCAGAGGAGGCGGGGGGAAAATGAAATCATAGGACATCAAAACAGTCAAGTGAGAACAATAAGCAATCGTGATTGCTCAAAAAAATAAGTAACTGCATACTAAAATATGAAAGCATCTTTTTAGTGACATGTTGTATACATGCAAGCGTGCACATATATATATATATATATATATATGTTTGTTGTGCGCGTACATAGATCTCATAAGAAATGTGAAAAAAGTGGAGTGTGGATGCTTGTACCAAAAACTATTTGATTATGAACTGGATTTTTTTTAAATGTGTGACAGAGTTCTTTATGTGACAGAAATTCAGACAATTGGATTTCTCTGAAAAATGCTCTTATTTTCATTCATTTCTGTATTTATTTAGCAGTAAGTTACCACTACTATGACAGGGCTAAGGCAAACTGCGCGCAATACACCTGACCGCTCGGTTATCACATCCAGAGACCGCAGTTTCGTTTTTATTAGAATACTAGCGATATCCGCACGGCTTTGCCCATAATAGAAAATTAAAAGGTCATTTGGCTAGATTGTATATTTGCAAATAATGGATGATGAATTTCTCGCCAATTTGCTCGCCCATGTTCCACATTATGATAATTTGCTCGTCCACGTTGTGTTAGTTTGCTCGTCCGCTTAATGATAATTTGCTCGGTAAAATGTTCTTAAAATTGGAATAGAACAAGAACAAACTCGAATTTTCTTAAAATCTCTTTGAGGTGCATAACGACATGCTACAAACTTTTTCTGTGCCAAAGTTCATGAAAATCGGCCGAACGTCTAGGCGCTATGCGCGTCACAGACCTCTATACGTTGATCCAGACATTCAACTTTATTATTAGTAAAGATATCCGGACTGTTTGGTATATTGTATACAGTTTGTCTTAGCCCTGTCTTAGGGCTAAATACCTAATATTTGCCTTAACTTCACTCCATCATGCTGCGGACACTCGCTAAAGGGATTTACTTTATCTACCAGTTAGTTGCCACTCTCAGCTTCAATGCGATACCAGTCGCATCCAGCTCGGTTATTCACTATTCCGAACTGATGATTTCTAATGAAAAGGAAACTGCAGTCTCTGGATGTGATAACCGAGCTGTCTGACATTATTATTGGGTATACTGCCGTGTCTATTGCTTGTGGTGTATGTACAGGATGTCCTGAAAAAGACTGACTGTTTTTAAAAATTTATAACAGGAAAACGGTAAATGATAAAAAAACAATTCTTACTGAAAATTCTTGTGATGGGTCGTAAATCCCCCCCCCCCCGAGTTCCAAATTTTAGTTGAATTTTTTTAATAGATGGCGCTGCAGATAGTAGCCCGTAATATATATATATATATATATATATATATATATATATATATATATATATATATATATATATATATATATATATAGATAGATAGACAATTACATCATAAGTTTTCGAAAATAATGAACAAAAGAACGAAACAATATTTTCAAACAATCGTCGGCTATAATCCCATGTCGAAATCGGAGGAAAAATCGGTGAATTTCAATTCTTATTTTTAACTTACCGGCTTACCACGTGCAGCGCCATCTATTGAAACATTTTTGAACTAAAATTTGGAACACTGAGGGAAAAAATTTAGGGCCCACCACATGAATTTTCTGCAAAAGTTTGTTTTTTATCATTAACCATTCTCCTGTTACAAATTTTTGAAAACAGTCAGTCTTTTTCAGGACACCCAGTATGTTCAAAATGGGAGAGAAAAAAAAAAAACTACTTTGCAAGAAAAAGTTTTTAGTTAATGAAATAAAAAGAAAAACCGTTCCATGTTAAGCGTGGTTAGAAGTGCTGCACATTGCAAGACCATAATCGAACTGCCCTCTGAGACTGACCCCAATAATGTTCGCACTGCGCCCTCACTAGCTTCGTGGAGGGAAAGACAAAGACACTCGCATACTAAGTTATAACCTTGCGAATCGTAGAACGTTAACGTCTGAATTTTGTTTCTAAAACTTTGAAAGCTACTCGGATAGTCAGAATTCGGATATTTGGAGTTCTACTGTACTTGAGTTCAAACATTATTTTAATATTCAGTTACTGTATTCTTGGTTTATACATTCCCTTAGAGCGTGCATTTTATAATTTTCTCTGTAAATCACTGCCATTTTCATTCAACATTTGAAAAAACGAGCTGATGTGTGCATCACATGACTTCCTTTTACTCCAATTTAATGTCATTTCCCCATTATTCGCTATTTTAATGTGATTCAATATTTATTCTCTAAATATCACCAACAATGGCCAAATTGAAACCAAAAAAAAAAAAAAAAAAAAAACTCCGCCAAATTTGTCGCCAAGTTGGCGACAAAACTTGGCGACCAAAAGACTGGCGATATATCGCCAAGTGTCTGACAAATTATAACGCCACTTGAGTTTACATCGAAATTAACAATGATTTCCCCCCAAAAAGGTGCAAAAGACCCCCTTAGGAACATCCGAAAGCAACCAAAAGGGGAGGTGCACAACTAGACCCCACTACGAGTCTATGTACCAAATTTCAACTTTCTAGGACATACCATTTTTGAGTTATGCGAGATACATACGCACATACGCACATACGCACATACGCACATACGCACATACACACATACGCACATACATACAGACGTCACGAGAAAAGTCGTTGTAATTACCTCGGTGATGGTCAAAATGGATATTTCGCGTGTCTATACATTCTTAGGCACTTTTCCGCATGTGGTCGAATCGAAAAAAAAACTCAACATTCATTTGGGGGTGAGCAAAATGGAAATTAAGGGCGATTTTTGAGTGAAATTTTTTTCGCGAATACAATACTTCCTTTTTTGTAAAAGGAAGTAAAAAAATATTCACATTTCTCATGTGTCAATATCTTTCCCCACACCTTACCTTTAACGTCGGACTTTAAGATTGCCTTAAAATTTTCGTAAATGAAAAACTGATCATAATTAATAAAAAAATTGGTCAAATTACAAAACTTCAATAAAATTTTAAAACATTGTTTATTGTTCAGAATTTTAAAATGGAGAAAAATGAATCACAGCTCGCGCTTATAGAAACAACTAATCATGAAAAGTCAAAATTGTAATTAAAAAAAGTTGGTGGACATTCTGTAGCATTAAAAATCATGATTATAAAAATTAATCGGAAGCCGATTATATTTTATTGCTTTATTGGCAATCGACCCAATTTTTAATATTTGCATCCTCAAATTTATATTTCAAAATGAAATGTGAAAAACTATTTTTAGCTTGTCTAGAAGATGTAGCAGCAAAATTCTGAAGCTTTTGAATCTACTGGACAATCTAGTTTTTTTTTTTTTTTTCATATTTTATTTTATAGTATAGACAGCGGATTTTTTTTTTTTATCCCACTGTAACATTCATCCAGGTTCCCTTTGTATATTTAATAAAGTACTAAAAAATACAGCCTTATTGAAAACTTTTGAAAAAAAAATCTTAATGTATCAGTGAAGAAAATTTTGTCTTGAATAAACAATGAATATAAATTCGTAAGATTGTATCGTTTATATCCACATTAAGTGCATAAAGATTTTTTTGATGCTTTTTAAATTTTAGTATTACTTGAATGTTTTTACTTGAAACGCTATATAGGTAAACCTGTCTACAACGATACTGTTGGGACCTAAAAAAATATTGTAAAAGACAGGTTATCGTTAGAGACAGTTTGATTATTCATGCTAGCATTTTGCTGGGACTATGGAAAATATCGTTATAGACAAGTTTATTGTTATAGACAGTATGGTTATACACAGGTTTCACTGTATTTATATGAATGGCTTACATTAATTTTTAACAAGAAAATATCTAAGAATATATCTAATATTAAATTGCATTAAAATTTAAATACTAGCGTAAATTTAACTTGAGTTATCTACCGTATCCCAGGAAATGCTAATCCAGTTACTAAAGTAACTAGCCAATCAAGAAGAACTCTGATTAGCTTTATCAGCTGTGACTGAATCATCAAACTAATCAAAGTTTCTAGTTCAAAACAATTGAAATGAATTGTTTCGGACATAGGGAATAGCGGTTTGAATGGTTTCTTTTAGAGCATGAAGTAAATGTATAAATAGAAAATCGATCTGCTGAATGCTTTAAAATATACTATTTGTGTCTTTTAAACACAACCCTTTAGAAAAAGTTTCATACATCTAATGCAATTTTCAAAAAAAAAAAAAAAAAAGACAGAGTTATGTGTTTTGACATACCTTTTAAAATGTTGTTTTATTGTCTTAAAACGATGAATATAACTTTTTGTTTACTACAACAGCCTATGCATAACATAATTATTAAACCCACTTACAAAGTTTCCGGGGAAACAGGAAAATCATTCAAAACTAAACAAGATTATTTTCCCGTATATCAACATTCATTTCCTTCCAGAATCCGTATACCTTTTTCGACTGTCTTAGGTAAAGGTATTTCTAGGATTTTCTGTTCAAGGTGTTAAAATAATCCTTTATTTTTTTAAAGGAGTGAAATATACGGAAAAAAGTAAAATTTATAATTTTAGTCACTTCTATAAAAAAAAACAACTTTCGAATTCTGAAATGAAAGATAGGAGGTAAAGAAAAGATAGATACGATTTTTTTAACTTTGATCTTTAAAATAGTTAAAATTTTCAGTTAAAAAGCGAACTAAAAAATATTTAAATGTAATATGTTAAAAAATAAAGTTATGCGGTGCTAATTTTTTGAATAGCAACGAAGCATAAAAACAAGCTTGACAAAATTTTTGAGGAGTACTTTTGAATTTCAATGCGTGAAATACGGCATTCAGAGCATAAAAAATACTATTGGTCTTAGTATACCATTATCCTATAGAATTTGATTAAATATTTTGCGATTATTTTACCGAATAAAACTATGATTAAGATTTTTTCCTTGAAAATTGGAGGGGGGGGAGTCGAATAGAGATAGTAATACTTTTGTCCAAAACTCAGAAGAAAAAAAAAGTTTTAAACACATATTGATCTAGTTAGCTTTTGAATTTTTTAAAATTAATAGTGACTTTGCCGAACATTCTTTCTTTGTTTTACATTTTATATTTATTGGAAAACGGGGTAAAATAAAACATTCCTAATTAATAGTTGCGATCTCCAAAAAAAAAAAAAAAAAAAAAAAATCCATCACGTGACATAAAGTCTGATTTTAAATTATTAAATCAAGAATTGGACGAGGGTTGGTTAAACAATAAAACGAATATTAGTTTCAAAATTCTAATTAGTATTTATAAAAATTAAATAACTTCATCCTTCTCAAACCAGTTTAAAAATTAGATTAAAATGCGTTTTGATCATTGGAACAGAAGAATGTTTTAGGCAACATTTTTAAAAGTTAATATTCGCCCTTAATGAGCAATGAAAGCAAACATCTGAAAACATTGCGCTATAGTACGTTAGTTCTCAACAACTTTTTATGAGAAACCTTGGTTTTGTTCTTTTTTCTTTTACTTTCATGAAATATTGAATACTTTACGTAAAAACATTGGATGAACTTAATATGAAGTAAGATATTCTTTATTTCAAGTGGTCTTGCACTATGTTTCAATTAATTCCAAATCAGGTTTCTAAACAGAAACGTTTTGAGTTGGAAGATTTTTTCTTTAAATACGGAATTGTGCAGAAGAAACAAATTGTACAACTGAATCCCAAACAAACTCCCCCAAAATAAATTGTCGAGTTTGAATGAGTCAAATAAAGAAAGAACGACTTCTGTACAAGTCTCGGTCCAAAGAAACTTAGTTTTATTCAGCCTTTCTACAAAATTAATCAGTTTTTCTATAGATGATTTTAGTTCTTAAATGTTGCCGTAAACAAAAAACTTAAAAATTGTTTTCCAAAGTTTTTTTGGTTACTTCTAGTCGTTGACAAAAATAAAAATGAACAATAGCAATTTTGTTTCATGTTATGTCAAGGTAGTTGTTTATGATACTATTAAATCGCTATACACATTTCTGGGTAGTGCGTGATTTCTCAAAAACTGCTTACTAGTTTCGTTTACTTTATTTATTTTTTACTTTTACAAAATAGGTAACACTTTACATAAAAATATGATAAACATAACACCATACGGAAAACTATAAACATAATACGAGAAAGGAATAAACATTTTCTCACAAATAATAAATAAGGGTGACTTTCCTTAGGATTTGTGGCTGCTTGTGGTGTTCATAATGCATAAATAAGGTGATCTTTTATAGCCAATTTTTATTTAACTATTTCCACTCAACAGATAGACCATCAAAGAGAATAGAAACCAAAACAAATCTTGGATGGCATATTGAGTATGAGTATTTATTTATCTAGAGAAATGTCTAAGAGATAAAATTGGCTTTATTTTTATGCCTACATCCTCCACTGATAATTTGAGGTAATTACGTCTTTTGCCATTCTTGTGAACATACAGAAGGCGTTCTTTGTGTTGAAATGTCTAAGAGATAAAATTGGCTTTATTTTTATGCCTACATCCTCCACTGATAATTTGAGGTAACTACGTCTTTTGCCATTCTTGTGAACATACAGAAGGCGTTCTTTGTGTTGAAATGCCTAAGAGATAAAATTGACTTTATTTTTATGCCTACATCCTCCACTGATAATTTGAGGTAAATACGTCTTTTGCCATTCTTGATCTGCAAGAAGTTTTTTTAAGAGGGTTGTAAAGGAGAGAAAGTTCCCATCGCCATATTCATGTGTGTTATATAACTGATTATACATCTAAGGTTTTTTCTAATATAGTCATTTAATTTTGAAGTTACCATACAGCCACCTGAAAAAGTTAAAAATTGCATAATTAGTAATAACAAAACTATAGTTATTATAGTTTTTATTTTAAGCTATTGGCTCCGGTGGGGAAAGTATTCAATCGGGTAAAGTGGTCATAAATCAAATAAAGAACTATATATTCCAAATAAATGAAAGAATGAGAGTAATTTTTTTATTTTAGATTTTAACTATTAGGAACTATATTCTGAGTTCAAAATTTAAATACTGTCAGTGTTTTATTTTGTGAAAAAAATCGTTTTCTGCGTACATGACACGTTTTAAAATCTGAACATTTTTTTAACTTTTTTGTAAAGTTTTATTCATTAAAATTTTTATCAGATTTGTTATGTAGGTACCTTCCCGGATATCTCTAAAGCACGTTTGTATAAACAGCTAAGCTGGATTCAATTTATATAATATTTTAAAACAACATAAGTAAGATGGGGTAAAGTGGTTATAGGTTAAGCTTAACATATATCCTTCATTTAAAATCATTTAATATTCGCTTATAAGGCAGATATCAGTTAAATATTATGTTTATTAACCAGTTACGGATTTTAAGGTAAACTGAATTAAATACAACTAGGTTTAAATTTGATATAGAATATAGATTGAAGTAAAGCAAGATGGTAATTCAAGAATATTTGAAAAAAAAATGTAGAATTTTTTTCTGCATCCCCAGCTTTCAATTTATTCATCTTTGCTTTCAATAATTTATACCACTCCCCTTCCGCAATACCAAAAATCATCTGTTAAATATCAGCAAAAAGTAGAAACTTAGAACTAGAAGTATTTCACATGCATTTAATAAATAGATAAATCTTAATAATTTTTCCCTTTTGTTTTTTAAGCAACATTTTCTTTCGGAACTCTATTGTAGTGAGATATGTTCTTATTATGTAATTTAAGTAGTTTATACACTTTCCAGACGCTATCTTTACCGTATTACTTAATAAATAAAACATTGCAAATTATTATACCTTTCTTAATGATATCGATAAAATCTAGGAGTGATATATAATTGAAATTCTTGGTGAACCAACTTTTGACCATAGTTGACTATCGCAAAATTATTTAAGTAAAGTTAATTTCTTCGAAAGAACTAGATGTGTTGAGCATGAAAAAAATACGTTTAATTATGATGGTTTTAGATAAATGTTTTAACTATGAGCACTTTACGCCACCCCAGGTCATTAACACACATGAAAAATAAAATGCCATTAAGCTATTTAATCCTTTTTTTTTTGTTCGAAAATTCAGTGCAACGCGTTCTTTTTTAATGTAATGTAAAACGACAAAAAAATTTAAAGTTTCAAAAGAAATTCCTGTATTTATTATTTACCTAAGTTGAAAAACCTGTTTTTTATAACCCATTTACCCCCCAAAAAAACCTACTATATCTTCTTTTTTTTTAAAGCCTCCGTCCAGGTTTTTCCCTTGTATAAAACGGTAGCAAAAGTTGAAATAACTGAAACATAAACAACAGGATATTTTCTTTCTATTAATATGTAAATATATCGCATCTTTTTTCTTCAAACATTATTTTCACAATTTCTGTAAAAATTAAATAAACATTTTCTATGTCGTAATAATGAAAACTTCTCAAAAGTGAAACTGTACCACCAAGAAATAATGAGAGTAGCGTCCTGAAAATTGTAGGAACGATAATGCTTAAATGGATATGCAAATATTTAAAAAACAGATAAAAGGATTAAAAATTAAAGTTTTTTCAGTATCTAATAGGCCTTTTTCTGGCATCTATACAATCCTCAATGTGTCGAGGCATTCTATTACTCAGTGCTTTGATGGTTTTTTGAGGAAATATTTTCTAGGAAAAAGTGTTTTTTTTTCTTTTGCATAGTGTATCGATCTATTTACATCTATTTATCTCTTTACGCTGTAGGATCTAAAATTTTAGGGACCACGGTACTAATGACAACCAAAGTATCTGGTTAAAATAAATTCATTTCAAACTTTTGAAATTTAGAAGTTACTGATTTACAAACTTTTGAAATTTAGAAGTTACTGATTTACAAACTTTTGAAATTTAGAAGTTACTTTTGAAATTTAGAAGTTAATGATTACCTCGCAAAAATAGGACGGGAAACGTTCCTATTTTTGCGAGGTATGTTACAAACAGAAATTAGGCAAAATAACTGTCCTTTTTTTCAAGGAACGCACTTGATTTATTTTACAGTGTGTGGCTAAGTACATTATACTTAAGCAGTCTCTTAAAATATAGAAAACATTTTCAATAACTGCTAATGCAGTCACAACAACATTTGTCTGTCTACTTAGACACGCACTATGTATGACGTACTTTGCCAAGAAAGCATTCCAGCTGATGCGACAAATAGAGCTTTGAAACGAAGTGAAAACATGCCATTACTTTGGAGCAATGAACGTACGCGGAATAAAGAATACAGAAAAGAAAATACAGAAAATTTTAGTCTGAATAGCGTCCAAGAAACTATAGAAAAGACTGGAAATAGAATCCCGAAGGAAAAGCACTTCTGAAGCTTTCTCATTCAGCTATTCAAAGGCTAAGCCTCTTTTCCAAAATCGGAGTTTAATCACTGATTGCAAATAGGGGCATTGAAAAACGAAATGTTATGAAACGGAAATAAAGCGTATCACGTGAAAGAATTTTTACTAGCTCAATTCAATTTAAGTAGTATTTTTATTTTTTTAATGCTTTATTATTTCTATTCCTTTTTAAAGATATCTTTCTTGTTTTTTGAAGAAATTTATTTCACGTATTACTTATTCACGTTTATTTCTTACCTAAAATCGCAACTAATACGTTTTGCCGTTTTCAAAGCGTTTCGAATTCGATTAGTACGGATACCAGACTGGCATGATATTTTTGCCATTAAAAATTAATGTACAATTCCATGTTATAATAAAAAAAATAGTTGAAGATACAATAGTTTACTTATAAAGAGTCCCGACGAAAATAAGTATTCAGGTTCTAAAATTGAATCAAGAAGACAAATTGAAAATCATTGCAAAATCCTCGCTAATGCACTTAATTTAAGTACAAGTATTATGTTATTTGTTATTAAATAGAAAATGGCAACAGATCTCTTAATTTTCTGTAACAAACTAACTGCTACTGATCATTTGAATGTCTTAGAATTGTACACATTAATTAAACTAATATTCCTATTTCGTTTTCACTATCAGAGTAGTCTGACCAACAAATGACCCAATATTTTCATCGTCAAAAATGCATAATATCGTTATTAAGATCGAGTAAAATAATTTTTCTATGGGATGAAACAATACATAAAGCGTTTGATAGGGCAGGAAACGAACTTTTATTGATAATATAAAATTAGATTTAAAATATAAACTGGTAGATGTTTTACAAATTCTGCTCGGGTTTTGGGAAGTTTAAATTTAAAAGTTGTAAGGTCAGCCCATTGAATGTAGACATCTAGCTTTTGAGCAAATATAAAAGTGTTCGAACCAATAAAACTGTGGGAGTTTGATTTATACCAAAGTTTCATTGAGACTTCTACGTATTCTGCCTTTTTTTTTTCTCTGTCATCTTTTATATTTCATACTTTCTGTTACGACTTTGTTTCCGTTCATTTCTCGTATACTGTTCGCTTTTTTTTAAATGGTTTTCTTTTATTGGAGCAAATGAAGACTTGACAATTGATTTTTACTTTTACGAATCCTGACGTTTATCAATTGCATTATCTTTGTCATTTGCTAGATAGAGTCAGGTGTTTCATTGCTCCCTTTGTGACTGATAGAAAACAATTTTTGCGATCTGATCTTACGGCAACTATAACTAATGACTCTCCGAATGATATCTAGGTTAAGATTTTTTAATACCAAATACGTCTTGTTTTTCTTATTTTTTTACATCATCTTTTAATTTTTTTAAAATTTTACCACTGTGCATTTCCTGCTTCATAGTTAACTTATTTCTTAATGATTGAATTTATATTATTGTATAGTTTTTAAACATTACAATTTTTTAGTGTTCTTTCTCTATAAGAAATATACGAATAAACAATCGGAAATTTTGAAATTTACACAATAGTATAACTTTTAGAAACGTGGAGCAAATAATTACAGTGCATAAAAATTCAAAAAAAAAAGTATTAGCACTGATTGCAAATATTTAAGTTGTTAAAAGCAAATTAAAAAGTATTTTACTTATATTTTCTTTTTATTTCCTCTCCCTTCGTTTTCCCTCCCTTTAAAGTTGCTTAAAATGAAGTTACTGTTTCTAATTCATCTAAGAAAAACACTTTTGCAACCCTGTTTTAGAAAAAAATACTGCGTTTTATTTCTTCGTAGTCGGAGTACCTGGTCATAAACTTAAATTAGTAATAAACTACCTTGCTTGAGTAGTGCCAAAAGAATATACTTCGGCAAATATTTTTGATTGATTTGTTTATACTAAAATTTTAACCCTCTTCACCTTCAATTCCGATATTTTTTCGCTGCAAATGTTTTCCTATAACACAATGTCGTACTCTAATAAAATAAAATAACAATAAAAAATATTTAACACTCAAATCTTCAAAAAATCATATTTTTTTCCTACAATAGAATCTTCTAGGAAATATCAACTTAATTAACAGTAACAATTAGAGCACACCATATTTATGTTAAGCTGAGACATAGAGTGCTAAAGTGGCAAGAAAAATTCCTTTTAGCCGACACTACTTATTAAATTATTACTTTTTTCTGCTTGCTTCCTCTAGTCTGAACTATTTTCCTCGCAAACGAAGATGAAGCAACAGAGCATAAAACTGTAATCAACTTATAGATATTTATGCCCAGAGTGACTTGTTTATTATCTAAGACTTTATTTTTCTAGAGGTACGTCAGGTTTTTTTTTCTCCAAGGGTTGCAAAGGATAGTAAAGGTCAAAAAAGGTTAAATTTGGATATTACACGTAGATTTTACGCTAAATTTTGCTTAGGGAGAGCATGTGTTTTCTAAAAGGTGGTGTTGCATCTAAACTCTAGAAGTGATGTGCCGGTGGCGCCATCACAGTTGTTAAAAGGTCAGTCCACTATGAATTAATCGAGTGAACCTTACCAAAGTGGTCCATCTGACCGGATAGAAATACCGAAGCAATGGTAACCGTCATAGAAAAAGTTCCCACAGTGATTAACCATCAGAGGGGAATACTCAAAGGAAAAATTACAAGAACTGAAAATTTCCTAAATACCGTTGAGTTGGAAGAAGAAATCGAAGTTAAATTGACGGTGAAATTAGGAGCCCTAAAAGAAATTGAAAAAGATTTGAAGACCCTTCAAACAGAGGTACTTGGGCAACCACATAGCATGGACATAACCAAAGAACTTCAGGCATTTGAAGAAATAGAAGTTTCAATTGAAAATGACTAAGTAAGAAGTTGATCACTCCTCTCTCAAATTCGTAAAAACGATGATTCTCAGATTAGTACTAATGTATTGCTACGCAGAATGAACTAATATAAACTACCAGAAATTTCCTTACTTATTTTTACCGGAAAATATGGGGAATTTCAAAATTTTGCTCCGCAATTCAAAGCTTTAATCCATGAAAACGAGCAATTAAATGACAAGCAAAAGAAGGGTCAAGCTCAAACTTTGCAAACCACACTTACGAATCTTTAATGAATGCCTTAACTGCCCGTTTGGAAAATAAAAGACTAGTTGTTAAGAGTCATTTTTTTAAAAGCTGGACAAAGTAAAGCCTGATAGTTGACACCTTCAATTTTCCTGAAACTTCCACTATATTTTACTAGTACGGTGATAAGAAAGGGAGAAGCTTCTTTCCTCTCAAATTTGACTTGTTGGCCCTCGAGTAGAGGTCAAAGTTTAAGGTCGTGAGAAAAAAAGCTAAATATATGACTGCTTTGCTTCAAAAGCAATATGTGAACCAAGCCAATTCTTTTAAATGAGGATACTACTTGATGCAAGGTACATGCTAGCGTAAATATTTTGGTGGTTCACTCATGGCTTTGAGGGTAAAGGTCAATCGAAACTTCTACTTTTTAACCTATTTCTGCCTTGTTTAGGCCAGGATATCTGCTAAAGCCGTGAGTAACCCTCGGAAATAAGTACATGATTAACTACTCACCGCAGTATAATGCAAAGAAAAATATGAAATAGCTGTCGTTTCTCTTGGCTTTAGTAGTTAAACGGATTCAAAGTCGATGATTTTTTAAAAATGCCAAGGTCAATAACTTGAATCGCGACAGGTCAACAACTTTGGGGGCACAGCTGTAGTTATAGTCTGAGTGATTTAGTTTAAGGTCCAAGTTAGAAACCCATGGCAACTAATCAACTTTTTTAATTACCAGGTCTCAAAGTTAATAATTTGAAACAAGAAGAATAACAGTATTAGGTCAAATACTCTAAAACGCCTGAGTCAATAACTTTGAGCAAGAGCAGTAATTATGCTCTACGTGATGTAGTTTTAGATTCATGTCAGAAAATCATGAGATCTACTCATCTTACTTAATTAAACGGTCTCAAAAATGATAATTTCAGTATAAAAGAGCGTTTTTTCACGAGTTTATATGCGTGCTACTCAAAATCTTATGATCCCAAACTCACATAAATATTAGAACGAATCAACAGCCAAATGTAGCGAAATGCAGGGCGAATCGAAATCGTTAAAATCACTTACTTTTTCCAAAATGAACAATGTGATTTTTTTTTTTTTTTGAAAATTACGGTACATAAAGAAATAACACTGTATTTTATAATAAAACTTTCACTGAAACATTATTTTTAATTTTTTTTACAGTAAATTTGTACCTTTAAAAAAAGGTGGAAATTTTTTCCTTCTTTTTTTCATGGGACAAAGTGAAAAATAAAATATTTTTTAATGAAATATTTTTTATTCGATTGTTAGAAATATTTTTGATGGAATAAATGAGTAAATAAAAGAAGGAATGAAGAATTGAAAATAAAATTAAACAATGAATGAATAAATGAATATATAAACAAGTTAATATATGAGAAAAATTAAATGTTTGCATAAAATAGCGAATGAAGAAGAAAATAAGTAAATGAATAAACAAATATATAAGGGAATTTTTAAATGAAAGAATGTGAATGGAAGAACTAATTTTCTAATACGTAAATGATTTTATGAAAAATTGAAAAAGAAAATAAAATGGACTGTATTTCACTTTGCCCCATCCACTTTGCCCCGCATGCACTTGACTAACTGTACAAAGCATTTGAACTACAAATAAGCTTAATATTAAGAAAATAAATACTGCACCGTATATTAGTTGATCTCAATTAATATTTAAAATATTAATAATAATAACTTTATCATTTAATAATAACAAAAATAATTTTTGACTTACAACAAAATATTACAATATGAGTAACAATTTTTGAAAATTGCTTGTACTATCATATTGTTCGATCTTTAGAGGTAGTTTTTCTTGACTGGAACAGACTACATGTGTTACTACATAGTTAAATTATCACTAGGCAGGTGGTGCTAAAAGCAGAGTAGATATTTGAACACATCACTTTTCCCCACGTTACCCTACTTTAAGCTAACAAAATTTCATGATTCCAGTGTTATAAAGTTTTCTGTATCCTTGACCACAACATGGCAACTCTTCTCACGAAACTGATCCGCCATTTTGGAGCACTATATTTTAGAGATAATCGATACTCAGAATTGGGATCTTGAAAGCTGAAAATTTGCATAGGTTAGTTTCAAAGACACATCTCTATACCTCTATAAAATTTCATCCCATTCGAGAATGATCGAGCAGGGACAGTTTGAGATATTTAGGTCAGTTGACGTGGAATCACCCTGATTTAACATTGTGGCATTTCAAATGCATCTTTTGCTAGTTTTGCTGATCATAAATCAATGCTATATTTTAGGAAGAAGATTGCAAATGGGTAAGAGAGTGAGTTCATAATTACAGTAGAATTTTCATATACACTTTTTAGTAATAAACTTTTATAAATACACAAATGTATTAAATAAGCCTCAAAAATAAAGATATAAGTATAACGTCAATAAATAAATAAATATATAAATAAAAATAAATAAATAAATAAAAATAAAAACACACAAGGTTCATTAGACACTAATAAAAGATGCAGGTGAAATGTGTGCATAATGATTATATCAGAGTTATTCCACATTAACTGATCTGATTTTTTAAACTGACCCCGCCCGATCATCCCCGAATGGGATGAAATGTTATAGAGGCGTAGAGATGCCTTTGAAACTAACCTGATGTTAATTTTTAGCTTCCGAGAGCCGAATCCTGAGGATCTAGGATCTCCAAAATGTAGTGCTCCAAAATGGCGGATCAGATTTGTGAGAAGAATTGCCATGTTGTTGTCAAGGTTACAGAAAATTTTATTACACTGGAAGCATGAAATTTTGGGAGCTTAAAGTACATTAGGCTGTTGATTCGTTCTAGTATTTATGCGAGTTTGAGCTCATAAGATTTTGAGTAGCACGTATATAAACTCGTGAAAAAACACTCTTTTATACTAAAATCATCATTTTTGAGAGAATTTAATTAAGTAAAATGATTAGATCTCATGGTTTTCTGATATGAGTCTAAAACTACATCACGTAGATCACAATTACAGCTCTTTCTCAAACTTATTGACTCAGGCTTTTTAGAGTAATTGACCTAAAACTGTTTTGTTTCAAATTATCAACTTTGAGACAAAGTAATTAAAAAAGTTGATTAGTTGCCATGGGTTTCTAACTTAGACCTTAAACTACACCACTCGAACTATAACTACAGCTGTGTCCCAAAGTTGTTGACTCTTTGCGATTAAAGTTATTTACCTCTAAAATTGGGCATTTTCAAAAAATCATCGACTTTGATACCGTTTAACTACTAAAGTCAAGAGAAACGAAAGCTATTTTATGTTTTTCTTAGTACTATATTGTGGTGAGTAGTTAATCCTATACTTATGTCCGAGGGTTACTCAGTGTTTTAGCAGATATCCGGTCCTAAACAAGGCAAAAAAAAAGTTAAAAAAAAGTAGCAGTTTTAATTGACCTTTACCCTCAAAACCATGAGTGTGCCACCAAAATATTTATGCTAGCATGTACCTAGTACCAAATAATTATCCACATTTAAAAGAATTGGCGTTCACTCATTGATTTTGAAGCAAAGCAATCATATATCAGGCTCTTTTTTTTGCGCGACCTTAAACTTTGACCCCTACTCAAGGACAAACAAATCAGTTTTTTGTAAAAAGAAACTTCACTGTTTCTTATCATAGTACCACTAACACATTCTAAAATTTTTACGAAAATTGAAGACAACAACAATCAAAAGTGTCGAGCTTTAAAAAAAAATGACTCTTAATGCCAATTTCCAAAATTTATTCAACCTAGAGGAAATAAACAATGAATCTCCAAACGAATTGCGAAATTTAATTGATAATTTCAAAAAAAAAAAAAAAAATCTGCGCACTTTAAAGGTGCTAGAATTTGAGCAAAATAACTTTTCGCACATACTTTTTTCTCATTTATTTTTACAAAAGGTTAATAAAGAATGTTCGAAACAGTATCGAATGTCTCTGAAAGGTATCATATGAAGGAAAGGTATCATACTGAAAGACCAAGTATCTGCCAAACTATCATCCTCCCTCTTCTCCTTTTTCATGTTGAAAAATGCGATCAATTGCTGGAGTTTTTGAAACTAGGGTGTCTCAATATTAGAAACAGTGAGTAAACATACTCAAATTAAACCACTTCTTAAAAACCCTGACACTTCGTCTCAAAAAAGCAAAGCGTTTGTAGTTCAAAATAAAAATGATAAACCGAGGGTATGTGTTTTGTGTAAAAACAAACACAAATTATTTTGGTGCGTTTTATTTCATGACATGGAGTGCATCTGAAAAATTGGAATTTGTAGAGCAAAAAGGAGCTTGCAAAAATTGCCTGAATGCTCATGTGGGGTTCTGTTAATCAAAATATGTGTGGTTTGTTTGCAAGGGCAACCATAATAAATTGTTGCATGATCTTTATGTGAAGTTTCTCACGCCACAATTGTTTCTGACACAGAAGATCGCAATTTGCGTAACTTTTTGAACTCCTCGCAAGGAAATTCTACTGTTTCTGTGGGTCAGCAAAGTAAATTTAACGGTGAAACGAGTTCGACTTTAGTAATCTCGCGCACAACAAATAGGTAATTTAATGACAAAATTAAATGTGTTTGCTTTAGGAAAGGGCAACAATCATGTGGAAGTGACTTCGTTAAGTGATTCTGGCTCTGATATAAATCTCATGACGGAAAAGTTAGCAGATTTCTTGGAGCTCAAGAAATTACAAGTTAAGAATCTTTCTTAAAGTGGAATTTGAGACCATTCCGTACCAATAAAGTACAAGATCATTTGCTGCATTAGCAATGCAAATATAACTTTTGAAAAACCGATTGAATGTTTTCTTGTTCCTCAAATCGCGTCAAAAAATTCCGTCTAAGTCTTTTTCTGTAAACGAATGTCAGATTCCTAATCACGCTACTTTGGCTTGTCCAAATTTCTGTAAGAGCGCGGACATAAAGTTGCTTTAGTTTCTGAAATGCGACTGAAACAGCGCTGATAATTCAAAGGGCATTTAAAACGTTTTTTAAATACTGCATTACATATCCTTAAAATTTTTAAATCTTTAAAAGTATACTGTAATTATTATAAATAGATTTATTTTGAACTAGATTTTACAAAGATATAACATTATGTAGGGAACTATGCATACTCTTTTCCAAGGTTCAAAATAATGCCTGCTGTATTTCCATGTATACCAAGACTACCATAATTCCAGTCATAAAGTATAAAATTCTGTTGCGTAAAAAATGTGTTTTACTAGCAAATACTTGGTCGTTTGTTTAAATGCGAATTAGTAACAAACAAGCAAAAAAAAAAAAAAAAAAAAACTTCTTTTTCTATTTTAGAAGCATCAAAACATTCAATGTGTACGCAAATTAGTTGAATGGAATGCATTTCATAGAATGTATGAAGTGGTGTTAATTTTCTCTTTTTCTTGTAACGTCTAACGTTTCAAACAATCATCCGAAAATTTCCAAGAGAAACAAGTTTTGTGGCAGCTGAAGCCCATGTTGAAAATGACGCTGACACGTCTTTCTGTTTCATTACAAAAATGCATTCTTTCCTTTGACATTGGAAAAAGAAAAAGACATATGCTCAAGAATTGAAACATCAGAAGGATTTTTATCTTACAAACTTAATGCTGAGCTATTTTTTATTTTATTTCTTGAAAAGCAAATGCAGTGTTTATCGAGTTATTCTTTAACTCTTCGGCAACATCCCTCAAAATTAGATAAAGGAAATGAATGAATAAAAATAGAATTTTTATGCGCAACAGTTAGATACCAGTGTGCTTTACCCTTTTTTCTTTTTAAATAGAATTGAATAGCGAAACTGTTTTCACCAAGCACTATGAACGATAAATATCATCGATTGAATACAATAGTTTCAGCTAATTTTCGTCTTTGGTTTTCGGTAAACCTTTATGCAATAAAACTGTAACTATTAGAATATATGAACTATAATCACGATTTTTTGCCTCATTCTTACTCTTATTTGAGTAACATTTATAATGTTCCCAGTCTTAAATAACGCCGTAAGCATTTGTGTCTTCTTTTTCCTATAAGGTACTAAATAATTTAATTGACTGATCTGATATTGTTCATTCGATCCAACTTGTTGTCCCAAAAAAAAATATTAGGTCGTTCATGTCTTTAGTCGTTAATGTTTTAACAGATTTAACTGTGCTGATAATTTTTGTGTTTTAAAATTTTACAAACATTTTAACATTCATTGTCGTGACTTAGATGTTTTTAACACGTCATTTTACAATTTAAAGTCTAGATGTTTTAATATTTTAAATGTATCTCATCAAAAACAACCCTGTTGTAAAAATTTCCCCGCCAAGAAAACCTCTAACTTTTCCGCACAAAAAAGAAAACCTGCATCCTAAAACCAAAAACCCTAAGCCATAAAAAGTTATGATATCTAGTTTGCCCGCCAAGTATCTGCCAAACTATCATCCTCCCTCTTCTCCTTTTTCATCACAGCTACTTCCATTAGAACCTCCTCCCACCTTCAACTCCTCAGAAATATGGATAGATCTTTTAAATTGTTTATCTTGTTTGGCGGGAAGCTTTTCAAAGTGAAGTGGTTGCCTGGTGAGCAAAAAGCTTCCCGCCAAACAAGATAAACAATTTAAAAGATCTATCCATATTTCTGAGGAGTTGAAGGTGGAAAGAGGTTCTAATGGAAGTAGCTGTGATGAAAAAGGAGAAGAGGGATGATGATAGTTTGGCAGATACTTGGCGGGCAAACTAGATATCATAACTTTTTATGGCTTAGGGTTTTTGGTTTTAGAATGCAGGTTTTCTTTTTTGTGCGGAAAAGTTAAAGGTTTTCTTGGTGGGGAAATTTTTACAACAAGGTTGTTTTTGATGAGATATCACATCTTTTTGCATTGATATTATTACTTTGTCTGAATTTTTAGAATTGAGAACTTCAAGTCAGAAAATTTTCAATTGAAACAACGCTGTTTTGTGTTTTTAAGAAACAATAATGGCTAACCTAATTTTATGTCAAGTTTTCTGACTATTATTCAACATTTTCAAGAAGGTTTCTTTAAATGTTTTACAGCTTGAGGGCTATTTTAATCTACCTTTTCACTTTTTGTTTAATTACATTTTTTCTTAAATCGTGGATTATTTTACGTTGTATGGGATAATTTTAATTGTTTGGTGATTTATCTTTTTCTTGATAGAAGTCTTTGTCTAGTTTAATACCTAGTTTTGTTTAAAAGTTCATTTAAAGAACGATATATCGCATGTTATCACCAAGCAAAAAAAAAAAAAAAAAAAACTAAGCCATTAAATATTTTAAATTTGAATGTGTCAGAAGATCTATACAACTTTACTCGATGTCAAATCGCGGATATTCCAAATTTGTCATAGCGCATGCACAATTTGCGCGCGGACTAAGCTCATTAAAAGTCTTGCTCAAATTAATTGCAAAATTTTTTTCAGCTAACAAATTACTGCAAAGCACGGATATCCACACACGTATTTCATATATTTTCAATTCATTATGTGTTGTTTGTGAAAAATCCATTAATTTAGAAAATAAGCAAACCAATAAAAAAGCGCTATTTTTCACTTTCAATTAAAAAGTTTTATGTTCCGTATTCATATGCGTACAGTTTCATATAATTTGTCACGTAAAATATTGTAATGGTTTAATCCCAGTTTCGCGCCGACATTAAAATTTTCTTCCCTCCATAAATATATCAAAACTTAAAAACAGGGGGAAGGAAATTTCGTATCGGCAAAACTTTGGGGGGGGGGGGGAGGACAGCGTTCTAATCTCATTAATTAATTTGTTTCTCTGCTTAAGTATAAACAAACAACATAAAATCTGAAAATAGAAAGCCCAATAAGCCAAGTATGCGCGCATGCGCAGTCGCTGTGGTAAATTTGTTATATCCGCGATTTAACGTATAGTTGCAACTGTTGGACATGTTTTAGTCTTGATTGAATTTCATTTCCTGCGACAACTTTGGAATAACTGTTAGATCTGTTCTAACCTTGCAATTGCAGTTCGAGATAAGCAAACCCTATGAGCTGAGAGTAAGTACATAAGAATTTAGGGAAAATTAGTGATTTTCAAGCTTCAACTACTCCGGCCCATGAAGTCCCTGGGGGTTGAATTTTTGTACATGTACTCAATGGTCCCCCCAAGAATATGTATACAAAAAATCATTACCGTAGCCCCCGGGGGGCTGTGATAAAACCCCGGGAAGGTACAATTTGGGGGGTAAAAACGAGGGGGGGAAGGGGAGGGGGGTTAAATGGCAAGCACAAGGAATGTGTGTGCGAAATTTCATCTTTATTCCTTTTTTCGTCTGGGCTGTAGCCCTGTCAAAGAAGGCGAAAACGTTTTTGAACAGCTATTTTATAACTTTAATACCTCCTCCCCCTGATAGTCCAGGGGATTGTATTTTGGTTTACGGTGTCAGGGGCCACTAGAGATTGAGTGTACCAAAAATCAACTCCGGGGGTCTTCATGGGGTTGAGATACAGCGGGATGAAAAACCCCCAAAAAAAACCCCAACTTATTCTGTCGTGTTATCTTTTTCTTGGTCGCTTTTATTTTCTTTCGTCTTTGGAGGTAGATTTGCTTCTGTTGGCTGCTGACGTTTGGTTTCCTTTGCGGGGCGGGACGCTCCCGCGTGACGTAATAATTTATTTTAATTGCTATTTTTATATTTTTTTTGCCGCTGTAATTGGATTTTCATTGTAGTGCGCAATACTTCTAATTAATAAACGCATAAAAAATCTTTAGTATTTAAAATGTATTAAAAAAGGGCTTTCATATTTATAAAGAAAGCATGTTTTAATGATGGCAAAAGTTCTGGATTTGTACTTTTATTTTTCGTGCTGTCTAGATCTAGGAAAGTAAAATTTGAATTTTTGTATGAGTTCTGACTCGTGAGATTCTCCTTAATATTAGATGTGGCCATTGGACGACAAGGGTTGGAGTCTCAGTTTTAGTTATGATTCGTTTTAGTCAGTTTTTTTTAATTAATTTTTAAGCAGTATTAGTTTGGCTAGTGTAAATTCATTGCGTGCGTTTATATCTCCCAAAGTATCTTTTGTGTTGCTTCCTTGAAGAACCTTTAGAATGAATATTGTAATTTGTATCATTATAGTGTAATGCGTGTCAGTCCTTTAATATATTTAATATCTTAGCGCATTGTTCACATTCTTGGCAAAATCCTTTGTTTTGAATTTCATTTGCCCGTAGATACCTACATATAGCGTTTTTGTTAAAAGCAATACCTACAAATCTAAATTCACTGCGTACGTTATTTCTGTCAAACGAATCTTTTGCGTTACTTTTTTTTTTTTAAACCCTTTACGGATGTATACAAAGGTATAGGTATATAAGGGTATAGATACAATACCCTTAACGATTATTGTTATTCGTATTATTTTATTGTAATGAATATTACTCCATTAATATTTTAATTATCTCAAAGCATCGTTCATATTTTTTGCACAATCCATTGCTTTGAATTTCACTTACTGCCATGAAGATACCTATCAAAATCTATCAAAGTTAGGGGAAAGGGAGAAGTGGCCATATGACTTTCGTATTTGTATTTTATTTATATTATGTATGGTGTTATTAAGCAACAACAATATTATTCAATATAATGCTACAACGTATGAATAAATTTTCTCTGGTATTTAAAATATTTAGAATAATATTTTTATCGTTTAATAACAAAAGAAATAATTTTGACTTACGACAAAATATTCCAATATGAGTGTCAATTTTTGAAAATTGCTTCTAATATCAGATACTTTTTTTTTCATAGGTAATTTATTATTTATTGGAATAGACTACATGTGTTACTACATAGTTAAAATATTACTAGATTGTTTTCGATTAAAACAGAGTAAATATTTCACCATTTTACTTTGCCCCGCTATTTCACTTTGCCTCACATTCCATTACAGAGTTCTGCAGTTTTGAGTCAGGGAAAAGTAATTCATATAAATCAAACTATGTGATTCATAAAAGGAAAATCAAAGAAACTCGTCTGTATCTCGGTGAGTCGGGGTCTTGTTCAGTGAGTCGGTGTTTCAGTGACGTGTTCTTTTTAAATTTCTTCTTCTCAACTGCCTCTGAACCTCTCTCTTAAAATTGAGCCTCTTGGGCTTCCTTCTCAAAAACTTTTGGGGAGTATTCAACATCTAAATAAACTCTAATATTAAACTATAGGACAAAATTATTTGATCGTTCAAAATCTCAATCATTGGAATAATTTCGCTCTGTAAATTACTTTCGTTTTACTATAGAATAATATTAAATGCATAACACATATAGCACAAACAAAACCTAGACATAGATAGACATAAATCTCATTTTTGTTTTTTTTTCTCTCATAATTTTCATTGACTTAATTCTGTAATTTTTTATGAGCCTTCTTTTTAATAAGCAAGTTAGAAAACTCTGCCTAGTATGGTAGTAAAATCTTAAAATATACTTTTTTTCGAAATAACTTCATTTAAGTAGCTACGCTTTTCATTATCGAAAATTTAGCCCAAAGGATGAATGAAGCATAAAGATGCTAATTAACCATTTTGAAGTAAATGAAATACTGGCCAATTATCTGGATGAAGCTTTTCTTGAATTTTTAGCTTAATTAGCTAAAGGCTCTGAATTTTGATGCTTGTTTCTGGATAAATAATATAGAAAGAATTTGAATAACAAAAACGTGCTCCATATGAAAAAAAACTTCTTTTGATAGTTTATCAACGTTTTTTTGAAAACGTATCTAATTAATTCATTTTTTAAAGAAAAAAGTTTTAAATAAATATCTATTATACACAAGTTTGATGTTATTGTTATTGGATTATGTTATTTTAAAGAGCCGACTATTTATGGGTATTAAATGTATTAATTTTTCATTTCATGAATAGTAGGCTCTTGAATAAAAAATGAAGATACATTTCAATTAACATAGGAAAATAATAATGTTAAATAACTCATAATACTTTAGTTACTTTTGGACATTTAGGTAATTGATCAAGTTGCCGATACAATAAAAGCGTTGTCACTCACTGAAACTTTTAATAGCTATTTTTTTATAATAATAATTATTTTTTTTAATTTATGATCATCACTTAGAATACATTAATTTCAGTTGATCACATTTGTACATTCAGTCATTTTACATTTATGCATGATTCCAGTCATTTGCGACCCATTTATATCTGTCATTTTTATTTTTCGTTTAAAGTTTTTATACATTACGTTTGGGGACAACATAATTTTTTTGAATTAATATTTACGATCACCAGTACGCGTTAGGTTATCTCACCTAAACATGAATTTATTGACAGTTATGATTTTCTTTTTTTGTGCCGGCTATACGTGCTAATTATTCTTGAACTTAGAATATATTAACGTTATGTCTCACTGTCGTGAAGTTGGGAATACTACTCTTATCTTCACAATGTATCATCCTCCATAGCAATTTTTCTTAATTACTTGTATGCTAGTTAAGCCTCTGATACTTTTCGATATTTTTTTTTCGATTCTATCTCGGTATCCACAACTTTGATACGATACTACGTATCGTAAAGTAGGTGATAACGGAACGTCCCTAAAATCAACGAAGTACAAAGATTAACGTAACAATATTTTCTCCCAAAGCGATTTATTGCATCGCTTGCTAAAGCTTTGAATTTTTTTTTACAATCATTTTAGCGTAATCCGAATTTAAAATCACTTTTCAATCAGAGGGAGGCCACTTGCCCTGTTATTTTACATGCGAAATCGATTAAAGACATCCATCATAGTCAGAGGAAAAGTTCCTGAACTAATAGATCACTACAATGACAAAATGTCGATAACTCGCCCATCTCTAACCTAAATTTTATTAGAATGACATCGAGGTCGGATGTTTCAAATTGAAGTATTATGAAAAAGTATGGTAAAACGTGAAAAGAGTAAATAAATGCTTTTTCATCGGAAAGAAGGTGCTACATTAAATGTATTTGTTGGTAGTGAAATGCTTTTGTAAGTGTAAGTTTTTTTTTTTTTGGTTATTTTCGTTTTAGGTAAACAAAAATGTTGATTAATTGGTCTTATATTAATATTTAGTGGTACCTGCACGACTTTGCCCGTAGTTGAAAATTAAAAAGTCATTCGGTTCGCATGCATATTTACAAATAATGGATGACGAATTTCTCGCCAATTAATTACGTTCATTCGTTCTCCTATTCCACGTTATGATAATTTCGTAATTTACTCGTCCATCTTATGATAATTTTGCTTGGGAAAATATTCTTAAAATTGAAGTAGAAAAAGAACAAAGTCGATTTTTCGAAAAATCACTTCGAGGTGTACACCCCCATGCTACAAACTAACTTTGACCCAAATTTCATGAAAATCGGCCGAACGGTCTAGGCGCTATGCGCGTCACAGAGATCCAGACATCCTCTAGATAGAGAAACTTTGAGCTTTATTATTAAGATAATAATAACAGTAATAATATTTTAAAATTACGTTATGCAAATAAATAGTTTGATCAGAAAAATATTATGCACAGCTTTTAGAAATGCTAAACAAGAAAAGGACGAAGTAATTCAGTTTAAAACTTTATTGTGATTTAGGCTGAATAATACATAATTGTTTTGTATTTTAACAATAATCTCATAAAAACTGGGTTGAACGAAAATTTTCTTGATCCGAATTGCATGCAGCACAAAAAGAAACGATTTGCCCGAAAGTGGTTTAGTTCAACTAAATCCTTTTTAAGAAACCAACGCGGCACAATAAATGTCACGTGATGCTCACCTCCATGCATTTAATTTTGAACATCCTTTTGCACGGATAATGCAAGTGATTTATGCGGTTCTGAAAGACAAGAAACTTTTCTTTAGCCACTGAGTGCTTGCTTATAATTTTTTATATAAATAATGACAAAAAAAATAAATAAATTAATTAATTAATTAAAAAAATCCCAAGCTTGCCGAAAGACTCTTTCTACCTCAAATATTCAGCGATACTCAAATTTGGAAGGCCTTCTTACTCTAATGACCCCATACACCCATTGTTTTTGCGAAAAATCAAACCTTTTTTTCGAAAATTGTTCTTAATATTTTACTGTAGAGGTGATTTTTTTGCAACGTCAGTGGTTTAGCGGAGGTATGAAAACCCAGGATCATATTTCTCGTGTTCTCCGTAAAAGTTAGCATATTGTAACAGGAAAAGTTTCAATGATTTTTGCGTCATTTATTTGCATAAATGTAGCTGAATCAGAACCGAAAGGGTTTTTTTTCTAAGCGTCTTTAATTGATGTTAAATTTGAGTAAAACATTTGAAATACATTCCCCTCTCTTAAACCTCTACTAATCGCAGCACTTTTAAAACTATCATATCTCAGAAGTGTTTTAATTCGTTGGACCCATTTTACATGTGTGTTTTACTTTTATTGGAGGATGAGTGTGTGTGTTCTGACTGATTTGCGTATAAAAAGGTTTAAATTCTTGACCGAATATTGTGTCCATACTCAACCTACTCATTTGCTCAAATTTCTGTAAACAGGCTAATCGCAACATTTTTGTTTCATATTTATTAGAAATTTTTAGTTCCCTGAATGAAAATCGAGAGACTTTAAAGGATGTTAATGAAAGTAAAAACATTTTAATCATCCATTTTTCTCAAAAATTCAGGACTCACTTTATGACACACATTTTAGTTAATCTTAGAAATGTGATTTAAATACTGCTATTTAGCTCACTGTATTTGTTATTTTTCAATATTAGGTTTCTGATAATTCAAAAGATTTTAATGATGCGGCTTAAAATTTTTCATAGGTATGTTTAAAAATAATAAAACAACTCTCGCTCCACGTTTTGAAGCATCCAATTAGCTTTCATTGTTACTGAGTAATAATATTGCGTTGAGAAAAAAAGAACACAGACACACTTCCATTTATTTCTGCTAAAATTTGAACTTCATTTAAAAATTTTCGCTTTCGATTAACAAAAATTGTTTTCATGAATAAATTTCTAAATAGGCCTGTTTATTTACAAGACACAATCTTAGGACTTTTTTTTTGTCTTTAGTTTTAATGGTCATAGCTCCGAGAAATTATCTTTTAAATATGTTTCGGAGCAAGTTGAATATTTTTTATTTACCTATTTAGTTGTTAACTAGGCTTTTCTTTTTCTTCTTCTTCTTCCTCAAGGATTAGGCATATAGCCTGTTCCGGCTTCTTGATCTCCCCACCGCTTTCAGGGCCGACCACGGTCTCGTTTGCCCCTTGGTCTGTAATAAAAGGCAGCTCTTGGAAGTCTCCCTCGTGCCATGCGTCGAACATGGCTTTTCCAATCGTTACGATATTCCGTAATTTTTTCATTGAGGCTGAATATCTTTAATTCCCTACGAATAGATTTTTTCCTTATTTTGTCTACGATAGTGCAGTTCTTCAGTGATCGCAAATACTTCATCTCCGCTGCTTGAATTCTACTAGTTTCTTGACTGTTCAAAGTCCATGTTTCAGAGCCGTATAGTAAAGTTGGCACCGCCATAACCTTATAGAACTTCAGTTGTGTTTCCTTTCTCGTTTTTCCCTTTAGGGTTCTTGTAAGGGTTCCACATAAGTGTTTCTAGGCTTTTCTGGATATATAATGTATCATGAACCTTTTTTAACATTTACCCAAGGTTTATCTTTGTTAAATTAGGATGCATTTGTATTTGCGATATATTTTTTTCGTTATAATTTATTCCCTGATAGACAAGGAAGGTGTCCAGAGCTAAACGAGCATACTTTTCTTTAAACAATCATTGATTTTATAGCACCACCTAGGTTTCTACCGCTTGGCTTAAGCTAATTAAAAAAACTTTTAACAGTTGAAAGAAACTTTTCGTAAATGGGGAGAAAATACCCTCCCCCCCCCCCCAAAAAAAATGGAGGAAGAAATGCAAACATAAAGTAAGAACTCTTTTTATACAATACTTCACAAAGGTACCCAACGAAGATAAAATGTCCACAGGAAATATATCTTAATCCTAAATTTGTGTTAAAAAGAAAAACACACAATAGTAATCACAGAAACCACTAAGAAATTTTGTAATAAAATTTCAAAAAATACATTGCAGTAATCATTTGTCCTAGCTGATTTGTGCGAAGCATCTGCCCTCGACAAAAGGAATTCAAAAACCGGCTTCTTGAGTTTTTTTTTTTTTTTTTTTTTTTTTTTTTTTTGTATAATAGCAAAAGCGTGAATTTTTTGTTTATTTTTTGCTGATAGGGGAGAAAAAATATTAAAAAAAATATTTTATTCTTAAAGTTCGATAAAGTATTATGAAAATTGTTGCTTTCTCCCCCCTCCCCGAAGCACCTTTGAAAAATAATACGTATTATTATTTTATTTTCCATTTTTCCATGTCAAATTGAATGCTCCCTCCCCATGGAAACTACGAAAAAATTAAATACTTGGTTGGTTCATTATTAAGTGTATGGGAATATAACTCGCTTTTAACGAGCAAATCTCGCTTGAAGCGAGCAACATTTTGTGATTCATAAAATTTCCATCGGCTTCCAACTCAGCTTATTCTTTCTAGAAAAAAATTATTTAACAAAACCAAGTCAACCGTAAGTTAATATTGAGTCATAAATCCTGTGAACACATTATGATGCGTGTTTTATTGATTTGTATGGTAGAAGATGCCTTTAAGAATTTCATGTTGGTTGACACCAATGTCATCACTTTCAAAATACTTACCTTCCGAAAATATTGTATCTCAAACTGACGAAAAATGAAAATAAAGACAATAACAACGAATATGAAAAACTGTATGCTGAACCTCTCTACCTTCAAAAAAATTAATAGCCTTAAATCTACAGAAAAATGTCTAAGCTTTGTAGATGCCATGAGTAAAAATGGCGATGTTCTTTCAGAGGCCATGACTATTACTTGAAAAATAGCACACGATTAAGACAGTTCAACGTAAATTAAGCAACTTCTCTGACCTGAACAGAAAGAAGGAGAAAAAATACAAATGCGTATGAATGTTTACAATTTTTTTCGCTTTTGTAAACACTCGGTTATACCGAAATATTATCAAGGTCCCTTAACACTAGTTATAAGCTAGATTGACTGTATTTAAAAGAAAAAAATATTGAAAGAAAAATTCCAAATGCTGTATGCAAACTATTGGTATAAATTACTGTAGTTTCAATGTTAAGCTGGTAGAACGATTTTATTTACTAGTGTCATAAAAACGTAGTACAGTTCATTTTCTCCATGAAAGCACTAATATTCAAAGAGCGTATAGTTCCACCAACCGCGATGGTTCCGCTTTCCCCGAGGCCAAACAAGTCAAACCAGATTCATACATTGCGGCTGAATAACTTTTCTTCCAACTGTTCATTAAATATATATGTGTGTGGAATAAATATTGGAGCTTAATGGCTAGTCAAACAAATATCTGTCAAGTAACTTATTTTCCGAACGTCAAAACAGAAAGCTTGATTCTTTTTTGTATGACTGCACTAGAAAAAGAAGAAATGGAATCCCTTAACGATATGTGAAACGAAAATATTGTTTATGATCTCAAACCAGGCAGACTTTGTTTAATCGATTTTTTCCCTGGTAAACTGAAGTTACCCTTTCAGATAAAAAGGAACATACAGTTTTAAACCGTAATAAATAAATTTACAAATTAAAATTGAGGGGAAGTGAATAATTTAATTATTTAAGACAAATAAAGAATAAGTAAATAGACAGTAATTAATTCTCTAAGCAACGAAGATATTGTTACAAATTTACGTAAAACGTTTTTTTTATGCATTTACTAAATTTGGTGTTCATTATATTAATTTTTATTCAAAAGTGTCTCATCTTTTGAAGATTTACTTGAAAGACTTTCCCTTTCTTACTAGAAGTTAATGTAACAGTCTGTTGTCATGGCGGCTAATTGGCGAGGTATAGCAAAGCGGAAATAATTTTTGTCAACTAATTTTTGGGCAAAACTTGACAATTAGCCGCCAAATGTCACCAAACAAACCTTACGGTTTCCTTGAGATTTTACTAACATTTCCCAGTCTTTTGATCCGAAATTACAAATGAACCTTATAGAACCATCTTTTATTTGGTTTGAATTCATTCAGTTCTATAGCTTTATTGACTACGTGGTGTCTGAGCTACAATATTTACCATAGTGTATTGGAAGTAAATACGTGTTTTCCATTGAGACTATGGTGTTGTTATTTGCTATCTTTAATTGCATAATGCTTTATAGCAATTTACTTGTTAGTACTTTTGCTGTTTTTCATGAAGATAGTTGTTTTTCCTAGGATACCTGAAGCAAAGCCGGACTAGTAACAAAATTACTTTCCATCATTATATTTCTGCTAGAAATAAAACCACAGAGCTACCAAACGACTAGAGTGCGTGATTATTTATCCACAAGGAACTTAGCTGTCGACATGAGGAGAAAGTGAATGGTGGTGAAGTTATGATACTTGTTTGATTGTTTGCACCGTTAGGTTCTCAAAGAAGTAATGGTCGATACCGCTTTAATGTATATAGTGGTCAAATTTTAGCTCCCGTGCAATTTTTGTGATACAATTATTAGAGTTAGATTTTCTGAAAGGTATTGGCGCGAGGAAAACGAATTTGGATGCTGCCAGCCCCGAAAATGGTGCAGGGGGCAGCTATAACTGCGGTGGGGGGGAAGTGGTTCTCCATTCAGCTTTTGTGATACAATGATGGAAGTTAGTTTTTCTGAAAGGTATTGGAACGAGGAAAACGAGTTAAGATGTTGCCAACCTCAAAAATGGGGCAGGGGGGCAGGGGAGTGGTTATAACTGGGCTGGGCAGCAAGAGGTTTTTAGGGCTCGACCGATGCATCGACCTGGCCGAGGTATCGGCGCCGATGGTTCAACAATTTAGCCATCGGCATCGGCATCGGCTGCCGATGCTAACTTGCAGGAAACATCGGCCCATCGGCCTTAAAAACATCGAAAAGCCGATGGAATTGGCCGATGTTTTTGAAAAAAAAGGACCTTTGCTGTTTTACTTTTTAATGCAAAGTAAAGGGAGTTATTGTTTTCATATAAAATTGTTTACTTAAACTTCGGTATGAATTTCTATTTTAGCCACCCCTGAAAGAGTTTTTAATACTGCATTCAGGTACCAAACAAGTTAATTATTGCGTTGTTTCTTGCGGCTGGATAAACTCATATATCTCTCATAAGTCGTAACTCAAAATGGTAAACTGAAGAAGGTTAAAATTTCGCATGTGGTGTTGCGTACGTTCCAGTTATGCACTTCCCTTTTTGTTTTCGATCGGGTGTTCTAAAAACCTTATTTACTCAATTTTTATGGCTATTAACTACTTATTTCAATACAAAACTAATATAGCATCTCAGACTGACGATCATTTGGTGATACACTCTATAACAAAAAAATCGAAGCACCAAGAAGGAGTGATCCGATTGAGATGAAAATTTGTGGATAGGAAGACAATGCATAGAATAGTAAATGATTAAATTCTTAGAATAATTGAATAATTTATGTCAGAGTTACAGTAACAAGTTCAATAAGGTATTAACCCGCCTCTAGCCTATACATACAAGCTTAATCACGACGTGGGAAACACCGATAAAAGTCCCGGAGGTTGTCCTGCAGTATTTCCGGCCAAATTCGCTCCAATTGTCGAACGAGGTTTCCAACATTCCTTGCCAGATGCAATCGCAATCCCAACATATCTCAGAGATGCTCGATGGGAGAGAGATCTGACGATCCGGCAGACCACGGAAAAAATTGACAAGCTTGCAGACAGTTCATAGCAACACATGCCGTATGTTATCTGGCATAGTCCTGCTGAAAACCAGCCGAGGGTACTGCAAAAGGAACGGCAACAAAACTTAGGATGTTGTCGACGTAAAACTGTGCAGTAAGTGTACCTCTAATAAGTGTACCCCTACCAAAGGGGTCCAGTTATCAATGGAAATCGCACCCTAGACCATAATGCCTTGTTGAGGGCCATTACCATTACCCCGAGGGTCCCCTGTTCCTGTCACTGACGTGACATACCAGATGGGAGTCCCTGGGGAAACTTTATTTAACACATTAGACAGTTACAAATTACAAGCAATCACATGTAAACGAAGACAGACAAATACAAATACAACCACTCACTACATTTTAACACGTAAATAATAAGAAAAAAAAATAAGAAAAAGGAAAAAAAAGGGAGAGGGGAGAAGAAAAAAAAAGAAAAAGAAAAAAAAAGGAAAAAAATGGTTAAGAAGCCACGATAACAAGATGCTTGACAAAACCAATGTCAAGCAGTTTAACGCTTGACATTTGTTTACAACTTGTTGAGG
Organism: Uloborus diversus; assembly: GCF_026930045.1. Taxonomy (NCBI): domain Eukaryota; kingdom Metazoa; phylum Arthropoda; class Arachnida; order Araneae; family Uloboridae; genus Uloborus; species Uloborus diversus. The sequence continues at coordinate 71,338,227 of NC_072736.1, read as the reverse complement.
GCCAGTGTGGCGTGCAAAAGTGAAACCAGGATCCCTCCTCTGCCCTGGGTGTCTCCAAACACGTCTTCGATGATCGTCATGAGACAGTTGGAAGCGGGATTCGTCGCTAAAGACTATACATCCCCAGTCGGCACCATTCCAATCTGATCGAGCCATGCACTACTGTAATCTGGCTCGGCAGTGTGTAAGCGTCAGTGGCATAACGGTCGGCGTGAGCGTAGATTTCGTTGTCGCAACCGTCTGTAAATGGTCATGATGGAACTGGTGTTTGAGTTGAATGTCTGATGGTTCATAAAGATGAAGAAAGCGCTGTGACAGCTAATCGGACAATCACTCTGTCATCACGATTTTGTTGTGACTCCAGGTCGACCGCTAACATCCTGACGCTGAACTCTGCCATTTTCCACCCATCCTTGCCAGCATTTTCGAATCGCCGCATCGCTTCGACTCAAATGACGAGCGATTCTCCGATTTCACCAGCCGGCCTCTTTTTCAATCCAATGATAAGACCTCGTTTAAACTTTGACAGTTTGCTCGTAATGAGCCCGAACCATGCGGCGAGGCATTTTTAAGTTGTTGAAAGGTAATCTGAATCGCAATCCAACCGAAAGTTTTAACAACAGTTGAAGAACTGCTCTTTATATACATCTGCTGGATGCGCAGTTTCGATGCGCTGGAGATCAAACTGTTCATTAATTGGACACCAAATTTTCATCATTTGCACATCTGATCAAAACAATCATGCATACAAAATTTCAAAGCAATCGGATGATTGCTTCTTGATGCGTCGATTTTTTGGTTATAGAGTGTATACTGCCGAATTGGAGACCGTGGAAATAAATAGGAAAAGGCGAAACCGGTTTTTCTGTCATTTTGTTAGATTCCCGTTGAACCGACGGTAATTTTTAGAACACTTACGTGCATCTCCCCTCCCCCTCCCTGTATTTCTGAAATTAAACTCCAAATGCACTTCCGAATTGTTTAAAACTAACACCATTCATAAAATTAGAGATTTTGTTATTCAAACTTACTCTATTGTTTAGGAGGAATTTAGAGCATTAATGTAAGAAATTGATTAAAGACGTTTTGAATGGTGATATAATTCGGAAATCAAAGGGACTTTTTTCTTCGAAAGTGCTGAAGTCGACTCAGAAACTCTTCCGAGGCGTTGGTGGTAGCGGTTCTGTACTGAACAAATGAGGCCGAAGTTGGGAACGAAGTTTAATGTTGTGAGTTACTCCAAAATCAGCGGGTGCCCCCCCCCCCCGCCCCTCCCTCCTCGTTTCAAGCATTTCTTTAATATTTAGCGATTATTTATTTTGCTCAAGAAATGTCATTTTGCGTATTTCTCATTCTTGTTTCATCTTTATTTCGTAATGCGCCATCTTTTTTGCATCATTCATAGCGATCAATTATTTTCGATAGTAAGTAACTATTTTCACGTATTTTTATAAAATCAATGAACGAGTTATTTTCGTTTTCATCATATTTTTAATAATATGTTATAGAAAAGTTTCAAGGATTTCCTATTAAGCAATTTTTTAAATTTCAGCAAATTATTGTTAAATTGAAAAATTTAATTTGAACTTGTTTGTAGTACTTCATTAAAGATTTTAAACAATCAAATTGTTCAATATTATGTGTGCGAACATAAGATCAAGTCGTATATGTATTTAGTTATTATTAACTTGAAGTAAATTTCGAGTTTGTTTCTTGTAGCTGCGTTTTAAGAACCTCACTCTTTTCATGGCTATTTCTTTTTTCAGAAAAAATTATATTACTGTTATAGCTTTTATGAAAAATGCAAATTTTTCCATTCATAAATTTTAAATAAGTACAAAAATATTCTTATTATGATTTAATATTGTAATTTATCTCTTACCTTTATCGTTTAATTTCATGACTAAAAAATGTCTACGTGCAATCTTTCCACTTTAATTGCGTAATTTGTTGACTGTTTCATATTTTTATTCTTAAATTTTTTTTGAATGATTAGACAACATAATTTAAAGTTTTTTAACTACAGTGGCTCCCAAAAGTCTTCGTGCACCTACGACTTTCAACGAAATAGGCCCCAATCCATTGGTTAGAATTAATATTTCGGAATAGGTATTTAATTATAAGATCTGTGAACAATTTTTAACAAAATTACATGAAATTTTTTTAAAAAATATTAAAAGTTAACTTTTTAAAAATCAAGAACCAAAAAGTGCCGGAAATTTTATCTCACAAAAGTCTTCGTACACTTTATAAAATGTCTATAGATTATTGAATAATTTAAGTTTTGATTAAGTTATTAATTAGTAGATCATACAGTATTCATAACACCTTTTAAACGTCTGGGAATAGATTTCATTCTTTTTCTTTCTTTTTTTTTTTGCGTAATTTCTGAGTAAGTGTTCTACCACACTTCGAGTCTTACTGTTTCTAGCTCTATTTTCGTTTTAAAGCCCTATTTTCGTAATCTAGCCTCCAGATATCTCTAAATAAATTACATTAAGTTAAAATATGGAGTTTGAGGGGGTATTTTCTAAACTTTAGGACAATTTTCGAGGCACTAGACGCAAACGCTGAAAACCGAGTGCTTCTTATCGTTATCTTGATAAAAAACAAAGTTGTTTTCAATAACCAAATTTTTGGCTAAGAGTTCAAAATTGTTTTTTAAAATATTTAAAGGAACAGCATGATTTATTATTTCATCAAAAAATTACAAATTATCAAGTTCTGATGCTTATATGCACCCTCACACTAAAACACCTCCACCGTCCTGATTAACTGATTCAACTAAGTTCTTAAGATTAAGTTCCTATTTTTTTTTCTTCTACTTACAGTTATACAACAATTTAACCAAAAATGTTGAATTAATTTTTATCTGTAAGTAAGACGTGATTCCAAAACGTTTTTAGCTTATTTATCACTGATTTTGCGACGAAAAGCGTAAGCTTTCTGTTTTTCGCACGACCAAGAAAATTTCTGCGGGAAGAGATCCCATTTAATACAGCTAATCAGAGAACTTGGCCAACAATTTTAGGTGAAAATTAAATGTAAAATGTTTCATTTAACTCGGCAGAAACTTTTATAGTACTCAAATGTGTATTTTTCATAAATTTTTTAACTTTAAATCTACGATCACGTTTTGTCAACATTGCCGGTTGACCTTTTCTTACCTTGTTTTTGGTCCGATTCCTTTCTTTAAAGCATTTTATCAAGCACTTTACTATACAAATAAATTAACTAATTTAGAAACATTTCAAACCAATTTAAAATTACTGTCGGAAAAAAAAATCAAAATTTGAATGGTATTTGCGGTTTTATGCGAATACCAGCCATTTTACAGTAATAAGCACAATATTAAGGAATAAATAAACAAAAAATTAAAGCCAAATGACTTATAAATGTCAACATAATGTAAAAATATCAATAAAACGGCATATGATAATTAATGATAATTAATCATGAATTTATTCGAAAATATTTGAGTGTACGATGACTTTTGTGGCGTCTTATTTCTCTGTCTCTTCGTTTTCTGACCCAGTTCAAAAAGAAGATCCGTCAATATTTTGAAAAAACCAATGGGTTGTATTTAGAATGACATAGGAATGATGTGAAAAAATATTGGACTTTATATTCGAATTAGGTTTCGAGTTATTTTGGTTTTACTAAAAAATTTCAAAGTGTACGAACACTTTTGGGAGCCACTGTATGTATAGTGTACATAATTCATACATTATTACAATATTGCTGAAATCTTAGTTATGTGTTCAATTTAAAAAAAAACAAACCAGTTGGTTATTAAACAGTCTTTGTTTTTCTTCCTTTTTTCCTTTCTTTTTTTTGACTGTTGTTCTTTCTCTACCATTATACAACAGTCAAAAAAAAAAAAAAAAAAAAAGAAAAAGAAACATAACTACATCCTATATAGATTGTATGTAGTACGATCCAAAATTTTGGGGGACAAGCTGTATAAAACTTTACCCAGAATAGTTCACATTACCGAAGCACATCCACCTTCAAAGGTCACCTTGAGGGACTATGTACTTCTGCCAGTGTTCATATAACTTTTGGAAACATTCCTGGAAGCCTTTTTCGCAACCTACTATGATGCAGCTTTCTGTTCTCCTGACGGAAGAAAGCGGTGTGCTTGCAAATGTTTTTTTTTGCTGGGAACAGGTAAGAGTCACACGGAGCTAAATCCGACGAAACGTTATGTTATTTGTTTGTCATATCAGAGCATTGATCAATCAAACCGTGCATCCTCGACATGAAAGTCGCCTTCTTCCCCACGACGAAGAAAGCGGCAGCGCAAGAGGCCTTACAGGAGGTTGCGAAAAATGGCTACCAGGAGTGCTTCTAAAAGCTATACGAACGTTGGCAAAAGTGCATAGTCTTTCAAGGTGATTATTTTGTAGATAGATGTTCTTCGGTAATGTGAACTATTCAGGGTAAGGCTTTATACTGCTTGTCCTCGAACTTTTTGATCATACTACGTACGTATGAGTTTTCAACTTACTATTTCGTAACGTTTCTGATTGACGCCCGTTTGCGTGTATGAAGACATCACAAGAGAACTTGCGATAATTAACTAAAGAGATGTTCAAAATGGATATTTTGGTCATCTATATGTTCTTAGGTACATATGCGTGTACAGATGTGCCGAAAAAACTTGTGAAGTTTAAATTGAGTGATCGTAAAATAGAAATTAGGTAGGAATTTGACTTTTTTTTTTTTGATTACAAGTCCTTATTCGTAGAAAGGAAGTAAAGGGAAATGAATAATTGATCCTTTAAATCCCTGACAATCTTATCAATTTATTTCCGTCAGATTTTTTTTTTTTTCTTTTTTGCCATCGGCCAACGGCATCGGCTATCGGCAATCGGCCATTTGGAGGAAAACAATCGGCAATCGACTATCGGCCATCTTTGAACAATCGGCCAACAATCGGCATCGGCCCATCGGCCAAAAAGTGCCATCGATCGAGCCCTAGAGGTTTTCCATTAAATTTTTGTGAAACAATTACAGGAGTTATTTTTTTTGAAAGGTGTTGGCACGAAGAAAAGGAATTTCATGTTGCCAATCACGAAAATGGTGCAGGGGGTGGGGGGGCAGGGGTTGGTTATAACTGCACTGGGGGGCAAGTTGCTTTTCGTTCAATTTTTGTGATACAGTTATGGGAGTAAGGTTTTCTGAAAAGTATGGACACGAAAAAAAACAAAGTTGGATGTAGCCAACCCCAAAAATGGTGCAGGGGCAGGGGGGAGCAGTTATAACTGCACTGGGGAGCGAGTGGTTTTCCGTTCAGTTTTTATGATACAATTATGGGAGTAAGTTTTCCTGAAAGGTATTGGCATGAAGAAAACGAATTTGGATGTCTCTACCCCCCAAAATACTGCAGGGGGCAGGGGGATTTGTTCCCCAGCTGACCGGAGTGGAACCTGCCCCACAGGCGATTTTAGAACTGGTAAAATGCTTATGCAAAAAAAGTATATGCTCAACACTTTTAATCAAATACTGACGCAGCGGATTTCCCTGCACGGACATAGATTTTAAAGCAAAAGCATTGGATGAAATCAGGTTTCTTTCGATAGTTTTACGCAAAACGTGTCAACTATTCTTCGTTCATGAGTTACGTGATTTGGAGTCTTAGCCTCAGCTTTTACTGCGCAATAGTTGAACTTGTTCCCTCCATTTACTAATACCTGCTCTAAAGAAAGGGGTTGGGATAGCAGTTCCAATGAATCTGACAGAGAAACGGAGTTTTAATTGGTGTTATTTATTAGTATTGCTTTGCTGACTTAATGTTCGAAATTCTTGATAGCAATATTCTTCTGAAACGGTTTGGCATCTAAAAAACTTATTCTAATGATTAATTTAAATGTATATTCTTTTTCAAACATTGTTAACTAAGTGCCTATGTGTTGATATCTGCAAATATAATTCCACATTCTTATTTTTATTTAACTGTTTTGGTAGCACATGGTTGTAACGGAAAATATGTAGTTTTTCTGTTTTTTTCCCCTAAAATTTATAATATTGGCATAGTAAAAAAAAATATTTCAATATTCTTCTTAAATGAATTTGCATATAAAAACTTATTTTAATGGTTAATTGAAATGTATCATTTCTTTCAAACGTTATCAAAGGAGTGCCCATGTGTTGACACCTGTAAATATACTTCTACATTCTTGTTTTTATTTAAATCTTTTAGTAGCACATGGTTGTAACGAAAATTACGCAGTTTTTCTGTTCTAAAATAAAAAAAAAGTCACAGTTTCAACAAAGGTTTTGTTTCGTTCGAAGATACTTTTTATAATCTGCAACCGAAAGAAACACCTCTGCAAAATAGAACAATATTAAGCAGCCCATAAGAACTAAAAGGTTTATTTTTCATTACATTATCATTTAGATATTTCGCTCATTTTCGTAACTTAAAAAAATAGGTACGATATTCCATGCCACTCGCAACTGAAAGGCTTCAGGTTAAATATCAGTGGTTTATATTATATACAGCACGTTCGTAATTGCATATAAGCATCCTTTAGGAGTGCTTTAAGCTGTGAAACATTGTTGCGGGTACATAAATTATTGAGAAATTGCTTGTTTAAAGATACAAATAATCTTTCAATTGAATCTCCTCCCCTTCCCCCCAATTGAAAAACAATGCCTACTTATATGTAAGAAAAATTAAATTTTCAATGTCAGGGAGGCAATTGCTCCCCTCCCGATCCCCAAATGACGGACCTGAGTTAAGGTTACATATTTAATGCGGATGAGGGAAAATATTGGGAGAACGATAAAATACACAAATGCGAATTTGCACATTTTTTGTCGGGGGGGGGGGGGGGATCCCTCCCACCGACGTTTTGCTAAAATGATGGGTTTGGTTACCAGGGAACTCTTATCGTTTGAAAGATGGTCCTTAGTCGGATGAATTTTCATTTATAAACTCGCAGCATTTACAATGAAAAAAGAGCTCTTTATAGCTCCGAAACACGTGTCTGCAGTTTTCATCTCTCTTTCATACTTTATATTTCACCATCCTGTATCGAAACAATGTATGGCTTCCAATGCTATTTCCCTTTTTCTTTAATGTGCTGCAAAATGATCTATTCCTTTCAATGACATCCCAGCTAAAAATAAACGTTTTATGGATGACTTGGTTTTCGAAATGACAATTTTCATAGAACTAGAGACTTTTTACTACATACATTTATCCTTTCTAGCAGAAATACGTTATTAAATTAGATCAATGTTTTCTAAAAGAATTTTTTTTAATTAAATTTAATTTATTTATACTCATAATAAGTTTGTTTTGAAATTAAGGGAAGGCAGCCAATTGTCATTGAGAGATATTTAAGGTCTCTAGTGTCTAAAATCAGTTTTAACTTTCATTTCTCAAACATAAAGATTCTAAATTTTTTGACTTCATATTACTATAGACAAAAGATCATACTAATTTTGCCTGTATTTTCAAAATCCAGTTCTATCTGAGCGACTTTTTTTAATGCTCAACTTGCGCTTTATGCCGGGAATTTTAAATCTTGGCTTTCAATTTTCATGTACTTGAAAAAGAAAAAATGAAAAAAAAAAAATAATAATAATAATAAAAATAAATAAATAATTAAGGTCAGTTGGGGTAAGTGCGGTTTTGGGGCAAGTGCGGCTTAGGTTAATAATCAGAAACCGGGAATATCTGCAAGGCTGCTTGCCATCTGGGTAGCTTGGTAAACGTTATTACTTCGCACTGCGTGCGTTAGATCGCGTTACTTGAATGGTAACTCTACTCCCTCCCTCCTTTCCTAAATTTTCTCATTCCCACTACAGTGCCATGTTGTTATGGTTCGAGAAATCCTCGTTTCTTCTGTTGTTTATCTCACTTTTCCGTGCTTCCAAAACGTAAGTACAACTATTTCATGTCTACTTTTTGTATTTTTGAAGCTGAGATTTATTATTTTTTACTTTAAAATCAATTAATTTTAGGGCTGCACTTGCCCCAGAAAATTATACGACTGGGAAAGTGCGGCTCGAAAAAAAAGGGGAAAGTGCAGCCTCGCATTTCTTGGGGCTGCACTTTCCCATTAATCTGGCAATGTTCTTTTATGACAGATATAATTTGCTTGTAACGATTTAATGAAGCAATGTAATTAATTTTTAATCCCTGCATCTTTGTCTAACTAACAATAAATGTCACTAGTCTATATTGCTCCAATATAACTGCTTATATATACTGCTCCATAATATAAATTAAATTGTTAATTACTATACTAAGTGTACTTATACAAAAAAAGTATGTTTAAGTTCGTCAAAGACATGTTACCTCTTGTCAGTTGTATAGTTACCTTTTGTATTATTAAGTTAATATTTAATAAGTTCGTTGATATTCAAGTTTTAAAGATTATTCCTTGATATGCCAGTTTTTTTTTTGTTTTTTTTAAGCTTATTAGCACAATAAAAGTTATCTTTCATGTTCTTTATTTAATTTAAAATAAAAACTTCATAATTTTGTTTAATAATCCATTGTTCCTTGAACGTTCTTCATTTTACATTGGCAGGTTTCGTTAGGAAAAATGTAATAACTTCCCAATGAATAGGTGAAAATGAAAATAAGAAAATCGTTTTTAATCAGGAAAAAATACTCTATTGATTGCACTTGCCCCTTATTTTCTCAAACGGTTTTAAAAAAAATTCAGATAGGTGATGCTCTTGCCCCACTTTTTATTGAGAAAGTGCGGCCCTAGAGCACAATAGTTTAAAACAACAATTTTTTTCACCTCTTTTATCTGCAATGATTTTAACAGGCTCATGTCTTGGGAAACACACTAAAATAGGTAACATACGAAATAATTTTTTTTTTTTTATCAAGTCTTGTAATGTCTAGGCCTTAATAAAGTCGAACTGTACAATTTAAGGGCTGCACTTCCCCCAACTCACCTTAATTTGAATTTTGACATCTTGAATTCAAATTATGTGTTTCGCAATCACGTGTGCGTGTGTATGTAGGCGTGTGTGTTTGTGTTTCTGTGCAGGCATGAGTGTGTGGGTATGTGTGTAGGTGTGTGTATATGTGTGTAGGTGTGTGTGTAGGTGTGCATGTATGCATGTGTGTGTAGGTGTGCATGTATGCGTGTGTGTGTGTAGGTATGCATGTATGCGTGTGTGTGTGAGTGTGTGTGTAGGTGTGCATGTATGCGTGTTTGTGTGTGTGTGTGTGTGTGTGTGTGTGTAGGTTATGGACGCAACCTGGAGACGGTTTTCGCTATAGAAGCAGCATCGGGAGTGGCCGGTTGACGGTTGGTACTGCAGAGGGAGGCGGGGGGAAAATAAAATCAAAGGACGCCAAAACGGTCAAATGAGAACAATAAGCAATGTGATTGCTCAATAATTATCATTACGCGCGCACCATAATGTAGGGAACCAGCTTTCCAAAAATAATGTTTAAAAAAAATAGAATTTGGACGTACACTGACACGCGTTACACGTACGACTCATTATTTTGTTTATACAAAATATATCTTGTTTTATATATTTATTTTTTTTTAAATGAGCATGCTCCACTTTCAAAATAAATGGCTCATGTTAACAAATCAGAGCAACAATGTTTCTAAAAACATACTTCTTTTTTTTACGTTATAGCTCTGGGAGTTATTCCTTGACTTTTAATGGAAAACAAGTTCTTCTATCTAATTCATTTTTAACCAAGTAAGGAAAAGTAATTTTCGCTATCTTAAAGAACAATAAAAAAGCAAAGAAGAATAATTTGGTAACTTTTAGTTTTGAAAGTGGTTTTACCGTCCTATCTCTCTGACCATCAATTTTTCTTACGCGAGTAAAACAGTAACTAAAATAAATATATGTTGCAGCAGTGATTTTTTCAGCAATTCGCTTTTGATAATGTCACACGAAATGCAATTTTTATACGAAATGGAAAATGTGAGGCCGGGTAGTTTATCTTCTTTTATACTTGGAAATGGTTTGATACAGTAATACTTTCCTGTTCTATCCCTTTAATGTGTATTTTATATTCTTTATCTTATTTTTTATTCCACGTATAATATTTTCATTTTCTGAACGCATTAATACTTTATTGGTCTGACTCAATACACGAGTAAAAAAACATAAAAATATTTAATTTAAACATGTATTATTGCTAAGAGATGTATTCACATTCGGTTGGAAATGAGAAACACTTATTTACTTGACTCATGATTGTTTAGTACTTATAATACTTTATAAAATGTGTTTTGATTTTGTCCACACTTATTTTTTATATTTGAACGCATGTTTAGTTGCTGCATCTTTAATTCTATTATTACACCATTTCACCAGGAAACGATTCAAAACGTTCATGTAAAATAATGAGCAGCTAATATAAATGCTAACTTTCTACTAATAACATATCTGACAGAAATCGAAAAAGATTTCCGCTAAAAGTCCGTAACAGTCTTGAAATTGACATGGAATCTTTCTAAAGAATGTGTGGACGTTTCTGAAATGTTAAAAGTATTTTTTCTGAAAGAGCATGCTTAAAAACATAGGATTTGACCATTTAAAAATAATTTGACAAAGTTTAATATTTGAATATATATATATATATTTTATCGGTGCGCAGATTCAATTAAAATTTTCATGCTTCTGCACATGACATCACAAGTGATGAAATGCGAGTTACTAATGTCATTAGCGCAATATTAAATTCGCTTTTTTACTCAATGTCTGGCAACGGTATGGTTAATAGAAAGCGTAGAGCGCAATATGAATTCGCTTCTTAAATATCATAAACTGGAAGAGCGGTAGACAGCAAACGTAAGCATTTAGCGCGCCAGTGGAATAACGTGCCAAAGTTCATCACTTGTGACGTCATAAAAACCACGCCTTCTTTAAAAATTCGGACACTGTAAAAAATAAATAAAAAATTAAACGTTGGGAAAATCAAAGTTTTCCCCCGCTCCATGCTATTATAATTTTTTTTTCTTGTTGCCCATTCTATGAACTTCAGTAACTAAAAGTAGTACTTTTGACTGATGGAAGCAATCCCATTCAAAATCCTTCCAAAGAAAGTGCAGTCCTCTTCTGGTGCAAAACATAAACCGTTAGAGAAAGCTTAGTTAAGTACTAAACTTAAATGTATTCGAATAGCTCTTCACATTACCGAATAATCAGGAAGCATTCAAAAACAAATACGGCCAAATCTGACAGAATTGCTATCGAGCACCGGGAACAGCTTATTTGCATGTAATTCTTGCAAAACTACACTATCCGGATATTACAGTGTGTCTTTGTTTAGGGCTCAGTCAATCGAGGAAGGTAGCGCTTGAGCTGAAGACGAAACATCTAATGATGAAGTTGAATATATATTTTCTCACTGGTAGCCTTTTTTTCTCTCAAGAGTGTATATTTGTGACCCAGTTTTAAATCATAATCTCCATCTCGTCACCTTCTTTCCCTCCTCATAAAATAAGAACATAAATGATGATGCACTTTGAGTATTTTGATGGTAAAGCTACACTACGACTTGGTACTTATTTAGCTCTAAGTTATGCTTTCACGAAACAAAACAAGCTGGTGACATCACATGACTTCCTTTTACTTCAATTTTAATGTCATTTTCCCATTATTGGCAATTTTAATGTGATTTAATAGTTTACCCTCTAAATATCGCCACCAGTGGCAAATTAAATACAAATTTTAAAAAAAAAGAAAAACAAATGGCCAAATATGTCGCCCAGTTGGCGACAAAACTTGGCGACCAAAAGACTACCGATATATCGCCAAGTGTCCGCCGAATTATAACACCACTTGAGTATACACTGAAATTAACAATGATTCCCCCCTAAAAAAGGGCAAAAGACCCCTTTAGAAACTCCTGAATGCAACCAAAAGGAGAGGTGCACAACTAGACCCCACCAGGGGTGTACGTACTAAATTTAAACTTTCTAGGATAAACCGTTCTTGAGTTATGCGACATACATCCACACATACGCACATACATATGTGCATACGGACGTCACGAGAAAAGTCGTTGTAATTAACTCGGGAAATGTGAAAATTTTCCATTTCTGGTGTTTATACGTTACGAGCGCAGCTACTTTTTTTTAATCACTTCGTACTTCATTAGCCATACAGAGAAGATTTTAGACTCCATGTTAAAAAAAAAGTATCAACAGATTAATCTTTTTAAACATGAGAAGATTAATTTCATGTTTTTAAATTAGTATATGCTTAAATATAGTGCTTTCGTTTCTAAATCAATACTACTTTGTTCTTTATACTTATTGCTATTTTAGTTTTATGGGTAAGGAAGAAACTCGATTTTTAATCACGTCAAAAAGACGTGTTTTAAATTCTTTCACTTAAAACAGAAAACAAAAGCAAGTAACGATTTTTTCTAATAATTATTACTGACCCAGGCAACGCCGGGTATTTTTGCTAGTATATATATATATATATATATATATATATATATATATATATATATATATATATATATATATATATATATATATATATATATATATATATATATATATATATATATATATATATATATATATATATATAATGGGTTCATGGACTTGCTGTAATTATACTGTCTAGCAAGTGATTTAAGTAACACCACATATAATCAACATAAATTTTAAAAAAATTTGAGATTAACTACAATTTTTGAATACTGCAAATAAGAAACCAGATACCTATTTTATATCATTCTTTTTAGTGAGAACCACGCTTACGAAAATGGTTTTTAGATTTAGATTAGATTAATAGATTTAAAAGAAGAAAACAAAACACTGTTAAATTTTATTTTAAAGATTTTCGTCTAGAAATTTATTTGAGATGTACCTTTTTCAATTTTAAAATAGGTTTACCTGTTACACATCCAATTTATTATTATTATTATTATTATTATTATTATTTTCGTTTTTACTTTCCTTTTAATATCATAAAGAGAGAATATTAGCTTATATTTACCGTGAATCTTCTCTTAATATTACATGCTTAAATTCAAAAAGAAATTGAAAAAAAAGATTTTAAAAAAGTTTTTAAATTGATAACTTGAACCAAAGAAAGCTTCAAAAACCCGTATTAATTGAAAAGTTAAACCCCCAAAACCCATAAATCTAAGCTGGCTTAAGTTCAATCCTAAAATTAATTTCTTAACTTTATGAATAAAATTAGTTTTATATTTACTATTATTCATTTTTGTTTTTAGCAGCAGTTAAAAAGCGAAATCGGCAGATCTTAGGTGAGAGATAATAACTTAAGAAATTAGTAACAAAAAAAAAAAAAAAAAAAAAAGAAAGAAAAGAACTTCGCCAAATGGTTTTAGAAAATGTTTTAGTACATTGGTACAAGACTTATTAACCGCTTTGCTGTAATTGGAAGCAACCATGAACTCATGCGCAAAGAAAATAGTCTGAGCCAACACTTTATTAAGAGGAATCCCACATGTTACATTAATAAATTGGTAACTCACAAGAGAGATTTCGAATCATCAGCGCAGAAAAGTTTCGTTAACTGCTTTAACATCAAATTGTTTGGTTATACAGGGAATTAGGACTTGATATATTGCTACATCAAGCGATAGTTATTCTTCTTTTGTGACAACGCTAACATTTATAGTGCTAGCTGCCTTTTGTGGCTGTTTATGCAAATATTTAACACGTAAAAATGTTTTTTTTTTTTTAAATATATGTAGTGCACTACTATGCTTCCTATATATATACTAGCATTCCCGTACCCGGCATTGCTCGGGTAATGGAATTAGCAGGGGTTAACAGTGCTTGGTGCACCTACAGTGCCTCCCAAAAGTCTTCGTACACCTACGACTTTCAACGAAATAGGCCCCAAATCATTGGTTATAATTAATATTTCGGAACAGGTATTTAATTATAAGATCTATGATCAATTTTTAACAAAACTGCATGAAAAGTTTTTAAAAAATATTAAAATTTAATTTTTTAAAAATCAAAAACCGAAAAGAGCCGGAAATTTTATCGCACAAAAGTCTTCGTACACTTTATAAAATGTCTATATATTATTGACTAATCTAACTTTTGATTAAGTTATTAATTAGTAGAATATCATACAGTATTCATAACACCTTTTAAACATCTGGGAATAGATTTCATTCTTTTTCTTTCTTTTTTTAGCGTAATTTCTGAGTAAGTGTTATATCACACTTCGAGTATTACTATTTCTAACTCTATTTTCGTTTTAAAGCCCTATTTTCGTAATCTAGCCTCCAGATATCTCTAAATACGTTACATCAAGTTACAATCTGGAGATTGAAGGGGTATTTTCTAAATTTTAGGACGATTTTCGAGGCACTAGACGCAAACGTTGAAAACCGTGTGCTTCTTATCGTTATCTTTATAAAAAACAAAGTTGTTTCCAATAACCAAATTTTTGGCTAAGAGTTCAAAATTGGTTTTTAAAATATTTAAAGGAAGAGCATGATACATTATTTCATCAAAAAATTACAAACTACCAAGTCCTGATGCTGATATGCACCCTCACACTAAAACACCTTTGCCGTCCTGATTAACTGATCCAACTAAGTTCTTAAGATTAAGTTCCTAATTTTTTCTTCTACTTACATTTACACAAAAATTTAACCAAAAATGTTAAATTAATTTTTATCTGTAAGTAAGACTTGATTCTAGACTGTTTTTAGCTTATTTATCATTGATTTTGGGACGAAAATCGTAAGCTTTCTGTTTTTCGCACGACCAAGAAAATTTCTGCGGGAAGAGGTCCCATTTAATCCAGCTAATCAAAGAACTTGGCGAACAATTTTAGGTGAAAATTAAATGTAAAATGTTTCATTTAACTCTGCAGAAACTTTTACATTACTGAAATGTGTATTTTTCATAAATATTTTAACTTTAAATCTACGATCACGTTTTGTCAACTTTGCCGGTTGACCTTTTCTTACCTTGTTTTCGGTCCGATTCCTTTCTTTAAAGCATTTTATCAAGCACTTTACTATACAAACAAATAAATTAACTAATTTAGGGACATTTGAAACCAATTTACCACTACTGTGGGAAAAAAAATTCAAATTTTGAATCGCGTTTGCGGTTTTTTACGAATATCAGCCATTTTACAGTAATAAGCAATATATTATGGAATAAATAAACCAAAAATTAAAGCCAAATGACTTATAAGGGTCAACACAATGCAAAAATATTAATAAAACGGCATATGATAATTTTAATCATAAATTTATTCGAAAATATTTAAGTGTACGATGACTTTTGTGGCGTGTTATTTCTCTGTCTCTTCGTTTTCTGACCCATTTCAAAAAGAAGATCCGTCAATATTTTGTAAAAAACCAATGGGTTATATTTAGAATGACATAGGAATGATGTGAAAAAATGTTGGACTTTATATTCGAATTCAGTTTTGAGTTATTTTGGTTTTACTAAAAAATTTCAAAGTGTACGAACACTTTTGGGAGCCACTGTAGTTTCGAAAATCCCCTATAATAATTACTTATTACCTATAACTTTTTCTAATTTGGGGAGGATCCCGTGGCCCCTGAACTCCTTACATATATGCCTTTGTCCTTAACCGATCTTTGACTGTTATTAACGATCCTTTTAAAGTATTGATTATCTTTGCAAACACAGGCCATCCACATTTTATTGATATACCTATGTTTAAGCAAGAACTTCTTTGTATACAACATTTTTAGTTTTTTTTTTCTGGTGCTAAAATTATTAAGCTGCTTGATGAACTGACTTTGGAGAAAGCTACATAACATTGGCCATGTGAAAAAAAGTCTTCTCTTAAATTGGTCCCTGCTACTTTTAATGTCTGTCCTTGTGATTTATTAATGGTTATTGCAAAGCAAACTTTAACAGGAAACTGTACTCTTCTAAATTCAAAAGGATAGTTCGCCTGTGATGATGTTCTTAAAAACTTCGTTTCAAGTTTTGAAGAAATGAAAGCAATAGACAGAAACATTATGATTTGACTTGAGAAAAGCCTCGAAGAACCACGTGAGAAACAAAAACAATATCAAATTTATAGTTCGCTATCGACCAAAAGTTGAGATGAAGTACTGAATAATGATTTGAATGGAGGAAAGCCTTCGAAAATAAGGGATTTGAATTCAATGACAGGTTTTAATTTCTCAGAAATTAAGAGGTTTTAATTAATTTCTCCCGAACTAATTCAGATTTCGAAAAATCCTTTCTTAGTGGTTACTTTCGTAATCATGCGGACATGCCTGCCAAATTTCAAGTCTGAAGCTTCAGCGGTTTCGGCTGTGCGTTGATATATATATATATGTATATATATATGTATATATATTATCTCAGGACATTGATTTTTATATATTAAGATTAGGCACTTACCCGCGAGTGGTCGGGTTGAAAAAAAAAACTCAACATTAATTCGGGGGTGAGCAAAATGGAAATTAAGGCCGAATTTTGAGTGAAAATTTTTTTACGAATACAATACTTCCTTTTTTGTAAAAGGAAGTAAAAAAAACTTGAATTCCATTAAAGAAACGTAAAAAATGTACTCATGAAACTAATAACTCTATCATTTGAAAGATACACAGCAAACGATAACCAAAATACACATAAAAATGTAATCTAGATTGGTATTCATATGGTAATTACTGAGATAAGAAGTAGGGGTAAGGAGGGCCCATGTTAGCATGGGGCATATGCGAACGTGGTATGTCTTACTAAGACAAATTCAAGCAGACAATCTTCAAAAAGTCTTAAGTAATAGCAGTACCAGGCCTACTTCTTGACCGAGTTTTTAGAGCAAAAAGCCTTTTTTTTGCTCTGTTTTGGCAACTTCTTTGTTTTTATCAGGTGTTTGAATGCGATTTTATCACAATCTTTTTCTCCTGAAAACGTGTTTTAAACTAACAATTAAGGTAAATTTAATAATTGAAAACCATTATATGAACCTTTAAGTTAATTTATGACGATGTTATTATCTTTTTTAATTAATACTCTTTTTTGGAAAGTAAATTCAATACACATGATTTGAAAAGATCCAAATCAAGCAGAACAACCCATGAAAAATTTCATTTAAACATTTCCGATTGCGTTCAAATTAAAGTAAATAAAATAATTTTAATTAGAAATTAAATGAGATTACTGGCTAATTCTAGATATAATTAGTTCTGATAGGTTTTAGTGCTTTAGATACAACTACATTTTATAGCACTGCTCGAAATAAATTTAAAAATTACACTTGGAATGGTATCCAGCAAGGAGGCAACTGCTTATTCATGACAACTGAATTCGGCTCAGGATTTGGGTCTTGGCAGTTAAAAATGTGTATAAGTTAGTTTCGAAGGCATGCCTGCACCTCTATGAAATTTTCGTACAAATCGGAGATGGTCGGGTGGAGACGACGAGGTCACTTGATAGTTTTTGAAGTATGATTTGCTACTTGTTACCTGTCAAAGCCTGCATGAATCTGCTTAAATAACAGCGAACCTTTCTTACCTGCTGTGATGTGCTTACGTAGAAAAACTTTGAACCTTTAAACTGTGACGTGGGTCTGGCTCTCACGGGCTCTTGTTCTAATATTTCTATAGAAACTAAGAAAATAGGGGCAGACGACTTTTATTTAGTACTTCAAATATTTCATTTTAATTCCATTTCAATAAAACAAAGCGTTTTGTATCGCAAAAATGAAGTACGTTTTTAAAAATGTTAAGAATAAAAAAAAAGCAAATTATACTATAAAAAACTATAACAACATGAATTTTTTTTTACTCCTGTTTCGAAAATAAATCCCATTTATTTTTAATTTTTAATTTTATTCTCGAGCTTAATCATTTAGAATCTTTGGGATTGCTTTAGGTTAAACTTGAATTCCGGTTTTCTTAAAATTATTTTTATGGTTCTCCAAATGATGGATGAAAATTCGAAGAAACTTCCATCTTATGCAAAAAAAGTCCCATGCTTTTAAAAGATCGAAAACCCAAAAATGTGCATAAAATATTTCTCCCCCATTTTTTCAAATTTATGTGGAAAATGAACGCACAAGTAGAATAAAAAAATAACAAAATTGAATTTCAAAAAAAAAAAAAAAAAGCGCTTCGAGGTGCTTACCCTCATGTTGCAGACTAATTTTGTGCCAAATTTCATGAAAAATTGGCCGAACGGTCTAGACACCACTCCCGTAACGCACAGACTAACGTCCAGAAAGTCTAACCTTCAGCTTTATTATTATAAGAAAGGAAAAAAATACTAATAGGTGTAATGAAGTGCAGTTTGCTTTAAAATTATGTACTCGTATAGCTTACATTGAAGGTATTGTAGGAAAAAAAAATAATATCTTAATACTTTTACAGCGAACAGCATTTATTTTATCTGTTGTTCTACATTTTTGTCATCTATTGTACGTTATCTTTATTGTACAAGCTTGCTTATCTGGTTTTCGCTGAAAAAAAGGCGTGAATAAACAGGGCTAGTTCCAACATTTTCCTAATGTTAGTATTGAATCCACCACACAATTTCATCAAATATCTCGAGAACTTATTTCTGCAGATACTGCCGTTTACCTGCACACTGTAGTATTGATGTTTACAAAGGCTAATCTTTTTCGGACAGGCTAAATGTTTTCCTCAAAAATATTGCTGCAATATATAATTTTTCAAAACATTTCACTCGCAGTGTACTTGCGTCTTTTCTAACACTACAGATTTTGTAAAATGTTCAAAACCTTGTAACTTGTCAGAGCAAAAAATATGCATACCATTTATTGAGTTTCGATAATAGCAATCGCAGTTAAGCCCCTTTTTTATCCATACTTCATCATCAGTTTACTATATTCCTCACTTTCTCAAAAAATATAGGTTTGAAATTTACAATAAAAAAAATACACCGCTACAAAATGTGTTTTATTTTAGATAAAAACATAAAAAGTTTTTTTTATTGGCCCGACATAGAAAACTTACGATATCAAATGAGAATAAAAAATATTCTGTAACTGAATTCTTAGAAAGATAAAGTAGGGGGAAAGAAGTTTAATGTTTCTCCTAAAATCATTCAAAAGTATAAAGTCATTTTATCGTCACAAATTTTTTTTTCTGATTTAAGAGAGTATTTTTTCTGCTCATTAACTCAGATTTGATAATGGTATTTTTTTTTTCTTCTCAAAGTATTTTTCCCATCATTGACTTAAATATGAAGATGACGCACATAATAGACCATTTTTTCCTATTTCAGAAACTCTTCAGCAGAAAGATTTTTTTTCTTTTTTTTTTTAACTTCCGATTTTCTACATCATTATTTTGAACTTTATCGTACTTTTAATGTGGTGCAAAGTTGATTGAGAAGATAAAATAAGAGTTTAAGTGTAGTTTGCATGTGAAAAAGATCTTATAATTGCTTGATATATTTTTAAAAAAAAACTATTTTCCCCCTAAAATTTTGATACTGAATGGTAAAATGATCAAAAATCTTGTATTTAACTTATGTAACTTAGGAAAAGTCTTCACAATTGGCCCATTATCAACTTAAGAATATATATATATATATATATATATATATATATATATATATATATATATATATATATATATATATATATATATATATATATATATATATATATATATATATATATATATATATATATATATATATATATATATATATATATATATATATTAGGGTGGTCCTTATTTATATGGGAAATTTTTTTTTCGGAATTCAACAAGTGACGCCCCCTAGTTTTGTGACACTATAATAAAAAGTAACGTGTGTAAAATTTGAACTCGATCGGTCAATTATAACACGTGCCCCTAGGCCGTTGAACTTTAACACTTTTGATAATTTTCTCACAAATCATCCGAGTTTTTACTTCAGACCCACTACATCGTTTCTCCTACGTTTGCAAAATATTTTTACAGCGAGGTAGCACTAAAATTAACCTTTTTAATTACTTTATATCATTTAAAGATTTTACTTTGAATAAGAATGAAACAATGCTTTAGAAACTTTCCTTAATCGTACGCTTTTCTCAATGTATCTCGCTAGTGTGTATTTTTTCCCGATAGTCTTTGACGGTCTGTAAAATAAATTGCTTTGTGACTCATATTTGGTAAATTAGTTGTGAAATTCTTCGATAAACATTGTGCTCCTCTTTCAGTTCTATCACTCACACAATTTTCAGTATTTTAACAATCTCTCTTCCCTTTAAACAGCTTAAACATTTTGACGTGAATCAGGATCAAATAGGAAAAAATCTTTTAGTATTTGCAACTTATCATACAATTTTATTGACTCGTAATTGATTCTATAAAAAGGAAGATCTTTACTAAGAAAGTATTCTAAATCATCTACTCTTATCTGAAATTTGTTAAATAGTCATCAGACACGTCTTCCTTATCAAAAACATTTTTTGAACTAGTCTTTTCCTATCTTCAAAGTTAATTACTTCATCCAATACGGATAAAGCTACTAGTTTATCCCCTAAATACCATAAGTGATTTAAGAATGTTCCAATCACTGCTTCTGCTGCATGTTTGTCGTCATTTTGTACGCTGCTAGTTTTTCAGACATATTATATTATTCGAAGGAGCCTCGATTGGGTTGCTGCAAAAAACCATATCTTCATGCAGCATTTAATTGTAAAAGAGCATTGAAGGGCTTTCTTTTCATGTAAGGTCAATTTAAATTATTTCCTAAATATAAAAATTTTCGAACAAAAATTCCTTTTGCCACCCATGTGGCTCAGGGATAAGCTCCAGGTTGCCGAAAACGTATCCCTGTAGGAAGAAATTCACCAGGAAATATTATTACAAGTTATGAGAATTCTCTGTAATCTTTCTCAGTTCCGCTTTTTACGAACAATAATATGTCATCCACTTCGTCTTTTAGAATTTAAGTGGTATGTGTACTTGATTGAAATGTTATATAAGTTCTGAATGATGGAGATCTTTCCACAAAATTTTGAAGCGCTAAAATAATTGAATATCTGATCTAGAACTAAGAAAGGCAAGAACTTTTTTAAGGACACACTCTGCAGTACGATTTCAAGTGCATGATAATGGCAATCCAAATGTAATATATCACCATTCAGTTTTTGCTCTAAAGAATTGCATGCACAATTTATACGTTTGGTATTGCAAGTCGTTGTATCAAACACAACAGCTAGAACAGTTAGCAATAAAGAGCTATCATCTAAGATATCATATACAACTGAAGAAATATCTAAGGAGTTCCGAGTAGCTGTTCAATATTAGGACCTGAGCTATCACGGTAATCCTGTCGGCGTTCTTTTTCCAGTTACATCTGGATGTAGCTTTGTATCCCAGTGAATAACTACAAAATCTAAATTTAAATTCATAAAATTTAATTTTACCTCTCGAAGATTTTTTTTTTATCTTAAGGAATGTACGATTGATCCCTAGGTCAATTGAATTTAAATTTACTGCATCTACATAGACTGTAAATAAATGAACAACATCTTTATCCCTAATATGGCATTTGTCTAACAGTGATGTAAGGCGAGCAGATATCAATAGTTGTCAAGCTTTTTTGCATTGTGGTATAACAGCTGTAGAAAACAAAAGTTCAACAGGTAAGGATAGATACCCATTTCGGTTTCTAAATCTTGCGAATCGCAAAGAGTTTGATGATAATAAAGGACTATGTACTGAAATAGAAGAAAATTAATTAAAAGTATAGATTTTTACATTGTTCAGATCTGGCTTTGTTTTTAATTTATATTTTAGCTATGAAAAATACAGTCTATTTTTATGTCAGCAGTAATCGAGAATTTTTCGAAGTTTATATTTTAAAAATTAAAAATTGCATAAGCATTTAGGTACATTTATAACTAAAGAACAGCGAATTAAAATATAATTACAATTACTTATATTTGTAGCATTGAAACCTTGCGACGCTATTTGCCACACCTATTACATACACAGGGAATTTTGTAAATCAACACCCCCAAAGCCTGGAGGAGGCAATTTGTTGTTGTCAAAGATCGTTCATTAATGGCCTAGGTCATTCATTAATGGACTATAGAATCCCTTGTGTCTATCTTGATGGGAAGAAACATTCCCCTGCCGCTTGGTTGGAACAAGCGCAGAAGAGCAGTACGCTTGACCCAAGGCCATTGGTGTACATTTTATTCTCTATAACATGTTAAATTTTACAGAAAGAAAGTGAGAGAATGGTCGATCTGAAAGTAGCAGCACCTGTTGAGGTTCAAAATTACTTTAAATATAAAACGTCAGAATATTTTTACATAAAAATGAGAAAATCCGCATTTTTTTCTTCGAAACTCAAAAAAGGGGCCCCTAGGGGCACGTGTTAATATTCATGGACTGACTTTAAATTTTGCAAGGATCATTTATTTGTACAATGGAACAAATTGAGGGGGCGTCGCGTAAAATATCTGCAACTTCAAAAATAAGGACCACCCTAATATATATGTGTGTGTATATATATATATATATATATATATATATATATATATATATATATATATATATATATATATATATATATATATGTGTGTGTGTGTGTGTGTGTGTGTGTGTGTGTGTATATATTAATTAGGGTGAGTCGATTTTAATTTTTTAAAAAATACCTGTGGTGGGAAAAGTTGTGTATTGCCATCAAATATTCGTGTAAAAAAAATTGGGAAGCCCCTATAAATTTCGTCAAATGTGTAAAAGCTGACATTCAATTTTTTTTTTCAATTCCTTATGCATAAATGTTTTAATCCCCTGTAGTGGGAAAAGTGTGTTGATATTTATGTTCGTGTAAAAAAAAGTTTTGGCAATCAAAACACATTTAGAGTCCTGGTCAGGCGTTTGAATTTTAGCCAAGTATGTAAAAATTGACATTTATTTCTAATTTTGTAAATTTCTTAAGCATATTTTTTAAAATCATCTGTAGGGAAAAAAGTTGCCCAGTAAGATTCTTTTATCATAAAAAAGAATATCAATATCAAACGATATTTAAAGCTCCCGCTCGACCGGTGAAATTTGAAATATTTACAGAGTTTTTATCATTTTGATCTTTGAAAGCAAAACTTATACTAAGCACTTTTTTAAAAAAAATTAAAGCCATTTTTACGCTTTTTCATCCTATAATAACACTAAATAATTATTTCGAATTAAAATTTAAGTGTAAAGGATGAAAGCACTAGGGGACCATTGATGCATCACTGTTTTACAGCAGTTCTCTTGTTTTCCCGAAATTAGGGGGAACTAACTTAGAGTTCACTCGAGTGTGGCTGTATTTGAACTCCGCCATAGCAAAGCACCAAAATGGGGTTGTTTCCTTCAGTCAAACGTATTACTTTTAGTCACTGAAATTGATAGAATGAGTAAAAAAAAATAACATGGACCCAGAAAATACTTTTATTTCCCCAACAGTTATTTTTTAATTAATTTTTTAAAGTGTCCGATTTTGAAAACAAGGATTGGTCTTTATGACTTCACAAATGATGCAATTTAGCGCATCTTTCTATCACGTTTCCACGTTATGATACTCAAGAAGCGAATTAAATATTGCGCTCTATGATTGCTATTAACCATATCGTTGCCAATACACGTGAGTAAAAATACGAATTAAATATTTTTCTCCGTGAATGGCAACATTGAATTACATTTCATCATTTGTGATGTCACAAGACAGAAACGTAAACAATGAAAGCGCACCGATTTAAGTAATTTTTCAAAAATATTAAACTTGAACAAATTATTTGAAAAATGGTCTGATCCTTCATTTTTAATCATGCTCTTTCCGAAAAAAATACTTTTAAAATTTTGGAAACAACCCCATTTGGGAACAGTTTTCATTTATTTATTTATTTATTCATTTGTAATATAAAATTTTACATCTTATACTGCTTTGCTTTGTTTCCGAATTTTGGAATTAAAAATTCGAAATGCCGATATTGTGCGTATAAAGCCATCACGACTTTTTGTTCCACAAACACCTGAGCATGCTTCTGCCACTAACCAATATGTAAATTCCAATGCTCTCTCACTTTCAATAACGTCACTCATTTTATCCATTTTCTTCGGTTCCGAATCAGGTATCTGTTTGGACAGTGGAAGGTCCGTAAGCACACACAATTTTGCCATTTGAGCAATTCTGTATAATGCTTTTCTTGAAAATTGAGAGGTGAAATGACAAAATCACTAACAGGTTTCATTAGTAAAACTTTGGGTCCTGTGGTCTTAATTTCCTCACAGGATAGTGAGTAATTGCTAATGGTAATCAGCAGGTTTTTTGAATGACCATAAAAGCTATTCCTTTTGAATAACAGGACCAAATACTAATTTATTATCATCACCAGTGGCGCACACAAGGGAGGGGTCCAGGGGGTCCGGACCCCTCCCATAGTTCTTGCATTTTTCTTATTTCAACTGATTATGATTCTATATACTTTATACACAAAATATTTCCAAACAAAGAAAACAAGAATTTCAGTTCTAATAATAGGGAAAAAAATCCTCTTGTTAAAAGATTTTTTAGAAAATGTGTGCATTTCTTGTAACGAATTGCACAAGCGAGAGATCTTTCTCGACTTTGAGAAGGCTAAAAACATACTTAAATAGTACTATGTATAATGAACGTTTAATGTGTTCTTGTACTGCTGAATTCAAGCAATGTCACCACCACACACTGAGGAAGTTATAAATAAAATCGAAAAATGAACCAGAATACTAAATGCTATTCTACGTTGTTTTGTAAACCTATAGAGGCAGACTATGGGTGACTGTAAGTGAAAACAGGGTAATAATAATGTTTTTAGTTTTGTAATTACAGGTTAAAATGGGATTTTTCTTGTTCTTCAGATTTGATGCTTCTTATACTTGAAATTTGGGCATCTGTTTTCCTTTATGAACAATGATAAAAGTAAATACATTGCATAAATTTGTTTGCTTTCTGGTAATTTATGTATCTGTTATTAATATTTTTTTATTAATTATTGCTAATTATTTATTTATTAATTTATTTTTTACTGTTTTTGTTCTCAAGAATCAATAAAATCAAGTCAATATGTTTGACGGCATATTGGGGTATGGTATGAAAATGGGACTTTTAACTATGGACCCTCCTCTTGCATAATTTCTGTGTGCGCCACTGATCATCACTGAGATAACTTGAGTAGTAGAAAACTCTCCAAAGATGCTAGTGCACCGGCTATGCATGAAGACTCAGTTTAGGGAGAAACCAAACTTTTGTATACACTCTTACAATGTACTCGACAATAGTCTACAGTGGTGGACAAAATTATAGACTCAATTCTTTTTTATTTTGTTTCAACTACAACATGACTCAGTTTAAATTATTTTCATTGAAGTAAAGATGAATAGTTGAAGAAATAGTTCTAAAATTAGTACATCTTATCAATTAAATTAAAAAATTCATAAAATTAGAAAATTTGCAAATTTAATATTTTATCATTACGTGAAACCTGGACAAAAGTATAAACTCAAAGTTAAATAATCCAGGATTACGAGAAAGTTTCGTTCGAAAACGTTAATTTAGCGCCATAGAATGAATAAATGTTGCCATCAGTGATTGCTAAAAGTTTTGTTTTCGGAAATTTATGAGAAACATATAAATGAACAGCTGGACAAAATTATAAACTCATTTTTCTTTCTAATTTTTTCAATCATAATTTAACTCAGTTAAAAAAATTTTTGTTCCAGTAAAGATAAATAACTCTCTTAGCATAGTAAAGCAGGATTGGCGTTTCTTAATTGAAGATAGAACGCTGAAGATTATCAATTAATAGTGGAAGATCATCTCTTACCTTTTGATCATCTGATTCCTGGAGGTAACTGGTTATTTCAGCAAGATAATGCGAGTGTACATACAGCGAAAAGTACAAAAGAATGGTTCAAGCGCTGGGGTATCAAAGTTATCAAATGGCCAACTTGTAGTCCGGATCTAAATCCGACTGAAAATCTTTGGGGGACCTCGGTTCGCAAAGTTTATCATGATCGGCACCAGTACCTAGCCAAAGAGGAATTAAAAAGGACAATACTTTCAGCATGGCACCATACTGCAGTTGTTAGAAACTCTTGTGAAATCTACATGCCCAGCCGCATGTTCGAGGTAATTCAGAAAACTGAGGGCCCAACTCGTTTTTAAAAGTTTGTAGTTTACACTAATGGCTAGATTTAATGCAGTGTTAATTTTTAAAACATTTCATATATTGATTTTTTTTTTCAATTTATCCATGTTAAAAGCAAAATTACATTTTAATAAATCTAATCTTTTGTTTTACTGAAGTAATTGCAAATGTAACTTAATTAAACTCAAAAAAAGAAAAAATTGTCAGGTTATAATTGTGTTTACGCAGTATTGTAAGTTCGTAATTTTGTAATTCAGCATTGGTTCATTTTTAGATATTAAATGATTAAGTATTTGAATAAAATTCTACCAAACTTCAGAGTTTCTTACTTTTGAGTTGATACTTTTGTCCAGGTTTATGTATTATAAAAATATTAAAGTTGAGATTTTTTTAATTAATTAATTTATTTTATAAAGTTTATGAGTTATACTGAATTTAGGACTATTTAGTTAGTTATTTATCTTTACTGGAACAAAACGTTTTTTAACTAAGTTAAATTATGATTGAAAAAATGAAAAAAAAATGAGTTTATAATTTTGTCCAGCGGTGCATTTATTTGTTTCTCATTAATTTCCAAAAACAAAACTTTCAGCAATTACTGATGGCAACATTTATTCATTCTATGGCGTTAAATTAACATTTTGGAACGAAACTTTCTCGTAATCCTGGATTTTTTACCTCTGAGTTTATACTTTTGTCCAGGTTTCACGTAATGATAAAATACTAAATTTGCAAATTTTCTAACTTTATGAATTTTTTAATTTAATTGATAAGATGTACTAATTTTAGAACTATTTCTTCAACTATTCATCTTCACTTCAATGAAAATAATTTAAACTGAGTCATGTTGTAATTGAAATAAAAGAAAAAAAAATTGAGTCTATAATTTTGTCCACCACTGTAGTCTCTATTTCATTCGATGGCTCTTTTATATCAATATATAAACGAAAAACTCTTTTTGCTATTGTATGCCACGCATGAGATTGCTTACCTGTTGGTTTGGTGGACAGTGGTTTTGGACAATTTTCAGAACATAGCGCTTGAATCCAGAACATATCAATTAGTATACAGTTCCTATTTTCTTGGATAAATGCAAGAACGATCCGATTTGTGTGCGGGGAAGGGAGGGGTGATGCAAATAGTTTCTTTATCTTCTTTGTTATTGTTACTAATAATAAAGCTGAATGTCCCTCTGTCTGTCAGGATCTCTGTGACGCACATAGAGCCTAGACCGTTCGGCCGATTTTCATGAAATTTTGCACAAAGTTAGTTTGTACCATGGGGGTGTGCACCTCGAAGCGATTTTTCGAAAATTTGATGTGGTTCTTTTTCCAATCCAATTTTAAGATTAAAAATATCATAAGATGGACGAGTAAATTACGAAATTATCATAACGTGGAACCGTAACATGGGCACAAGCCAATTGGCGAGAAAATTCACCATATATTATTTGTAAATATACAGGCGAACCAAAAGACCTTTTAATTTTCTATTACGGGCGAAGCCACCAGTATGACATAATGTACCACTAGTATAACATAATGCGAAAAACTAATATATTCTGAACAGTAGCACTATCGGTCACCGACAGTCAAAACTAAGCAGAAAGAGCTAATAAAAATATCAAACTACGTAAATTTCAACGGCCTGGCTAGGGCTATAAATGTAATATAATGTAATAATTATTTTTTTCAGAAGCACTATTTACACTACAGGGGATTAAAGAAATAATACGTAAGAGATGAAATATGTTTTTAAAAAAGTCCATTTTTACATATTTGGCGAAACTTTAGAGATTTAGGGGGGGGGGGGGGGCGATCTAAATATATTATAATTACCAAAGTATTTTTTAAACGAATATGAAGTGTCAATACACAAATTTTTCCACCACGGACGATTAAAAAATATAGGCATAAGAGCTTCTTAAATTTTTTTTTTAAGATGTCAGTTTTTACATTTTTGTCAGAATTTCAAGGGGCTGGCGGGAGGTCTAAATATATTTTGATTTCCAAAAAGTTTTTTACACTAACATTTGATACTAATACACAATTCCCCCCCCCCCCCCAGGCGTTTTCAATTAAAAAAAAAAGTTTAAAGCGACCCATCGACACCCTAATATATATATATATATATATATATATATATATATATATATATATATATATATAAAATAAATGCAGCTAGAGCATTAAATGTATTTCAATATATTATGCTGTTATTTATATATGTGTGTACAAAAGTAAGTGTAGACAAGAATGAGAGAATTTTGAAAAAGATTTAACCTTGAAAAATAGTAAATTGTGAAATATAGATAACGGGTAATAAGTTGCTTCTTTGAAGGAGAGCATGAACTGAGGTAACTGAGGTTATATAATTATATTTGCATGTTAATGAAGAGGTCAGTTGCATACAAGTCAGCAGCGAAGTAATTAAAAAATGAATTATCAATGAAAACACCCTGTATACATAAATCAATTTGAACATTATAACGAATTTTGGAAGCTAAGTACACGAATTAAGTTTTCAAAGAACACTGTTAGGCTTATACAAACTGCAAAATTAACTTAAAGTACCATATAAAGAGGTAGTAGCATGTATAAAGCGAATTCATGTTCTGAAACATTGATACACAGAAACATCAAGCTTTTAATGTATATTCCTGCATCGTAAATTTTGGAAAATGTTTTAATGCTAGGACTAACTCACAGTAATCAATTTATTAATTAAAAAGAGTTTTGAAATACCATAGACAAACTAAAAGCAATATAATGGTAATTAATAATGAACATTCTAAACTAAGCAATGCAAAGGGATAAATAATTTACACATTTGAAGTACGAAAATTTAAAACATTAATACAAATTAATTTGAATAATTTTGTAACAGCTTTGAAATTTCAACCTGAGTAATACAAAAACTGAACGTAAGTTACTTAATAACTTATTCGAATCAGTTAGAGAAATTTCTAAAACTTAAAAGTAGAACAAAGTAAGATAAGAAGAGAAAAGGAACTATGTAATACATAATAAACATTTTTTCTAGCACACTTTCTTCCAACGGAAAAAAAATGGAAGAGTAGTAACCGACATATTTAAGGTAAAATTATACTTTTTTAAATCATGACTTCAGTTCGCAAAACATCTTTTTGTCATAAAAGCAGGATTATTTGAGTCATCCAGAAAGTAAAAGCTACTAATTTTCAATTTTTGCTAAAATTATAAGTTTTCAGATTAGCCAGCAATAAAGTTTTAGGTCGATAGCCACGTAAAAACATAACCCAATCATTTTAGCTGCATTTTCAAGTATAAAATGAAAACGAAACTTTCGTTAAAACTTCGACTTAAAAGGAGTACATTCGAGATATAGAGACAATTTTGCACAAAAAACACTAAATTATCCGTTATTCAATTTCACTTAAAAATTTGATCGAAAACCATCTTCGCATCTTTTTTTCTTAAAAAATGACTTCAAAAACACCAAAAAGACCAAATTAATTGTCTGAAATTTAGAATTCCTATTTATGGAAACTTTTTGTTTTTTTCAGAACACAAAGAATCATACTACATTACAAAAACACTAGCATAGTTATTTCGAGTTCGTGAGAGAATCGGTGCTTCGTTCAACTGCTTTGGGCTAGATTTGACTACAATTTCATAGAACTCTTGCAATTTAATATCTGAAATCGATCTGTCACATTTATAATTCTGCAAGATTCAATGCTACGTCATGGCCGCATGTAAATTCTAATATCGGGATTTTGAGATGTTATCGGTAAACGTGTTTTGCAGTTTGTCATGAATACATTATTATCACTACGTAATGCTAAATAGAATTCCAACATTGCAGCCTTACGTACTTAAAAATGGGGAAATTGCTTGTTATAAAGGAAAAGAAACTTAAAAGTTTTTGTTGTTGTTGTTTTGTGTGTGTGTGTGTTTAATGTAAAATATCATTCGTGTTCCTGCTAAATCGCTTCGTTTTGCCCCACTGAATATTTTCGCGAACAAGCGAAGCTTTATTGTCCTTCCTCTCCAATGTGATCAGTAGGGGGAACCAAAAACCATTTTGTTTCCCGAAATTGCTGTGCAAATAGTGTGAAAAGGGGGTCCAAAAAATAAGATGACTTTCTTTTCTTTTGATCATTTGATATCTTGTGTCTCGGCATCGCAATTCATCTATTAAAAATTAAAGTGAAAAATGGTAATTTTTATTGAGCGTGGGATTTATAACCATTTTTCAGTGGTGGTTTTCTAATAATGCGAAAGAAGCACCCACAAGAAACGGGACAAAAAACTAGTTGAAATATTAGTTATTTAAAATAACATCGTAATTGCACAAAGCAAAGTTTTACAATTATTTAGATCCATCTTTTCTATGAGTTTTACAAACAAACCAGACATGAAAAAATAATCTTTACCACTGATGTTTAATACTACAGCAATTTGTGAGCTATGGATTATATCGCTTTAAAACTGTTAAAGGGTATCTAAGTCAAAACATATTAATGCAATATTTGTAAAGAGTAATTGTAAATATAGAATGTTATGACAAGTAAGTACCTCGTAACATGTAGTCTTAGAATTATGTTTGATGATGTTAGCCAGTGTTTATTAGGCACAACAATATCAGGTATCAGGATTGCCTTTAGATATCAGAACAATAACGCTATGTCACCGCTTAAGATACTGTCAGTTAGTGCATTTTAGCCATGCTAAAGTCTCGTTTATCAATCTTGAATAACTTACAATTCAATTTGTTTCGAAAGTTGTCTCTTATAAAGTTTCAGAAGTTAGAAGCGTCATTTCGCACAATCTTGAAGCACTAAACTCTCAACAGGACATGATTGTATAAATACCTATTTCTACCATTTTCACTTGCCGGATTCTCCAACTGCTACTTTATATTTTTACACAAGTCACGGACGCTGCTCTTTTGGATGATTGCTCTGCAATAAATAATTTCAATTGTGTTGGCGAGAGACATTGGGAAGCTCGTGATCTAATGACTTAGTGGTGAGTTGACCCGGTATTTGAAGAATAATATTCAGGCTCGAATATAAGTGAGATGCGCTCAAAGCAGTTGGCACCTTCCTGTATGATGAAATAAATGGCACCAGCAAGAAGGGTTACCCAAAGCAGCCGCTGCTGATTCTAGCTACATAGATCCTCAACACATAATTTCAGTAAAAAAACTACATTTTTAAAATCAGCATTTACTCTGGTGGCGCAATCCTAGTACCTCATCACATTTACGTTGGCTGACAATAGCGAAGAGACTTCTGATTGTATATTACAGTTCTGTTATTCTTTCATTGAAATGAAAGCAACCTGCTGAACTTGTAGTCTTATTACTCACCTAAATACTCACTGAAAGATGGATTTAAGCATGTGTGAAATGATATTTCTAATTCCAGGTATTCGTCTTAAGACATCATGACTGTTGTTAATGGAGTAGTTTGGTGGAATTCCTTCTTAGCTTTCGTTCAGGAAATATTGTGTATATTGAAGAGAGGGACATCAGATAATTTGCAACATGGTACATAATTAAATTAGAGAATCATTTTTCAATGTGAAGTCACATATATCTTTTCCACTTAAACTACCTTTTGAAACTGGTAATTTAACTGGGATGATTCTTTAGTAGTCTATTACTGATACTTCTCCACAGATGTTCCGTGATGAATCCACTGCTGTATTTAGTTTCACTGTGCGAGATAAGAAAAATCTCGAATGGGGCTTAATTGTACCATTCAAACCGATGCCATGCACACTCGATAGAACGGAGCTCCCAGGGCCAGACTGGAAACATTTTTTCTTGTCGCCAATGGCCGATAATAACAATTTCATTAGTAGCCATTTTTTTAATTCGAGGTGATGAACGATATTTTTTTAATTTGCGGAAATCCTTTTCTTTCTAATGGGGTTGCGTTAGAGGCACAACATTGCAGATCTAGTACAATCCCCGGTAAAGCATACGTTACTACGTATAACACTACTATCGGCGGAGGCAGTTACCTCAAGAGTTTTGACGCCCAGATCCTCCACTAGATGAAGGCACATGCAGTCTATTCAATGCAAAACTGCACTAAGAATTTAACTTTGTCAAGAGCTCTTTAAGTCAAACGAGTGCTCGAAGAATCTTTTACATACCACATAATCATGCGACATCAACGTTGTTGATTTTCTACATCTTGAAAATTCACTGATTAGAGTTAGGCGAACTCATTGTTGAAATAAATGATCCTAAATCTTTTAAAAAGTGGAAATAATTTATTTTAAATAAGCTATCTCATAAACGCTGCCTATTAAATTTTGTGAAAAGATTTTACTAATCATGTGCAGTGCCATTTTTTCACAAATTAAGATCTTTTTTTTTCAACTTTTAATAACACATGATTTTCAATTAATCACCCTGTGGCTGGTGGCGACCGCTAAGTTTCCACTTTAGCTTCATGTTTTAGACAGAAGCATCTGGTAAGGTTAATGGATTTCATAATCGAGACGTTTTCATTAGATGCTAATTTATTTCCAGTCAGTTACGCCTCACAATTTACCTACCTACCAACCAACCTACACATTAATAAACTATTTCCTGTTGATTAAGTGTAGGTAAAAGTTTGGTGTTTACTTGTCATAACGTTCTATTTGTACAATACTCTTAACAAATATTTCCTTAATAGTAATGCCCCTGGGCGTAGAACAGTCATTGAATTTCGCCTTGACAGCAGACATGACGGCCTACAAAATTATCGTCATGGATTAAAACTTGTTCCTTCTTCGATATGCACTTTTTGGAGCTTAGGAGAGGATATGGACTGCGCATATTTTCTCTGTTGTCCTGTTCTGCGTAAGACTTTAAACACCGATTCTTACTTGTTGGCAAGAGATATGTTAGATTAATGGAATCTGTATCGTTTTCACTTTTTCTTTCTTTTTTTTTTTTCGTATTTTGCCTTCTTTGTTTTTTGTTATTCTTTCTTGCTGTAGCTGTTAATAATATGTCATTAGAAGAAAAAAAAGTACTAATATATTGTGACTTAGCTACCATTAGTAATATCTATGCAATATAATCCGTAGTGTAATTTAATGTAGCATTAAACAGAGGTATTAGCCATTTATTTTTCATGTTCAATTGATTTCGAAAACACATCTTAAAAATTGAAATTTAACTTATTAATTGTAAATTTTCTATCGCTATGCGAGAGCCAAAAGATATTATTTGATTGAAAAATATTCCACTCGTTTTAATAACTAACGAGACTTCGGCCGCAGTGTTAGAATACTATGACACTGCAAAATAATGATACTTCCTACGTCGGTAATAAAATTACCTACTTTTGCTTGTTAAAAAAAAAAAAAACTTGGGCTATGCGCGGCTGAAGATGTTAAACCAGCGATTGGCAACCAACAGACCGTGGTTTGACCACGGAAGGTCAATAACTAGGCAGTAAAAAATGTTTCAAAGTATCATTTTCAGAAATATATTATTTCAATGTATTTTTATGTTGGCGACAATACCTTTAAGCGCCATTATTAAACTTTTTCTATTATTTTTGGAGTATTTGCGCTCCATTCTTTCACTTGGCACCACCGGTGGATACTTTTTGTATGAGAATTTTGATTCCCAGTTTTCCCACTAGATGGAGACAATTGGGCTCTCTTCAATGCGAAACTGCTCTAGGAATTTATTTTTGCTAAAAAAATTCTTATCCAAATGAGTACTCACGGGATCTTTTACATGTACAGCATAATCATTAATCATACCACATGAGCGCTGTCGATTTTCTGCATCTTGAAAATCTACCTACTGGAGCCAGGTTCGAACTTGCGCCTTTGGGCGTAAGAAACCAGCGTTTAACCACTACACCATTCTTTCCGCTGTTACATTGTCTATATGCCATGGATGGGATAGAATCATAGTGGCATGTCAAAAATGTTCAACTTGTTTTAAGCATGGTTTTAAGCCATTACTTATACCACCACCGCATATAAAAATACGTAGTAGTTATTTATTGTTTCGGCGTCTTTTAAAACAAAATTATTCTTTGAGACTTAATTATCTATCTTTATTTCAGGTAAGTCTGAATTTATGACTCCATACAGAGAAAATGTCCTTGGTAAGGCATTTTTAATTACGTTCATACTCGAGGATATTTCATGAAACATTGAAAATAGTTTGTTATCTTTTTCCCAAGCCCAGTAAAAGTTGTTGATTGTTGAAATGAAACAACGAAGACATGGTGTGAAAATAAAAACAATTATCTCATCTTTAGACATTTCAGTATTATAAAAGCTCAGTATTGATTACAGCATCTTATGTATTCATACTGAAGTTATATTGGATTTTAATATAATTAAAATCCAAGCTATTAGTTGTTCATTTTAAAACAGTTGTAATCACAGATTTGGAACGTCTACATTTTAGACTATATTACTCATTTTATTAATCAAACCTGATTTACGAAACAAATGTAATGTTTAGCACAACATTTGATGTAAAAACAAATGTCTTTACGAAACTTAACCTAGGTTAGGAAAGTACCTAGTCAAGACAGTTAGTACTTCTATGAGAATGGAAAGGTAGGAAAACAAATGCGAGTTTTTCTTCTGTTTTTATTTTGTTCTTTCTCTTGTTTTTTAAATTTTTATTGACACTTTAAGAGCATTAATTTAATTTAAAAGAAAATATTTTAAAATTTGTTTAAAAATAGATTTTGTGCATATTTTTAACATGTGTTTTATTTATTTATTTATTTATTTATTTTTGCACATTATTGTTGGTATGTTTATCAGTCAAACATGTTGTCAACGACGACGATTGAACCGCTGAGTGCACTTTTCATAGGCATTAGTGACTAACAAATAACTCAAAGACTTAAAACGTATTTTAAGTTTGCTTTTATCCATTTCCGCTCTATTCTTAGGATTCTTCAATTAAAAAGGAAAAAAAAAATCCCATGAATTATTCCATACCTGTAATGTACTTTATAGAAACGTTGCTTCAGTCCGGCTTATAAGGAAATAGTTGCTAAATACGGGTATTCTTATTTTCGTTCCAGGTAAGCTACGATATTTTTAAAGGGACTGAAAATGGAAAGTTAAAACTTGGAGCAAAGTATAATTTGTAACCAAATTATTCAACCACATAAATTTTGAAATCAAAAAACGAAAACGAATTGCAAATTATTAAATTGATTTTTTTTTTTTTTTTTGAAGTGAAAACTTCTTTAGGCGCGTTGAGCACTTTTGAGGTGGGGAAAACCATCCATTTCACGCCATCGAAAAACCGTCACCTTACCAACACCTGGAACACAGCGCATGCGCGGCTTCTCTCTGCTCCGATTTTTTTTGTTAAGATTACGAGACTCAGTGGCAGATTGACAGCTGATTGTTACGGTTACGGTTTATATATCATCGGACAAGTCTTCAAGCGCAATACGATAATTTGTGCAAGAAAACGTATTTATATATCCTAAAGACGCTTTTGTATTACTTCAAGATAAAATTGGAAAGACCTTTGATGATTTGCCAATGAATTTGAGTGGGAATTTCAACATCAACTTTGCAGATGATAAAAATCTACCATTAGTTGAATTTTGAAATGGATAATTTAATTTAACAAATGCCCAATAATTGCAATCTTAGACTTATTTTCTATTTTGGTTACCATAAACCTATAGTATCATTTTTGGAATATAATAATAATAATGATGATGATCATGGCGGAAAAAAATCATTATATTGAAATAAATGATATATATATAAATTTGAAAAAATATAAAAAATGGAATTTTTTTTTATACACTGGCTTTAAAAAAAATAAGGTACCACCGTTTTTTTGCGTCTAATTTGCAAATGAACGAGTGTAGAAACAAAAAATTTGGAGGATACATGCATTAAATAGTTTTTGATAGAATGTGTCATAGAAATTTATATAAGTGTATTGCAAAAACGATTCATAACATAAAAAGCAATTTTTGCGGAAAAGTCCATTTTTGAAGAAAACAGAACATCACAGTGTAGTAAAATGTCAAAGAAACAATACAAAAATGGGTTCTAATAAGGAATGTGTCCCACTTAACTTGAATGCAATGGCGGCATCGATTTTCCATGCTGTTTATTAAGTTGTGAGACACCGGAATAGGAAGCGAAGACCAGACACAGAGTAAGACTTGTTCCAGCTCATGTAACAACCTTGGAGGAGGATTTAAAGCAGCAACCTGTCTGCCAAGATAGGTCCGAAGATTTTCTATCGGATTCAGGTCTGGAGATCGAGCTGGCCGATCCATTCGTTCCGAACCGTGGTCCTCAAGATACCGCTCAACTATCCGAGTTTGGTGAGGTCGTGCATCCATCAGAAGTGTCGTGCATCCATCAGAAGGAAGTCATTACCAATAGCACTTGTTTATGGGCGGACATATAGAATAGATCAAGGATATTATACCGATATCTCAGAACAGTCAGATTTCCTTCATGGAACACATGCAGGCCAGTGTGTCCACCGAGCGAGATCCCTGCCCATACTATGATTCCACCATCTCTATAACTGTGCCTATTAACAGTGCTGGATTGATGGTATCTAATGCGCTGTTCCCTCTAGATCAGTACACGCCCTGAATCACTCTCCAATGTAAATCTGGACTCGTCTTTGAACAGCACAGATGCCCATTGCTGCTGGGTCCAGGAAACATGTTCTCTTGCCCAGCATAAACAGATCCTTCGCTTTGGTCCATTGAGCGGAACTCACACAGCTGGTCGTCTTGCATAGAGACCTGCATTGTGAAGACGATTTCGCACCGAAGTAGGAGAGATTCTTCTTCCTGATGCCACAAAATGATCTGCAACGAGCTGCGGCGCAAAAGTGGTTCTTCTCCTTCTACTTGATAGAACTAGAAAACGGTCTTTTACAGGTGTAGCTCATGGTCGACCTGGAACAGGTCTTCTGGACACAGAATCTTCTGATTGGTTTTGATTTCAAAGTCGCTGAACAACACAACGAGACACATTGAGACGCCTAGCAGCATCAGCCTGAGACAATCAAATTTCCATCCATCCAACTGCCCGCCACCTAAACGAATCGGGCAAAAGACGTCTCTGAGACATTTTGTAAACTGAATTGACTATTGTTACCGAAACTGCCAACAACAGTTGAAAATCAACACAACTTACACACAAAAGTACGGAAGTTTGATATTTGCATATTTTTTCTCACTCATAAAGATATGTTTTTTCTATAAACTAAAAGTGGCAGCTATCGTTTCTTCATAAATGATTTTAAAGTTCGTTATTTTTATTCATACAAACTATGCATTTTACTGTTACTGCCATTTATTTAATGTTGAACTTCGAAAAACATGTTGTACCTTAGTTTTTTGAGGCTAGTGTATTTTCACATTTTTTAAAACTTAAATCAGATTTTTTTCTCTGAAATGAGCCCCGAATTATCTGGCATGCCTCAAAATTTGAGCTTTCTGGCATGCTGGGCAATCTCACGGCGTATCGGCTCTTTTTGGCAAGTCAGCTAAAGAGGGTTAATGCATTACATTGATTGCGTGAAAAGTTCAGTATGTGTATTGTTTAATATTTTAATGGCATGGGAAATTGAATAACACAAACTAAGAATTTAATTTCTAATATTTCCAATATTTGCATCAGTATTAATTTTAGAAAACGAACTGAAATAGAGCAACCAAAATGTTTATAATTGATGCTCGCATTGATGATAAATGTAAAAACTAGACTGTAGCTGATATTTTGAAGCAGAATTTAATTTCTAATATTTTAACTAATTATTTAAAAACTAAGAATTTAATTTCTAATATTTCCTATATTTACATCAATATTAATTTTAGAAAACGAACTGAAATAGAGGAACCAAAATGTTTATAATTGATGCTCACATTGATGATAAACTAGACTGTAGCTGATATTTTGAATCCACAAATTATAAACTGTTAATTTTGGAAACTACAATTAATTTTAAATAAAACTAAACACACACCACACACACACGCGCGCGTGCACGTACAAACATACCAAATTTCTTTTGTATTTTTTAAGTTTTCACTTCTGTCGGTAGTCCAATGACTGTTTATTATTATTATTTCAATATCAAAACTGTCAAGCTGAATCAATCTTTAAGGACAATAAATTAAAAATTTCAAAGATGGTTTTCTAATGTAAACCACTTGATGACAAAGAAAAAAAAAAGTAGATTTATTTAAAAAAATTTTCTTGCCTAACTAACTGCTCTCCTCTGGCCATATAGTCCATGCTTTTCACCATTTGTTAAATTTACAAGAACTATGATAATTTGTTTCTCCCTGCTATAGCTACTGGTGCGTTGAAAATTGGCACTTGTTCACACATAATTAATAACCGTTTTCTGAGTTAACACAGAACACATATTTTTTGCTAAAAAGATCCGAAACTGCAATACCGGTATTCTTGTATACCGAATACCGATATTTCGAGCAATTTTGTAATAGCAGTATTTGCTGAGGTAAAATACCGGTATTTTCGGTATTAGCTGAAAAAAAAAAAAAAAAAGTTTCAATTAAAGAATTTTCAATTTAATTTTTTAAATATCGACTTATAATTCAAAGGTGCACTTCTTTTTCCATGATAAAGAACCAAAATCAATCTATTGATGTAAAAAATTTGGCTTTTTGTGCACCAACTATTTATTTTTTCTATATCCCTGATCACTTACTTTTCCTTTTGTGAAAGTTAATTTTGAGTGTAATTTCGAATGTATTTGTTTTATGAATAATTTATTCCAACCATCAATTACAGTAATGCTTTATGATATTTTCTTAAAATATTTTTCTAAACTGAACTGAATTTTGGCAAAAAACATTTTCTTCTCAGTAAAACAAGTATTAATTTGTTGTCACCGGGTATTGGTTCGTTGTCATGTATCGCTTTATACTTGGCAAGATATTTAGAAATTACATAGTGCCTTGAAAATTTGCATAGATGTTAAACATAATCACTTGAAACATATTTTCAGATATTTACATAATTATAAGTAAAGAATTTTGAAAAGAAG
Source organism: Uloborus diversus (assembly GCF_026930045.1). Taxonomy (NCBI): domain Eukaryota; kingdom Metazoa; phylum Arthropoda; class Arachnida; order Araneae; family Uloboridae; genus Uloborus; species Uloborus diversus. Next base: position 71,299,080 of record NC_072736.1, on the reverse strand, counting down.
TCGAAAACAAATAAAAGAAACTAACAAGATCAAGTTTAGTTAAGTTTATCGTAAATTTCAGACCAAAGGGCTAATAATAAAAATCAAACACGAACCTTTCCTGCTCAAGAGAAAATGATGCTAATATTTGGAAAAATATCGTTTCTCAGAAAAAAAATACAACTAGAAATAAATCTTAAAAAAATTATAATAATAATACAGATAATACAGAAAAAAAGAAAACGCGCGCACACACACAAAAAGATTTTTCTAAAAAGGACACTCAAGAGACCGAATTATTTGAAGACGAAAGAATTAGGTGTATCGCGCATTCCAAAGAGTATTTTCAACTGCAGGAATGTTGAGCACTAAATGAGTTCCAGGCTTAGAGACAATTCAATAGATGCATTATATTTTTTACTATTATTGATTTTTTATTACGACATGTGTTATTTCATTTTATATTTGTTCACAATACGTTTTCATAAATAATACAATTTTTGTACAAAATTATGAAATAAGGCAACGAAACAATTTTTTTCAAGCATTTATGAGAAATTTTAAATACCGGCTTTAATACCGGTATTCCGGCATCACGTTTTAAAAGTACCGAATACCGGCGTTGAATTTTTGGTCCGGTATTGCAATCCCTAATCCCAACATTGCTTTAAATAAAATCTTTAAAACTCTGAACGTTTTCCAATGTAGAAGAAGTTGAAGTATTTTTTCCGTATTCATTACGTTGAGTTATTTCGCGTTTTGTGATTGATATGACTCTAGGGAAATATTACTATGTTTATATATCTTTATTGATCTTTTAAGATCATGGTTGTTACGAAGAATCGTAAGGATACAACGAAACTTGCCGTTATGTTTATTTTCCTGTAATTTATACTTGTTTAATGTAGTTGTCCAGTTTTGAAATTTTGGCTTTTAACCGATGCTGATCACTCCAGTGAAATTTTTAGTAGTTAGATTGCATTTTTATTAATACATTTTGCATAAACTATTGAATCATATAAGAAAGTTATAAGATATATCTTTAGAAAATATATGGGTATAACTGCTTTATTGTTGCGTGTTTGAAGCGGAATCGAGAGGACCAAAGTAAGTTTGGGAAACTGCGAACGTCGCGTCGGTGCAAAAATCGGACAGCTCTACTTTGAAAAAAAAAAAAAAAAGAAGACATTACAAATCGTAAACTAAAACACGGTTTAAATACATGCCAGACAGCCCAGTTATCACATCCAGAGACTGTAGTTTCGTTCTTATTAAAATTCTTCAGTATGGAATAGTTAATGACCAAGCTGGAGGCAATTATAATCTCATTGAAGCTGCGAGTGCCTTTAAACTGGTAGATAAAGTAAATATTTCTCCCCAGTGAGTGTCCGCAGCATGGTGTGGTTCAACTCGTGAATTGAAGGCAAAGTTTGGGTATTTAGCATTTCAAGGACATGAAATCTGGCTCCAGCTCGGTTATTCACCATTCCAGATTGAAGAGTTCTAATAAAAATGAAACTGCAGTCAATGAATGTATTAACCAGGCTGTCTGGTACATTGCATGTAGTACCGCTTAGCTCTGGCTTAAGATCTGTAACTTACTGCTTAATAGGGTTTAAATATTCTTTTTTACAGGTTTTGTTTTTATATTCAATATTAAATAAAAATTACTTTCTATGAAACTAAATTCAGTAATAGTTCAATAAAATATAATGTTACAATGCATAATTAGGTGTTGTGTATTTGAGCTCCCGCGTCGGCAAAGATTGGAGCTAGCCCATTCTTAAGCCGATATCTTCAAATTCGGGAGCATCAATGGGACAAAAAAGTAAAAAAGACCTCTGCTCATTTCATTATGGAAACTTTTAAGACAGAATTTGTGGTTTAGGACTTAATCAAAATATGAAGTTTTAAAGGAAGATACCTGTTAGAAAATAGTACGCTTTGAGATAAACTGTCCTTGGATCATTTATTATTAGAATGGCTGGTAAAATGGAAATAAAATCCTGTAAATAGTGATCCGCAGCAATTTTTTCCCCAGTTTCGCCGACAGAAATCCCCCCCCGCCCTGTTTTTCAATTTCCATCATACATTTTGACATATTAAAGATGGGGGACAATTTGAAATGTCGGCGAAACTGGGGATAAACAGAGTATGACATTTCATGTTATCACTTTTTCGTAATAATAAAAATACGGGGAAGTAGTGCTGTAGTTGGTGGGAGGGTGGGGAGCGGGGGTACCCCGTCTCCTTATATATTTGCTTTTTATTGTAAAAGTAATACAACCACGTAATTGTACCGGTTTTACACCGTTTGGCGAGCCCCTCGAATCTTCAAAGTAACCCACACATTAATGTCCAACTACAGCTCTAAACGGAATAAAAAATATACTGTCTCACCTCGGATTGTATGGAAAGGCAACCATCCGGTTTACAGGCGAAAATGTAAGCATATCTATTAGTCTTCAAGGACGTCTGCGTTTGCAGATGTATGTTAGCCAACTTATTGAGACTGGTGTACACGATGTAGGTCTAATAGGGTGGTTTCCTTCAGTCAAAAGTACTACTTTTAGTCATTGCAATGGATAGAATGAGCAAAAAAAAAAAAAAAAAACGTGGACCCAGAAAATACTTTCATTTTCAGAACAGTTTTTTGAAATTAATTTTTTTAAATGTCCGATTTTTCAAGCAAGGCACGATCTTTATGACGACACAAATAATGCACTTTGCCGCATCTTTCTACTACGTTTCCACGTTATGATAATCATTCAGCGAATTAAAATTGCGCTCTACGCTTGCTACCAACCATATCGTTGCCAATACATGTGAGTAAAGATGTGAATTAAATATTTTGGACCATGAATGGCAACACTGAATGGCATTTCATCATTTGTGATGTCATCGGTAGATGCGTTAAACGTTGAAAGAGCACCAATTTAAGTATTTTTTTTTTAAATATTAAACTTAAAGAAATTATTTAAAAAATGGTCAGATTCTATGTTTTTAAGCATGCTCTTTCCGAAAAAAATACTTTTAAAATTTTGGAAACGACCCCATTCTCTACCTGACAAAGCGTTCAACTTGAACAGGGGGTCAACTTACAACTGTTTTGGGTTTTAACTTGACATAACATTTTACAAACACTTGACAGGTTTTACTTGAACTCAAAAAGATGATTTGCTTATCAAAACAAGTAATAATTTTAACTGCATGCAGCTATATATGCAGCTATATATTTTAATTAAAATTCATAATTTTTTGAGTTGAAATTTTAAAAAATAATATAGTTTCAATATCGTTGTTGCATTATTTAAAAATAAAAACTAAAAAAACTAAAAATCAAGGAAAATTTATTTTGATTGGAACTACCACTGCATCTCTATTTAAAGAGTCAAAGATTTCTCGTACTTTAAAAGTTGTATCAACAAATAAGCGATGAAGTTCAGTGTTTTTAACAGTTCTGAAATGCTAAAAACTTCTGTAGAAAAATAAAACGATTGTCCGAAAGCTAGGTGCAGATAATGACGGAGCTAACATAACATTTTCTCAAAACGATAAAGCACAGGAAAAAATAGTACCCTTATATTTTAAAATCAATCAAATTAAAAACCATATAACTTAATGTTGATATTGTTTTCAAAATGACATGTTGTTTTAATGTTATAGGTAATTTTACATTAAGTGAATAAATATTTTATGAAACGGAATCTTTTATATTTCTGTGTTACTTCTCAAGATTACGTCAAACACACAAAGCTCCTAGCAATTTTATGGGTAATTTTACATTAAGTGAAAAAAAAGTAAATGAAACCGAATCATGTATTTATTTTTCTGTGTTACTTCTAAAGATTACGTCAAACACACAAAACCCCTAGCTATCCCCTATTACATCATAAAATATTTCGTTTCATTTTTTGTTTTCGATTTTTATGATAGACAGGAAATAGGAATGAATAAAATTCCCACATTATTATCCGTTCGAGTTCTAAAATTACATTTTTCGCATAACATTCGCTACTGAAATCCGGAAACTGAAGCCACAGCCTGCAACATAAACTTTGAATGCATCCTTTTATTTTTCGAAGTTTTCCTGCTTTTATTACGGAAGTCCTACAAGCAATCTTTTTTTACGATGTATGTAATTTAAATTCTCTGCATAACGATGTTGGTCTCCTTTTGTAATATATTTTCAAGAATGACATTTGAACATAAAATATACTGAATCTTTTCTTAGATATAAATTCTAAATTGATTTGAAACTACGAAGAGAAATTTTGACTCATAAACTTGTCATTCCAAAATTTTTAGAGGGTTTTGGGTCGGAAGGAAATTTTACAATATTCAATACTTCTAGGCCTATCTTTTGACTATGAATGGAAAAAGTAAGTAGGGATATAAATTAAACAATATTGAAGAAAAAACTACAACAACAACTAATTACTACAACTACTACTCTTTCAACTACAACAGCTACAGTTACTACTGCTATATTTACTACTACAACTTTGACTATCACTAATACTACAGAAAAAACTACCTATATTATTATAATATTATATTTTTATTTGATTCAGTGAATAAAAGTAAAATCTGAACTTTTTAACTTTGAATGTATTATTCAAACTTTTATATAAATATTCTTATGAAACTGTTGTTATATACATTACATGTGAAAGCGTACTATGTTCTTTAAAACATATTGTAGGCTTTCTCATCTTCTGTCGGTTTGACAGTTCGAACTCTGCCCGGTTCTAATTACTGCGGACGAAAGAGGATCCTCCATAATGTGATTTTAAGTATTGTTGATCCATTAAGAGGGGAAACCAGTTTAGGGGGCTAAAATTTGAGTGTTTTTCGTGATTTTTTTTAACAGGAAAGAAATAATCAGAATTTCTTTAAACGTAGAGGATATTTTATTCATCTTTTGAAGTATACCTTACAATTTTTTGAAGTCATTCCCACCAGATTTAGTGGAGTTAAAAGCTGCTGTCCATGGGCGATCGCCGTCAGAGCTTGTCGCTAGTGTGCATTACCAAAGCCATATTTGTTGCCTTACTCATTACAATTTTTCTTTCTCATAAACAACATATTTAACGAGAATATGAATTATATGAATAGATTATAAAACCTAATTATGATCAAAAAAGTTGAAAATTGGAAGTGTTTGATTACATTGTTTTCTACCATTTTTTCACTTCTTGCATTTAAAAAATACATTTCTTATTATAATATCGTCAAAGAGTTAGGTCTATATAGAGTATAATTGAATGAAGAATATTCACACAAATTTCTTCAGAACGATTGGCCAAAAACTTTTTGAGCTAGAATGCACGCCTGTTAAAAAAAGCCTGTTTCAAGAGAAACGCGTTTGAAAAAAAAAGTCACTTTAAGTGCTCATTGCATCTTAACTAATCGGAATTTTTTACTCAAATTTTGCAACATATTCTTAAAAAGTTTAACGTTTTATGACATAAAAAAAGTGGATTTTTTGATCGATCTAAACTGATCTAAAACATAAAACAAACATATTTTGAGTATATAAGCATATAAACTGTATAAAAGTTTTAATGAAAATAGTTGAGATAAAATATTTATAGACATATAACTCCCTACCCACTATATCTCTCTGACGTTTGTGTAACTTTAATAGAAAGTATTAATGCATAATTATCCAACAGAGCAGAGATATCTAGAACATGAAACATTTATTTTGATCTTGCGCCATTTAGTGAAATTACAAACAATATCATATTTCTCCAGAGTACTGTTAAAAGGACGTAAATGTGACGCTTTTCCTCAATATTAAATATTAATTAATGTTTCACCATTACCCTTTAGGATACAGCCTCGCTAAAAATAGTTTCGTACGACTGTCTAAATTTCTAGTATTATTTTCGATAAACATTGGTCTGATCGATTTTATGTCTCCTAACTTTGGAGCAAAAGTTATAACCCAAAACCTCGAATTTTGAATATTTATTAGAAATTCTTGGTTCAATTGCATTTGTTCCGTTTTTTATACATGTTCTAATTTATTCACTATTTCATGGTATTTCATGGCATTATGTTATGTTTCAAAACATTCAAAAAACTATGATGCTTTTGATATATATAAGTTTATTATATCATAGGTAACTGGCATTCGTATAATTCACTAGGAAAAATATTTTTTTTCGTTTTTTTTCTGCTATACAGATAGCTTCTAATTAATTTTTAAATTCGGGGTGTTGAGCATGATGTTATCCTTTAAAACATTCAGTAGACTGTGGTACATTTTATAGATAAAAAAAGTGCCATGTAATCAGTGATTGAGAAACGAAATTGATTCAGTCACATACGTAAATAGCATTCATAGATTTTATAAATAGATAGCATTTGTTCCGCACGTTCCAACAAAAATCATTCAAATTAATTTTCTAATTGATGGTGATAAACATGATATATCTTTCAAAACATTCAACAGACCGTGACGCTTTAAGTTGAAGGGGGAAAAATGTATTTTCTATCACGTAATTAATCAGTCATTGAGAAACGAAGTTGATTCTGTCAAAGGCACTCGTATAATTCATTAATAAACTATAGTTATTCGGCTTTTTTTCCTATTATTGGTACGCATAGCAATCTAGTTTATCGTCCACCTCATGGTAAAAAACATGATATTATTCTTCAAAACATTCGATAACCTGTGGTGCTTTAAATTGAAAAAAAAAAAATCACGTAATCAGTGATTAAGAATCGAAGTCGGTTCCGTCATATCGGTATGTTCCAACAAAAAAGCATTCGAAAAAATTTTGATAAAAGCAAAAATTGATTTTATCATATTCATGGTGACAAGCATTTTTTTTTTCAAGCATTCAACAGACAGTAGAGCTTTAAGTGGAAGGGAAAGGAATGTATCATGAAATCAATCAGTTATAGAGAAACATTGTTGATTCTGGAATAGGCATTTGTATAATTCATTGGTTAATAGCATTTATTCCGTTTTTTTTCTACTACGGCATACATTGTATTACTACTAGTATATAGCAGTATAAAAGATTTTTCAATTCTTGTTGATGAGCATGCTTTTATTCTTCAAAACATTAAATAGCCTTTGGTGCTTTAAACTGAAAAAATCATGTAATCAGAGATTGATAAACAAAGTTGATTCTGCCAAAAGGCATTTTTTGTTTTTGAAAATTTTTCGTTAGTTTATCACGGGATGCTGGAGCGTCCCGCCCCGCCAAGAAACCAAACGTCAGCAGCCAACAGAAGCAAATCCACCGCGTAAGACGAAAAAAAATAAAAGCGACCAAGAACAAGTTTACAAGACAGAACAAGTTGGGGTTTTTCGGGATTTTCACCCCTCTGTATCTCAGCCCCATGAAGACCGCCAGAGTTGATTTTTGGTACACTTAATCTATAGTGGCCCCTGACGCCGTAAACCAAAATACAATCCCCTGGACCATCAGGGGGAGGAGGTATTAAAGTTATAAAATCGCTGTATAAAAACGTTTTCGCTTTCTTTGACAGGGCTACAGCCCAGACGAAGAAAGGAATCAAACTGAAATTTCGCACACACATTCCTTGTGCCGTACTGATGTGCCTTTTATGTCATTTGACCCCCCTCCCCCCTCGTTTTTACCCCACAAATCGTACCTTCCCGGGGTTCTGCAGCAGCCCCCCGGGGACTGTGACAATGATTTTTTGTATACATATTCTTTGGGGGGCATTGAGGACATATACAAAAATTCGAACCCCAGGGACATCATGTGCCGGAGTAATTAAAGCTTGAAAATCACTAATTTCCTCTAAATTCATATGTACTTACTCTCAGCTTATAGGGTTTAATATCTGACTGCGATTCCAAGGCTAGAACAGATCTAAGATCTAACGATTAGTCAAAAGTTGTCTTTGGAAATGAAATTTAATCAAAACTAATAAAACAGATCCAACAGTCCATCCTAGACGTTAAATCGCGGATAGCACAAATTTGCCACAGCGACTGCGCATGCGCGCAGACTTAGCTCAAAGGGCTTTCTGTTTTAAGATTCTATGTAGTTTGTTTATATTTAAGCATATAAACATTAAAGAATAAGATTAAAATACATTCCCCCCCCCCAACCCCAATTTGGCCGATACGAAATTTTCATTTCTTCCTGTTTTTCAGTTTTGATATATTTAAGGGGGAAGAAATTTTAAATGTCGGCGAAAGTTGGGTTAAACCATGAAAATATTTTGCGTGACATATTATATGTAACTCTACGCACATGTATATGATACATTAATTTTAAAATTGAGAGCGAAGAATTGCACTTATTTATTGGTTTGCTTATTTTCTAAATTAATGCATTTTCCACAAACATTACACATTATGAATTGAAATATATGATATATGTGTGTGGATATCCGTGTTTCGCAGTAATTTGTTAACAGACAAAATTTTTGCAATTAATTTAAGCAAGACTTTTGAAATGAGCTAAGTCCACGCGCACTGTGGCAAATTTGTGATATCCGCGATTTCGCGTAGAGTACAGTTGCATACATCTTCTGACTCATTCAAATTTAAAATATTTAAAGACTTGGAGGACAGGAAGGATGATAGTTTGACAGATACTTGGCGGGCAAACTAGATTTCATGACTTTTTAAGGCTGGGTTTTTTTTTTTTTTTTGGTTTAGGATGAAGTCCTTCTTTTTTGTGGGGAAGAGTTAAAGATTTTCTTGGCGGGGAAATTTTTACAACAGGGTTCTTTTTGCTGAGTTAGTTTGACGGGTTAGAATGATAGTAATTGAAGACAATATTGTACAAATTGAGTTAATCATGGATTTGGTTGTTATTTAGTTAGTTTTGTTACATATGCCGTTGGTGAAAAAATAGCTAAAATATATTTCCCAATAGGAGTAAACGAAAATTGCCCAGTTACTTGCACCATTTTAGAATGACTTCAGAGGCGGATACAAGTAGAGGGCCATGGGGGTCATAACCTCTCCTAAACCATCGACAACAGCATTCATCATAAGTGCTTCCAAACACTTTAGGAATAAAATGCAAACGATTTCAGTTGTCTTTGGAATTTATTAATTGTTGTTGAAAGGTGAATATTTGATACACCACTTATTTTCATTGCTCATGAAATTAACTTGTAACATTTATGATCTATTACGTGCATCATTCCTGGTCGTTTTGGCGCTTTTTGTTGGCACTCAAGCAGTGCAAGAAATTTTTCGTATCTAAAACCGTAATTTCGTTATAACTCCACCCCCCTAAAATGGTAGTCTGCATCTGCCCCTAGCTATCTTATTTCATTCTCATTATAACTACAACAATTAACATCGTATAAGTTGCAGTTTTGCAACTGAAATGTAAGATTTTCAGAAATTTTCATTGCCAGAAATATTAGCTTTTGGAAACTGGCAGCATCTGAATGTTTTCAAAAATAAACTGCTTTCACTCCTCCGTTGTAGAGGAAAGGTCATGTGTTTTCTGTATTTTAATCCTTTTGGCGTGAAAAATCAAATTAGTTCTTTTGAAAAACAGTATTTGTTAGGCTTTTCGGAAGTCGTGTTTATTTGCTATATATGTAGCTGGGATCAAAAAAAAAAAAAAAAAAATGAATATTGCCTAGAGAGAGAGAAGATAGAAATTTTGTTTTCTCGATTTCTCTCTTTGCGATCCTCATATATATATAATAGCCTATTCACTGATCGAGTAACGCTCCTGACGTCACCAACAATGTAATTTGCGCCACGATATGATAGTTTGTTAATATTTTTTGGTAATGTTTTTGGAATGTCAGAGAAATGCTTTATTTTGACAAGCTTGAACTGGATCTAGTAACTTAACTGTTTTCTTTTATAGTTGTTAGTTTAGGAGAATGAAGAAACGAAAAAGGGGGCGACAATGAACGCTATCTACCAGAGTTTAGGGTTAATCCACTGCTGTTAGGGTTAAAATTTCAACTATCAAAATATCATCAAACATGCAATTGCTTTGTTCAAATGTAGAAGCGATTTTCACCCGCCATATCTTGACTGGCGATTTTCTGGTAATATATAAATGATTTTATCAGTTTTATAATTCTTCATATTTTAATATACAAGCATTGACTAAATTTACACAAAATGCATTTCTCATGTTTCATTATCAATCTTGTATCATATTAAACATACATCTGTTTATAATTGCGTCTATCATTTCCCAAGATTTAACATAAATCGTAGACTGCTACGAGTAAAGTAGTTTAATTTAGAATCATGCATATTTCAGAAGCGGTTGCAGTAACTTTGTTTCAGTGGAAGTACTCGAAGAGAATAATTATGTTTGCTGAGTCGAATGAATAAATATGCATCCTATGTCTTAAACGCAATTTATTCCACATGTGTTTAGCTTCTTCGCTTTGATTTAAACCTGAAAAGTTAAAATTCTCTGATGAATTTGGATTAAAATAGGAAAATAGCGAAGCATCGTTTTAGGTCAGAAAGTAGTAAAGTTTGGAAGAATTATAACTGTTTATATTTACAACTAGTGGTACCCGCACGGCTTTGCCCGTAGTAGAAAACTAAAAGGTCATTTGGTTCGCCTGTATATTTACAAATAATGGATGCTGAAGTTTTCGCCTATTGGCTACGTGCATTCGCTCTCCCGTTCCACGGCATGATAATTTCGTAATTTACTCGTCCATCTTATGATAATTTTGCTCCGAAACATGTTCTTAAAATTGAAATAGAAAAAGAACAAAATCGAACTTTCAAAAAATCGCTTCGAAGTGCACACCCCATGCTACAAACTAAGTTTGTGCCAAATTTCATGAAAATCAATCGAACTGTCTAGGCACTATTAGCGTCACAGAGATCCAGACAGAGAGACTTTCAGCTTTATTTTTAGTAAAGATAGAAACATACACGTGTTTTGTGTCATTGAATTCGAACTACTTCGTTCTTTCAGAAATCGCCTCATATATGCAGTTGACCACAAAATGTATGAAATTTCGCAATCGGAGAAACTAAGACGAGTCCATCTGAACGAATCTTGCTGCGGAAAAGAGAGAATAGTGATGGGATATTAATGCACGGCGTTTAATAATGTCACTAGTGCTTTATTAATTTATTGCATTCTCTAATTTAAAATGAGGTGGAAAAACAGTTTTTAAGAAAACAACAGAAAGAAAATAAAATGTTTCCATTTCGTCCGGGAATGTAAAAGCAAAATGGTAAGCACAAAATAAGGTTGTAAAACATAATTAATTTTTTGTTGTGAGAATATAGATTGAAAATAATTTTGATTGAAAAAAATATTTTCGTGAACAAATAGTCATTTTTTCAAAACTGCGTCTAAATAATTAAGAGGGAAAAGCGTATATGTGCAACGAACTACCACCCCTATATTGATTGATATTAGAATACTTAAGAGGCAGAATCGCATATGTGTAATGAACTACCACCCCTGTGAACTAATAGAAGCCTCCATTTCCGTCTATAAACCGGATATGTTCCTTTCTATATCAGAGGTCAGACTGTATGCATTTAGTGACTTATACCACTTTACACTCGGGACTATTTACAAAGACTTGTTTTTTCCTCTTATTCCATAAAATGAATAAAATGATTAATAGATACACCCATTAACAGAAATATAACTAAATTTGTGTTAATGGGTGTGGGAACACGGTTTGGTGTTCCACTTTTGTAGTGTGTTGTTATGTGTCAGTGTGCAAAACCGCGCGTTGTTTTTTCAATAGCAATGAAAGGGTAAGTGGGGGGAATGAAAGGGGGGGGGGGGTCTCCAAAATCATGTTATGATCGTTGTAAGTCTTATAGGACAATATGTTACCACAGCATTTTCTTTCTAGAGGTTCCTACTCTATGCGTTAGATCTATGAACTCAAATACCTCCTAAAGAGTCTTCTTTTTAACCTGGAGAATTTGAACGGGGACCTGATATTTGACACTTTCATTTCGCCCGAATCTTTCAGAATATATTGCAATTTTTTTTTAAATATCTGAATACTACTTGAGACTAATTACATGCCATCATAAATAATTTGGTGGCTCACGCATGGCTTTGAAGGCAATGGTTTAATTGAAAAAGCTGTTTTCGTCACTTTTTTTGCCTTGTTTGTGTCCGAATATCTGCTAAAGCCGCGAATGACCCTCGGAAATAAACATAAGATAAACTACCCACTTTTAGAAAGTATTTAAAAACAGGAAATAGCATGGTTATTATTAGTTTTAGTCGTTAAACGGTCTCAAAGTTCATGATTTTCGAAAAAGGTCAAGCTGCTGGGTCAATAACTCTCCGCGATTGGCCAATAACTTTGAGACACAAATGTAGTTATAGTCCATGTGATATAGCTTTAGGCCAAAGAGAGAACCCCAAGGCATCTAATCAACTTTTATAACAACACGGGATTTTTTTTTCTTGCTATTATATTTTTTTATTAGATATGCTCATAATAAAGTTTTCTAATAACTACAATTTTTCCACAAAACTGTGAATGACGGCAAGCGAAGCAATACGAATCTGATAATTTTTGAGAATTTTCCAACACAGTATTATTTTCGTTGATTCAGTATCATGTTTTAAGAAATACCGAATACCAGTATTACATTTATGGTTCGGTACTGCAATTACTAATTGCGTCGCTCGAAATTGATTTGTATTGCTTTCCACTTATTTAGTTATTTGTGAATACTCTTGGCTCATTGTAGCAAGATTGCTGATGTTACCTCAAGTGGGGTATTTAACCTGATGGAATGGAGCGAATTGCCTGACTGTGATGGTAGTATTCGCAACTCCAACGAACTATAGGGGGCACTGAAGTCACTGTCTGATGGCGGACTTAAAAACTAAAACAAACGCACATGGTAACGAAGAAAATGCTAATAAGCCTAGTAAATTTTGTTCGTATGCATGATTTTTTCGCTTTATTCTTGTTAAATTAATTTTCAAAGTCTTGTGGATATTCTGGCCCACGTAGAAAGAAATGAGAATTCAAGAAGCATTACTAAACGTCAAAGATTAATGCAAACTACGTAGTTCGTAGTTCTAAGCAGCTATTTCCACGATGTTGAATTCGATATTTATCAATTCTTGATAAAACTAAATAATAATTGTGGCCTGACAAGAATAACAATTAATGCTAGAAAATTCAATATGACATTACAAATTGTTATCGAAAGAAGATGATACTTTTTTGCCTTGCTTGGCTAGCGCTTATTGTTTTCCATTCGTAGCTGAGTTATTTCTCTCGAATTCCCGAATCGGTTAATTTAAAAATTTTCTGTTTCGATTTTTCTAATTTCTGAGTTACGATTTAATTGTGTCATGTTATGCAAATCATCTACAGAATTCTTACGGATATATGGTGATAGTTTTCTTTTCAGTTGATTGACCATTATTTCTTTTTACTTATCGAATTCTGTAATCTTACTACCATTTTATTCCACTCATGATAAAAATTAAAAATGGTTTAACTAAAAACGCGAAATCTCGCCAAGGCTACTTTGCTCGCACAATACTAAAACTATAACCCTAAACAAATTTGGCGAAACCTTTCAGCTGAGAATAAAAGGAATAAAGTAAATTCTTTCTCGGTGAAACATTTTTCATTTTGTTCTACGATAATATATTCAAGAAAATATTTTACATACCGTCCATTCCAACTATATGCTGCTGTAAAAGATGGTTAGTTAAATTAATTTAAGATTAAAAAAAAAAACTCATATTCTTACAAATTCATACAAAACAATAAATTTTTTTACCTTGTATAACGTTATCCAAGTTTGTTAATCCAGTTTTCACTTTCACCATTTTCAATCAACTCATATTTTAGTAGGAAATAAGGAAAACTAACATTATTTTGAGAAGCTCGAGAATACTACTAAGGGACGAATTAATTTCTGTAGCTGAAAGCAAACTAAGACTCATCGATTGCGTTAATAAATACTCAGAACAAACTGCCTGTGTTTACGTCAACAGACACACGTGGAACGCAACGTGGCAATGTTTTAGTTTCATCGGCAGTTTTGTAAATCACCGCAAGGTAGCGTATTCAGGCGCTGGAGTTCCGAATTCCTCAAAGCTGCAATTTTGTTTTTCTGTCACGATACATTTTACACGTTATTTAGATCCATATTAAGAGAAGCAGGAAGTATTATCTTTTATTTTTCGTTAACATATGTATCTATTTTTTTTTAAATTTCTGCTGCGGTGCGGAGCGTGATACTACACACTCTAAACATAAATATTATTCCTAAGACAAATTGTCAATATTTCCATCATTAGATAAAACGGTTTATTACTAAGAATTTGCTTGATCTGTTTTTGCTTTGTTCTTTCAAATAATAATAATTATAATAATAATAAAAAATATATTATATTACCGTGCACTAATCAAACCAATCAAATACCATTTAAATAGTACTCGAACAGTAAAAGAAAAAAAAACGCAAAACATAAAGGAGGATATGCACTTTTATGGGTTGGAACTAGTGATGTGGATCGGGTAAATACCCAGTGGGTAGGTAAATATTTTTTGGGTATTTACCCGGGTATTTACCCAAGGCCTGGGTAAATACCGAAAAACTGGGTATTTTACAAAAAAATGCAAAAAGTGAATGGGATTTTTTAAAAAAAATCTAAATATGAAATAATTGGTAAAACTGATACATACATATGTATTACACAGTTTATAATATTTTTTATTGAAAGACTTGATGAAATTGTGGAAGAAACATATCGTGTGAAAAGGATCTTTCTTTTCAATGTCATAATTGGACAAGATGAACTCCAGGATTTCAAAATCACAATCTAGGTTAGTTATATCCAAAATGAAAAAAAAAAAAAAAAAAAAAAGGAAGCAGGAAGGATGTTTGGAAGAATAAACTGAGAAGTTATGAAGACTATGATATTATTTATTTATTTTATTGCTGTTTAGGTGATAACATGGCAAATATAGAAACAGTTTTCACATTAATAAGCAAAAACAAATCAAAATACTGTTTTCCGTTGCCTTGCTCATTTGCACTTGCTCCCCAGCACTTCATGGTTCAAACTATTTTTAATACATGCTATTAGTGATGTAGGGTGGGAAGGTAAATGTTTTTTTGAGTATTTATCCGAAGGCAGGGTAAATAAATCCCCTAGTAATTGCGAATTTTGCAAAAAAAAAAAAAAAAAAGGTGTTATCAAAAGGTGATGAATTTCTTTTTAAAACATAAACCGTAAAATGAAAGATTAAAAATATAAAAATTTATATATTACAATTTCTTTTTAATTAAAGGCTTAGTGAAATCTTATCAAAAAAAAAAAAACTGTCAGAATTTAAAATGAACTATTCTAAAACTTAAATAGGATCACAGGAAAATTTAAAAGAGAATTTTGATATAGTTTTCCTGAATTTGTCTTTGCCGGTGGTAAATGATTATTTTCACACCAGGCATTAGTATACATATTCATTACATTCTCTCCCCATTTTTTATCTTTTCAAAATTTGGCTGCCGCTTCAAAGTATGCATTTTTTGGATTTGTAGTGCCTTTGCCTAACTATCCATTTGTGTTGCTTTGTAGTTCTGGTACGAAAAAAACTTTGAGATTTCCAATTTTGAAGAGTTCAATCTCAAAGCAACTTTTCTTTGTCTTTGGTTTTGTTTATAATTTTTTTTTATTCCTCCCCCTTTTTTAAATGTTTAATTCCTTTTTTGTTACTTGCCATTATATATATATGCAGAATACGCTTGAACACTTGAACTAGGTTTGGAGGAAATTTCTGCAAAAGATATAGAAAAATAAATAGTAATAATAAATTGAGCGACATTTTGTTACATTTTGATGTCATGCAGGGACATATTACTGGGTTATAAAAGACAAGGACCTTAAAAAATAATTGTTTGCTTTTTTGTGACCAGTTAAGCTTTTTACTTTTTGTAGAATGGCTTTTTATATCTGAAATTTGGTTATCAACATTGATTAGGCATATCCAACACATCTAATGTGGATATCATATTAGATTGCTAAATTGTTTCACACAATTGTTCTTTAAATATGTGATCAAAATACAATTTTTGGCCAAAAATGTATTGTTTTGTATATAGTTGGTTATATATACATAGTGGAATACAAACAGAAAAGTATTTTAATTGAATATAAATTTTTGAAATAAATACCCGGGTAAATACCCATTTTGGGTATTTACCCGGGTATATACCCTGGGTATTTACCCCTAAAAATAAATACCTAGGTATTTTACATCACTAGTTGGAACTAGTAATAAAAACTAAAATATATTTTGTAATAAGAATTATTATTTAACCTCTTCCGTTATTAAAAGGAATACGCTTATTAGCATTACACAAAATTAGAACACGCAAAATCAAAAGGAATACGCTTATTACTATAGCATTACACAAAATTAAAACACGCAAAACAAAAAGGGAATACGATTTCGTAAAAAAATTAATATTTTATTTTTCCTGACGAAGTTCCGCAAAAAAAAAAAAAAAAAAAAAAAACTGCGTGAAGCTGAATTAGATAAGCTAACACTTTTTGGGCTAACAGTTCAAACGAAACATCCATAAAAAATGACACACACTCATGTTTAAACTTTATTGGCGAAAACTATTTGTATATTGAGTAAATATTTCAAAAGTAATGAAGAATTGTATGACAGCTAGTAAAACTTAAGTTTTCCTAGCACTTAAAAAGCAAGATTTTGCACTCCAAATGACATTAAGCACAAACTCTAAAAAAATCTACTTCTTCTCAATAAAATCGGAAAAAAGGAAAGGGTACTAAATAAATTCTACTTTCCCCCCATTGTCTAAATGTCAAAGATAATCCAAGACGAAGACGCAAATTTATGTTATTTTTGGAAAAATATAATTACTTTTGTCTAGCACATATTCTTGGAATGAGTTAGAAGTCGTATAAAATAAGCAGATGGAATGGAGACAAAAGGCAAAGTAACCTGACAACTGGAACTGAAAACAAAAATATTTTTCTCTTTAGAGATCCTATTTTGAATGACGTCATTAGATGGGTATGAAGTCACGTTAACTTAGTTCCGGGTAATTTATGGTTTTGTAAATTTCTGGGAGAAAAAAAAGTGTTAATTTATAGGGAAAGACTTGAATACATAGATCGAGAAATGTGAGGCAAAATAAAATAGTTTGGTTTACTGACCTTTTTTAAAATGAATAAACTGGAAATTTGCTGTAATATTTACAGCACATAGAGAAAAATGTCTTTATAATAGACTTGCATTGAAAAAAATAAATTTTCAACTCTTGCAGTTATTTTGTAGTTTTGAAAAACGGAGAAATTTCACTTTTAAGAACATGGAGTATAGTGAAAAATAAAATATTTTTCTATTGACATATTTTATTATTAAAAGAGTGTCATCAAATAAATGAATAAATAAATGATAGTGAATAAATAAATAAAGAAACAAATAAAATATAAAATCAATTCATTTATTAATACATGAGAAAAAATGAATGAGGGAAGAAAATAGTGAATGAATAAGAAAATGAATGAATGAATAAAAAAACTATTTAATAAATGAAGGAAGGTAACTGGATTAATTAATAAACAAATACTAAAATGATGTATTATTAATTGATTGAATTAGAAAACAAAATGAACTATTACCCTTTACCCCATTTGCTTTGCGAATGGGAAAACAATTTTCGATTGCAACAATAATTAATTTATAATTTGAAAATTGTAAATCAAAACATGCTTGATATCAACTTAATAATTACTGCACCGAGCTTCAGTAGACCTCGATTAATGTTCAAAATGAAAATTGCAAAAACTTTATCTTTTTATTTTAAAAACATTTTTTTGTAATAAACCTCAAACTATTACAATATGGGTAACAAATTTTGGAAATGTTTTGCTTAATTATGTACCTTTATCTTTAGAACATTTTATTAATTGAATAGAATCAAATACGCTTAAGAACATAGTTAAATTTTTAATGAAAAGGTTGCGATGAAAGCCGTGAAAATATTTTTTTTTTATTTCAGTTTGCCTCACTGTTTCATTCTCCTACGTTGTTCTATTTATCAACTTCCAACAAAAGATTTCTATTATTTTTTTTCAAAGTACGGTCAACTCTTGATAACTCTAAGTCGCCAGGAGGGACTGGTGAAAAGCTTCGAGTTATCGGAAGCTCGAGTTGTCGGAACTTCTCTCCCAGCTTTTTGAAGGATATCTTTTTTTTTCTTCCAAAATAGTGTATGTTAGTTAGGCTATAACGATCCTAGTTTAAAACAAAAATAGTTTTTAGTGCAGTACAAAAATATTTTCACAGAAAATCTTATCGACTTTCTGTTTTAAGCTAAGGTATTCAATTTTTGTTTTGACATTTTAAGTAAACATCTGACAAGCAAACCTCAATCCTGAAGTCCGGATGCCAAATCAGGGTTACCATATTTTCAGGATAGCCAAAAAATTGAAATGTTAAGAAAATAGCCCCAGATAATAGAAGGTCGCATAATATCTCTTGATCACACTACTTTCAAACAATATTTTGGCACAAAAGCACAATTATTTATGTCGTCCAGAAAGAAAAGGCTCATTTTTCAAATGTTGACAAAATTAATTTTAAAGCCAACCAAAAATAACCATCTGCTACTCAATAAAGTTTTAGATCGCTAGATGTAGCAAAATGTAGCATTTAATCTCGCAATACTATATCGTTTCCTCATCAACGTTAGGAAGAAAATAACATGGCGCCAACGACCGTCTCGTAGTATCTGGGAGGGGGGTGTTAAAAATACCGTTAAGTTGCACTATAGTGTTTTGTGAATGAATTCCTCTTTCATGCAAACTAATAAAGCAAAGCACTGTGTAAAAGGGAAACAGAATCGCACGTTTTTTACTGTATATTCGTGCATGAAATGAAAACGAAACTTTCATGAAAGCTTCCACTTAAAAGTTGTTACTTTCGAGATATAGATACAACTTTGCATTGAAAAATACTGATAATTTTGGGACCCAATTAAAACTTCGAGATAAACGAATTTTTAAGTTATAATACTTCGAGTTACCGAGAGTTGACTGTAACTACAAATAACTTCCAGTCATTCTTCATTTTCGTTTATTGAAAAAAGTCAAATGATATTGCAAATTTTGCAGTAAGTTTCCACCCCTAAGTCAGAGCGAAGGCAAAACTACAAGCAACATACCAGATAATATGCTTGACGAGATGAATTTATTTTATCTACCAGTTTGTTTGCACTCTCAGCTTCAACGCGATGACATCTGCCTCCAGCTCGGTTATTCTCCATTCTTGACTGAGGAATTCTAATGAGAACGAAACTGCGGTCTCAGGAGGCATATCTCCAGAGGTGGCTGCTGTCTGGCACATTGTAAATGCTTTTACTTTTTAAAATCTGTTGTAATTACATATGTTTTACTAGTTGTATCCTAAAATTACTTTATATTTTAAATGGAATTTTTCCCTGTACTTCTTCAACGTCTTCATGATATGGTAGAGGATTTGAATTTCCATATGTAGTTTGATTTTTGAAAATATATTTTGACCCACGGGAATTTTTCTATGTTTGTTTCAATTATCCTTAACATGGTGATCGACTTGCCAATTCTTTACGTTTAAGTTCTGTCTGTAGCTACAGTGCCTATTTATTATATCGCGTAAGTTTTATAATAATACGCTTTTATAGTATTTTTTGTTTTTTAATTATTACGTCTCACAAAAAAATGTAGTTTTTTGAGCGTAGTTTCGGATTCCATTTATTTTGGGCTTCAGGTTAACACTAAGTACAAAAAACTACTTTTTAAAATATTTTTATCACCTTTTCGAGACATGTGTTTAATGCACGTATTCATTCACATTATTTGCACAAGCCTACATTTTTTGTCTTAGATCCCACAGCAAATTTCAACATATCTTTTTTTTTTCAACAAGACACGATTTTTATACATAATTCTTATTAGAGGAATGTGTCTCCGTTGGACTTCCGAACAAAATGTGTCCCGAAATATGGAGAACTAATTTGTAGTCCCAAAAATTAAACAGGAGGGGGAGGTAGTCATTTTTTGAAAATTTGCAAATTATATGTATCCGGAAGCATTGAGAACTAATTTGTAGTACCTAAAATAAAGCTACGGTAAAAATTGAAAGTTTTTAAGTAAGGGTTATGCTTTTTAATTCATCAACGAATGTTTTACACGAAAGTAAACAATATTTTGAGATCTGAAACCTAAAATGAAAAATCACAAGACAAAGTCCAAGATGCGGCATGAGTTCCTGATATTGTTGGAGAAAACCTAACATGGCAGGCGTGGTAAGTCTGCTTAGGATCTACATAACCTTCACAATGCTGCCAGGTTATTTTTGCCCATATTATACCTTACCCGCTAGCCATAAATTGATAGACATCCCGGCATGAACATACTCGTCCATTCGTAATAATTATGCTTGTTTTAAAAACAGATGGAGATAGAAATTTGCAGCGGAATCCTCTACCATTACATTATCGCAATTGCAAAATATCATTACCTTGTCTTTTATCGCATTCATTCTTTGCAAGTTAGAAGAAAGTCATCTGCAGAGGTTTACTGGACATTTTTTTCTGCTTTCTCTGTCTTAATACATACAGTGGCAGACAAAAACTGCATCATTTGCGAGAAAAAATGAAAGTGCACATTAGGGTGAATCACAATACTACGGTAAAAAAAACAAAGTTTCCGATTTCCATCGGGCAGGGCAAGAAAAAGGTGCCAAAGAAGGTTTTAAGGTTTTCTATAAAATTTCATTCGATTATGTGACCTTTTTCTGCCTCCTGATTGAGTGTGAAAAACCCGTACTTAAGGAAAACAATCTATTTTTAGTAAAAATTGAAAAACAAAATTTCAAATATATATATATAACAACTTAAGGTTAGCCAAATATCAATCATTTGTTTACAAAAACGTTTATGATAATCATTCATTTTAAAATTAAAAATATTTATCAATTAATATCTTGAAAGTAATTCTTACTATCAAGTTTTGACATAAGTTTCCGGGAATCCAGTTGGTTCTGGCTTCTCTTTTTGCACAATGTAGTTGAAACCTCCATCAGTTTAAACTGCCCTTCTACAGGGCTGCCCTTCCCCGAAAAGCGATGAAGCACCACCTCAAATGTTAGGGAGTACCCCTCAGAACAAGTGCTCCCCCCAAAATGAAGGTCAAACACTCTGTCAAATCATCCCCCGTAAAATGTTTAATGCCACAGTCTGCGCCATGCCCCCCCCCCCTGTGGGCAATCCTGCCTTTCAACACCCTGTATGTGACATGACAGGCGTAGTGCAGACAGTTCTTTTCTGCCTGAAACAAACAGTTGAAAATCTTCGTCAGAGATTGATTTCAGTATTAGTGGATCAGATACATTTTTCCAGTCAATGAGATCAATCTAAGATTCTGAATCAAACTTAAAAACAAGAATTTGAAAGAATCGGAGTATATTTTCAGTCTATTTTGCTGAAGAGTACGGACTTCTAACATCCAACTGGCTTCCAATTCACGGATTGCTGTTCCAAGTATGTCAACATTGCAATAAACTAATTTTTAGGATATGCTAAAACAGTTTCTTTGGATTACGGGTTCTATTTCGCCCTTCAACTTCATGGATGAATATCTAGTTGCAGTGATGAGTTTGAACAAGTGCCGAGCCCCATCTTCACATAAAGGGTAACTTTGGGTGCAAACAAAATTCGAGCACAAACTTAGCAAGAATTTTTAAACTTTCAAAAGGGGATTCTACTGAAACACAAAAGTAGAACTTGATTTGCAAGAGTTAGCCATCGAGCATGAGACACTTTGCCAGGCTTTGCCTCTTGCCTGGAAAGATTTTCCTGACATTTTGAGTTTTCGACGAAACAAGTTTTTCTCAATAATTTCTGAAGTGGTGGGGTAAAGAACTGCTGCAGCAATAGCTGTTCCAGCTCTGTCTTATACTTTGTATCCATCACATTTCTGTGAAAAAAATTAAAATCTACCTCATTGCTTGTAGTAGTAAATTTATCAATATAAGGGTTTGAAGTTAGAAGCTTGCAAAAGTCCCTTGAATTCATCTTCATTGTTCGTGTCCGATAGAATAGATGCAATGAAGTTATGATACTGAAACTGTGTCTTCACTTTCTTCTTGAAACTGAAGCTACAATTTCTCTCTCTCCCTTTCTTTTCGGACAAATGCAGTTGTTAATTGTATCTTTACATTTGCAAGATGAAATGTCAAATAGGTATTTTTGGATAGGATTTCAAAAGATTGTTGCATTTCAAGAGGTAGATTTTTGCATCTCTTGCTCATTTCTGTTGCAAAATAGGCAGGAAGCATTTGACCAAATTCACACATTTCAGACAATTCTAACACCAAAAATGGCATTTGTGAGTTTAAACCAGGTGCAAATTGAAAGTTTAACTTTTTTCCGTAAACGAAGTAACATTTATTATAAATGCAGTCTTACATGGAACGTATCCTATTTGGGTAAGGAAATCCAAGCTTCAAACTCAATCCGGAGGCAAAAAGACTTATTTGAATTTAATAAAATTTCACGCATGTTAGTTTAAGAACATTTAACACCTTTTTGATCCTCTGCCTCTTAACATTTCAAAAAAAAAAAAAAAAAAATTTAAATGACTCACCCTAGTGCAAATATTCTTTAGCCTGTATGAATTCTACCTGCAAAATTGCATATTCTTTGCAGTGTACACATCCATGAGAAACATCTTAATATTTGGTAGATTAAATACCAGCTGCAAGGATAATTTTGCTAGGGTCACGCTTCAAAAATATCAATTTCTGAATGCGGTCCTATCGATTATTTTTAACCAGAGCCAAATAATGTTTTCCTGCAATTTTATCTTAGTAGCAGGCTTCTCATCAGCAATTTAATGCCCTTTAAATGCCAAAAAAATTCAAAGAGGAACCATTCCCATTCTAGTCCAAAACTTTAATGCCATATTTTTTTCGTGTTGGACTAAAGTGAAAAAAACTGCTGATATTTAATTTTCCAATGTCTGCAACATTTTAGTAATAAAAATTTTTAAATTACGCAATAAATCATTCATGAATAAGTTGGATTGCACTTACCTATTTCGCTGTATGTAAAGAGAATATGTAATTTCCAGCACTTTTTTTTATAATGATTCATAACGGGATGGACTTTAAGAATTTCCAACTGGGACGCTAAGTGACTCCGTTTTTAGCAAGATCTTGAGGTAACGAGTTAAATCAGCTATTCTGACCTGGTTAGAAGGTACGGAAAGTTGAATTTCTCTACATAATTTACGATTGAAGTTCCCCTACATTTCCTCTGTCCTACAGCGAAATCGTCACGTTCAGTTTAACGTGTTCTTGACTGACTTCATTGTCTAGCTTACAAGTTTTAATAAGTACAACATTGAATATATCAAAAAGTAATTTTTCCACGGTTCCCAATTTTCAGAGCAGCCCAAAGTAAAAAAAAGTTTGAATTTTCAAAATTATTTGAATTTTGAAATTTTAATTCAAATTATGTTTTTTGCAATCACGAGTTGCGACAGGACCCTACACATTGGTTACTACCCCACTCGCTTGTTTCTAGAAACGGTTCCTGTCCCTATTCTTGGGCGGTTACGTGTGCATAGTTGTGTGTGCGTGCGTAGACCTGTATGTATTCACGTTGGCGTGTATGTACGTGTGTAAAGGCGCGTGTGTGTGAGTATGTATGAGCGTTCGTGTGTGTAAGACATGGACGCCACCGACCAGGAGCAGAGCAGCGGCTACCGGGAAAAGTTGCACCTGCAAAGGGCGGTGGGGTTGAAAAAGGAACCAATCATCAAAGACGGTCAAATGAAAACAATTAGCAATCGTGATTGCTCAAAAAGCAGGCGTTGAAGTTTTTGACTGGATTGATATTAGTTTTGAATTGACAGTTATTGGCATGTAAAGGTTACAAAATTGCTGTTAAGAAGATTTCTACTGTAAGCAGGTAAACGAGAGTATCTATAGAAATGAGTTTTTGAGGTAATTGAAGAAAAGCGTTTCGGATACAATACAACAATACGGAAAAAATGAAATACGTTTTTTTCGCGTAAAACAAACAAGAAAGCTTATACAATAAAGCTTACACATAATACATAACAGAAATGCAAAAAAGAAAAAAAAGCAAAGCGAAAAATGAGCAGTTACTTCCCGTCACGGCAGATTTTTGCTTCTGCGTTTTCATGGGTGTATATAGTTAATCCAAGGGTAAGTCGTGCTTTTTTATTTATAGCCCTGTAAAAAATAAGATAGTTCACATAAAATAAAATAAATCATGCTGTGCTATTTAATGGCTACCATGTGTATGTCAAGGAAAAAACTAATTAAAATGTTACAAGGTTTTTTTTTTACGAAGTTGCCAAAGTGACTGTTGGTGTGAGCAAAAAATTCTCAATTCCTGTTTTCCTTTCGAACCCCAATCGGTATAGAGGTTAACGAATCGATCTTCGAATAAAAGGATCCCAGGTTCGGACCCCGATGTTCGTGTTCTTTTTTTACTGAGAGCAAATAGACATAGCGCTCCTTTTTTTCTATTATACATTTTACAGTAAAATATGAATTCACGGTAAAAAGTATTGGACAATCTTTCAGAAAATTTTTAACAGTATAAACTTGGTTAGTGTACACCTATACTTCTAAGTTTATACAATATGACTGCCAGAATTTACATTAGCTTGTTCGTCTATTGCTTTATACCACGTTACCTTAAATATTGCATTTTTCACCATTTATAACTTTTTGAAATAAGTAAGAAAAAAAACTTTATAAATACCAACAAAAGGTGTTATGCTACTTTTTTATTAGGAAAAATAACATCGGTTCATAAAACATCGATATGAAAAACATTATTTACACTCTTTTCCAAGTGTTCGCAAGTGATTCAGTTTTTATTTGTCCACCACTGTATATAAATTTGTTATATAATATGATACCAAGAGAGAGAAAAATATTATCCGAATATGTCTTAAGAACAGGAAGCATATTTGTTTCATAATAATGCCGAAGTCATATCTTCCTTCCGTAGTTCCATTTTCACTTTAATAGTACAGACTTATTCTTTTGGGATAATAAATGTTTCTGAGAAAGTAGACGGTAGTTGTCTTGGGATTTGGTAACCGAAAAGTTTTCGTCGAGTCTTCGACGGATTTACCAGGAAAATAAAATTGTATAAGAATATATTATGACTTTTTTTTTCTTATATTCGCAATTGTTCAATGCTTTAATTATTTGTTTTACTTTTTGCTCTAAAATGAGGTTGTGTGGCATACGTTTTAATATAATTCTCAGTGCTTAATTTCTAGAAAAGGAATAGTGAGAGCTTAGCTCCCACAATTCTCTTCTAAGCAGTAGCTGTTATAGTTGAAAGGGTAGGTTATTTTATGTCGCTGGGATTGAAGGTTTTTTTATATATATTTATAAATAGAATGTTGGATCGAGACGGTCGGGTAAAACCGGATGCAATCTTGTCGGTATCCTCGGACAGAGTGTAGAGAAAATCTGTATTTAAATGTATCTGTCCCGTTTTATAGTATTACATAGTATTACATGGATTTTTTGCCATCTGCAATGACCAATATTGAACATAAGCCAGCCTCAAGGGGAAATCCTACATGCACGACCAATGATGCGACTTCCCAGCAATCAACAAGCCACAACCAGCAGTCGTCATCCAGCCCGGTATCCTCCATAATAAACAGTGCAAGTTCTGTTTTTTCCCAGCCATTCCTGTGCAAGAGAACAATTGCTTAACCAATTGTCCTCTCTTCCTGATAAATCCAAGAAACTACTCACAACGTGTACGAAAAACTCAAAAGAGCGAGATTCTCACCTCTTCTCCATTTAAAAATGCTTCAGTGGAGAAAAATACAATTGCAACTATCAAAGCCATAGCGTTAGATACTAAAAAGAAGAGCGCAACAGCCACCAAAAATATGAAAACCAAACAGAACATCAAAGAATTGTCAAGAGACCAGGGAACAGAGTGCTTCATTTGCGGAGAAACATTCGAAGAAGGTTGGATACAATCCCATGAAAGTAAAAGCTGGACGCATGAAGAATGCGTAGATATTGATCCTTCACAGCTTTACTATTTTTGTGACGTCTGCAAAGTCAAAGAACGACTTGGTCATCGCTAATATGTATGTCTGGAGCTACTCGCCAAAATTTTAGACTGTTTGTTAGACTTAATTAGAGCTAAGATAAAGAAATTATCTGATTGATACTTGTACTAAAATACTTTATATATATATTTTTTATTTAAAGTTTTGATACTAAATAAATATATAATTATGTCCATTTAAAAATAAAATGTGATTTGTTTATGTGTCCGTGACTACCTGACTCTCCCCTATTACGTATATATAGTCAAAAATATTGGGGTACTTTGAATTTCACATTTTAACAATTTCTTGAGAAATAAAATGCCACTCTTTCTGAAACTTTCGCCACAAAAAATGTATGTTTCAGCTGACATTTTTCAATCGAAAAAAAAAATCACCCATGTAGTTAGGGAACTAGTAACAAATTGAGAAAAACGTTTTTTTTTTTTTTTTCATCTTTCATCGTAAATATCTGGGAATTAGGGAATAAGCTGTAACTGATCATCTAGATTAGGTAAAAAGATTGATTATTTCAAACTCATGAACAAATAGTAAGAAAGAGTTTTCTAAAAGACAGATTAAAACTTCGTGTTGATAAAGCTGTTCTTCGGTCAGTAATTTTTCTTCTTTTTCCGAGATTTCCCATGTTATCTAGAAAAAAAATCTTCAATTTTATTTAAATTTTATTTCTGTTCATTTCCTCAAGATTCATCTTAATGAAAGTGCGGTCTTCCAGTAAAAAAAGGTTGGGCACCACTGAACTTTTGTATCGGCAACTTGAAACATGAATTATCGCGGTTGAGGAAACGGTGGGGGGGGGGGGGAGAGTACTAAGCTTAGCCAGCGATTAATTATTTGCCGTGTGCTTTAAGTTGGCGCCGATTGTATAATATAGTAAGGTCATTGGAAAAGAGACCAGTAAAGATGTCGATTTTATCTTGAGGAACGGAGAGCCGACCTGTGCATTGCAAATACAGTTTCATTCCGGCTGAAACGAATCGCGTTAATCCTTCCTATATGGTTGTACACTTTTGCCACAGGCTTCCACTAATCCCCGATAATATAAGGATCCTTTTTTGTAATGGCTAACCATGATTTCATTTCACGACCGCTGATGCCCTTTTGAAAACATTCTTCAGAGAGGTGAAAATGACACTCATCACTTGAAGATAGGCTTGCCAGACGTTCCAGTTTGACCGGTTCAGTCCCGAATTTTAAACAAAATTCAGTTGCCGCGACGGGTTTTCCTTCGCGTCACGGTAAAATTTAAATTTGACTATAGATAACTAAAAAAAACTAAAAATAATCAACTAAAGGATAATTTTGTACCTCAGAGCCGAAAAGATGTAAATCCAAAAATTGCGATTTTCTGTTTATTGGTGCATTGTATGTAGAAGTCCATCTTGCTTCGAGTCATGTAAACGTTATCCTCACAAAAAAAAAAAAAAAAACTTTTCGTTTTTTTCAACAGGGTTGAAAGAGCGCTTTTCCTACCCTTTGAATGCGCCAGAAAAAAAGATTTCTTCTCTACTGTAAAATTATTATAATGTGATTTACGTTCCTCTGGCTCTGAGGTTCAGAATTTAGGATAATTACTTTGACATTTGAAAGATTGACTTGCAAAATTATAAGGGGGTGTTCAAATGAAAAGGTACCAAACAATAATGTGGGTCTAAATGAAGACTGTATTCAAAGTATGCACCACAGGCCTGAGCACCATGATCTCACTGATTGGTGGATGATCCCCATGATCCACCCATGATCTCTGGTTTCTTGTTCTTGATGAGCCTCCGTAGATTTTGGAGTGTCTCACAGTACGCATCGGAGTTAGTTATCTCCTATGATCAAGAACTTCAACAAGTAGCAAACCTCGTACGTCGAAAAAGACGGTTAATTGGACGGCGCTACTAGTAGGAGCATCTCATCTTTCATGTGCATGCGTGCGACCGCGCATGCTCTGAACAACGCTGAATACTGCAATCGCGTATCTATATGTCTAGTTAAGTTTTCCTATGGCGGCATACGC
Source organism: Uloborus diversus (assembly GCF_026930045.1). NCBI lineage: Eukaryota > Metazoa > Arthropoda > Arachnida > Araneae > Uloboridae > Uloborus > Uloborus diversus. The sequence continues at coordinate 71,270,961 of NC_072736.1, read as the reverse complement.
AAATATGTTAACGGTCACGTTGTTGTGATGTTTGGTACCTTTTTATTTGAAAATCCCAAACGTTGGATTAGCTTGTAAGGATTTTTACGTGATTAAATCCAAAATTTTGTTCAAATTTTTATTCCTCATTCAAAGTGTTTCTTCTTACTAAAGTAACTTGTAAATATTAACATGTAAGAAATAAAATGTTTCAATTTATCTGCTTGTGTCATTTATGACTACTCTTGGTTTTAGTTCATAACCATTTATTCATTGCATTAAGAATGAACTACCCTATAAAACACTCCAAAAAAACAGGCACGGGTGTGCGCTCTTTTGAATATTGGCGAAGCTGGGAGGGGGTATTCCGGTGTCCCGGTTTAGCATTTCAGAAATCTGGCAAGCCTATTTTAAGGCCATACAACAACTGCTTCTAACTAGATCGATTGTTATGTAACGACTGATTCTATGTGCGTCCACAACAGCCCAACTTAACCGCTCTAATACCCTATTTGCGCATGCCCAGTCTTCTGCGATTTTCTCGGATAAGTTCCACTATTTAGTTAACACTCGTAAATAAACAGTAAATTCTACGTTATTAGCTATCTGAATACACCTTAAACTATTAAATCATTAAGACTGACATTGTTGCTTGAAACCCAATGACATATGTGAGCCAAGATGCTGCACAGTCTGCGCCATCTAGCCAAGAATTTGGACAAACTTTTTATTGACTTTCAAACTTCAACCTCTAGGAATAGTCTTAGAAAAATATTTCGAAAGTTGTCCTTTTCTTTCATGTATGGTTCACGTCATACTAATTTTTGTTCGAAGCAAACAATTCCTGTTTAGTGAACCGATTTTTTTACATCTGCTTGCTTTGCTTTGATGTAATTTTTTTAAACTGCACTTCTTCCTAGTCGAATAAATATACGTTTTTGTAATTGCTAAATTAAATTAGCAGAAAGATCTTATTTTTCTTTTTTATGTAGTGAATAAAAAAATACTCATAGTTCTTGCATATAACTTTCCTCTTCAATCTTTCTTCGATTGGGACAAAGACAAATATCAGCCTGAATCACATCTGCCTTTTCTTCAGACGAGTAGCTTCGTATTTGTTCTGTACCTCAATTTCCTTTTAAACATTTAAGAGTCCTTAAAGTAAAGTAGAGTCAAAGGAGTATTTATAGATTCAAAAAATCTCCCTACTTTTAAAGTAAACTTTCAAAGAAGTCTTTTTTCCAACTTTTACACAAATAGTCTCCTTTTGTAAAGAACTAGCTTCATTCAAGTTTAAAATGAGCTTTTACGCTAAACGTAGTCCGCTATTTGAAGAACAGAAGCGCATATTGTTCAATCATTTGGTAAGACTTTAACTTGAAACTGTAAAAACTCAATATTCAACTGGCATTTATTGTAATCTAAATTAAATCACTTATTTAGTTGTTTTCGTTAGAAAATGCTCGACGAATATTTAAAATTTTATGTTTGGGCGAATATAATAGTAATTGAAAGAGTTTTCAACTATAGTGAAATAAGTCCAAAATTTTGAAAATTGAGGTACTTATGGTGTTGGAATTGATCTTTAATGTATCGCTTTAGTGTATAAAAAGAAAAAAAATGCTAAAATATATGTCAGTTACGAACACATAAAAGTTTTCTATCATTCACGATAGCTGTTCAGGTAGGAATTACGATGGCCTAAAATTATTTCAATGCCACTGATTGTATCGATTTATTTCTAACTGTTTTTGATTGCTGCGTTGCTGATAAAGTTGAATAAGGGCAAGAAGATCTTCGGGGCTAGGTGCTCCTTTGTTATGGGGCAAGTTCTTCCCTGGAGAAGTTGTCCCCAAAAAAGGGAACAACCCCAACACGCACACGACCTTGAAAAATCGAATTATTAGTTACGTAACAAAACCTTACTCATTTCAGCGAAATGTATCACGAGACGCGGGAGCGTCCCGGCCGCCAAGAGAACCAAACATCAGCAGCCAACAAAAGCAAATTCACCGCCAAGAAAGAGGAAAGAAAAAAGCAACCAAGGAACAGTTTACACAACAGAACAAGTTGGGGTTTTCTGGGTTTTTCACGCCTCTGTATCTCAGCCCCATGAAGACCCCCGGAGTTGATTTTTGGTATACTCAATCTCTAGTGGCCCCTGCCGACATAAACCAAAATACAATCCCCAGGACAGTCAGGGGGAGGAGGAATTCAAGTTAGAAAATCGCTGTTCAAAAAAGTTTTCGCTTTCTTTGACAGTGCTACAGCCCAGACGAAAAGACGAATCAAGCTGAAATTTCGCACACACAGTCTTTGTGCCCTACTGTGCCATTTGATCTCCCTCCATCTCCCCCCTCGCTTCTACCCCCCAAACTGTACCTTTCCGGGGTTCTGTCACAGCCCCCCGGGTGGCTATGGTAATGATTTTTCGTATACATATTCTTGGGGGGCCATTGAGTACATATACGAAAATTCAACACCCAGAGACATCATGGGCTAGAGTAATTAAAGTTTGAAAATCAATAATTTGCCTTACATTCTTATGTACTTACTCTCAGATCATAGGGTTTGTAAATCTCTGACTGCAATTGTAAGGTTAGAACAGATCTAACAGTTGTTCAAAGTTGTCTTAGGAAATGAAATTCAATCAAGACTAAAACGGATCCAACAGTTGCAACTAGACTTTAAATCACGGATCTCTCAAATTTGCCACAGCGACTGCGCATGCGCGCGGACTTAGCTCACTGGGCTTCCTTTTTTAAGATTCCCTGTTGTTTGTTAGCTCATTGGGATTTCTGTTTTAAGATTCCGTGTTGTTTGTTTATATTTAAACAGAGAAACAAATTAGTGAATGAGATTAGAATGCTACCCCCCCCTCCCCATCTTTTGCCGATACGACATTTCCTTCCCCTGTTTTTCAGTTTTTATATATTTAAGGGGGGAAAACTTTAAATGTCGGTGCGAAACTGGGGTAAAAATATTAGAATATTTTGTGTGACATATTAAATGAAACTATAAAACGCATATGAATATGATACATCTTACTTTATAATTGAAAGCGAAAATAGCCCTTTTTTATTGGTTTGCTTATTTTCTAAATTAATGAATTTTTCACAAACATAACATATTATGAATTGGAAATATATGAAATACGTGTGTGAATGTCCGTATTTTGCAGTAATTTGTTAATAGACAAAATTTTTGCAATTAATTTAATCAAGACTTTTAAAGAGCTAAGTCCGCGTGCATCATGAGCAGTCGCTGTGGCAAATTTGGGATATCCGCCATTTGACGTCGAGTACAGTTGTATAGCTCTTCTGACACTTTCAAATTTAAAATATTTAATGGCTTAGTCTTTTTTTTTTTTTTTTGCTCGGTAATAACATGCGTTATTTCGTCTTTTTAATGTAATGAACTTTTAAACAAAACAAGGCATTAAACAAGATAAAGACCTTCCATCAACACAAAGATAAATCTCCAAACAATGAAAATTATCCCATAAAACGTAAAAAACATAAAACGTAAATACGATGTTTTTTCTTAAAACGTAAATACGATTTAAGAAAAATAGCTATAAAATATAGAGTGAAAAGCTAGATTAAAATAGCCCGCAAGCTGTAAAATATTTAAAAAAAACTTTCATGCAAATGTTGAATAATACGTCAAGTAAAGAAACTAATATAATTTATTGCGAAGTTGTAAAATACTCGAAAACAATATGATTAAAAGTATAGTATTTTATTGTCCAAGAAGTTTTCTATGCAACAGAGAGGATACAAGGATTGCAATAAAATTTAAACAGCCCAATTCCCGCAAAACGAACATAGAATCTAAATGGTCAGAAAATAACTTTACGTAAAATTAAGCTTGCCATTATTGTTCCTTAAAAACACAAAACAGGGTTGTTTCAATTAAAAATTTTCTGACTTGAAGTTCTCAATTCTGAAAATACCGACAAAGTAATAATATCAATGCAAAATATGTGATATCTCATCAAAAACAACCCTGCTGTAAAAATTTCCTCGCCAAGAAAACATTTAACTTTTCCGTACAAAAAGAAGGCCTTCATCCTAAACCCCAAAACCCTCAGCCTTAAAAAGTTATGATATTTTGTATGCCCGCCAAGTATCTGTCAAATTATCATCCTCCTTGTTCTCCTCTTTCATCACATCTACTTCCGTTAGAACCTCCACCCACCTTCAGCTCTTTAGAAATATGGATAGATCCTTTAAATTGTTTATCCTGTTTGGCAGGAAGCTTTTTGCTCACCAAGCAACCACTTCACTTTGAAAAGCTTTTCACCAAAGCTTGGTGCGTGGCAAAATTTGTACAAGCGGCAAGAAAAATGTACCAGGGGACAATTTACAAGCTATTGTACTTCTGTGAGACAATTAGCAATATGGCAATGTAGGCAGAACGCTCCTTTTATAAACTTCATACCAGCTCACTTTTCCAAACAGAGGACAGGGATGCAAGATGCATTTTCCTGATATGATATCTGTAGAGTGTGCACCCCTACTCGCTAGACCTCAATCCCATGTATTACACTGTACGGCCTATTTTAGAATCTAGGGTCTTCCCTAAATAACACAAAAGTTTGGACTCCCTAAATTAACTGCTTTGGCGTGGAAAGGAAAAATTAAAGGTAAAGAAAGGGCTTGCGACCAATGGCTGAACTTTTCAGTAAGCTATTGCGCTTATGACTGCCAACGGCGGCATACGAAAGCAATTCAAATTATTGATTACTAAAGATCTATTCAAATTACTATTGGTTGCGTTTTGTTGATTTATTTATTTGCAATGAAGTTTAATGAAAAATGTCTTGTCCGGGTTCTTTTGCCGCACCCTTTATGAGTGAGTGTCTGTGCGTCTGTAATCCTATCTTCTTCGAACTGGCAATGCCTACCGGTAGATATTGTTAGATACAGGATATCCAAGGAAAGCCATTTCGCCCTGTCTAACCCCTCTAAACCTTAATGGGCTGGACATCCCGTCCTGAGGACATCCAGGGATGTTCTGACTCACTGAAAAGCATTAAAATCATCAATTGCCACCAGCTGCAGGTATCATTAAACCACCGCAGAAGAAGCACGGGGTTGATGAGCAAAGTAAGAGATAAGCGGAGTCCCCTACTTACTGTATACCATTTGTTTATGGAGTATTTACAGTACTGTATATATTTACTAAACCTTAAGGGGTCGACATCGAGTTCTGAGGATCTCCTGAGGACAGCAAGGGATGTCTCGACAGTTTTGGGCAACCCCAGGACATCAATAATCATCAATTTTCATCCGCCTCAGGCGGCATTGGGCCTCCGGAGGTGACGAACAGGGGCTGCCGAGCACAACGAGCGAGAGGCGAAGTTCCCAAGTAACGTAATTATATTTTGCATGCTCTCAGAAACGATTTGTCAATAATACCTTTTTAGCTTAATAACGAACAAATCTTATGAGATACGTTGGTTACTAAATAGAACCATTCATTTAATTATTTTTATAGAAGTCTTTAAAATGTAATTTCGTTACATAAAAGTCAAGTTCATGTTCTTCACAAATTTTTTATTTCATTACAGAGACTTTAATGCATTTGAAATCTTTATTTGGTGTTTTGTGCAACAAATGCTGCATCTGCTACCGTAGAATTGCCTACATGTTAAAATTTATAAATCCCTTTCTTGAAATTAAATTTACACAGCTCTGTTTTTTTTTTTTTTTTTTTTTTTTGTACATGTCTACACAAAACGTTTGACTGCCTAAAATAATTTTAGATGAACTTATGCCACTCTCATTCTAACCCCTACACATCGCAGAAGTTAAAATTATTTATCTGTAGTGTGCAAGTTTTTAAAACTTTCATTGCAGGAAATATCAGCTTTTTTGAATCTTGCAGAAGATGAATTTCTTCAAAAACAAACTACTTCAGTTCCTCCGTTGCAGGAGAAAAGTTTTTTTGCACGTGTTTCTTGTTAAAATCGTTTATGCGTGAAAAATCAAAGCAGTTCTTTTGAAAAACAGAATTTGTTGGACTTTTCGGAAGGCGTGTTTGTTTATTATATACGGCTGGGATCAAAGGAATAACACGGGGATAGCCTAAAATACTTCTTCTTTACCATTTCTTTCACGTCTTTCTTGATAGAAGGCCAAAATATTTTCTTGGTTCACTGGTTCACAAAGACCTCATTGATTAGGAGGCTTCTTAGGAGAAAATAACTGTCGTTGTACACAAATAAAAATGATGGGTGGTAAATAGAAGCCAGATTACTTATACGTTGGAGAATAGTTTATTTCTCTATCGTTATTATTTTTTTAGATTTTTTGTTGGAGTTTGAAATAATCTTATTCGGAGAGGAAAAATTATCGTTTCAGCAAATGATTGTTGTTTAACATTTGATATGATTAAAGAAGTAATATTCCTGTGTTCTTTTATCTAAAGGGTGTCCCAAAATTAACGCAAGGTTTGAATTCGCCACAATCTTTGCTGTGAATTGTTGGCAGCCACGGAAAAAGAACAATTTGACAGCTGGGAGTTTAGGGTTAGTAAAAATGGAGTGTTATGCTATTATACAGCCAGCGAAACAATTCAATCACTGCATAAGGAATTTCCTGTTCGTGTACTCTCTCGTTTCGGTGATATGAATTGTACCCTAGATCGTGTGATTTTACATCATTAGACTTCTCCCTTTGGGGTTATTTGAAGTCAAACGTCTATGTCAGCAATCCCACAACCACCTGCGCATTACCTAATTGCGATATCGAGCGCCAATAACAGTAAACTGCTTGACCCGCCCAAACTTTCATTATTTTTCAAATGATTGTTCGATAATGAAAACGCATTATAGAATCGAAAACGCTCCATTTGTAATAACCCTAGACCCTCAGCTGCCAGATTGTTCTTTTTTCAAGATTGCCCACAATTTATTGCAAAAATGGCGGCAAATTCAAATCTTGCGTTAATTTTGGGACACCCTTTATAAGCGTAAACTAGTTTACTGATGTGCGAAGGTAAAGCGTAGCATCTGCAAGTTTTTCTTTTTCTTTCTTTTTTTTTTTGCATTTTTTTATGTATAATCTTTAGATTTTTGTACAAGTTTGCTGTTTTGTTTTTCGATGAAATTGTCTCATTTTTCTTTTTTTTAAAAAAAATAAAGAAAAAAACTTTGGCGTTTATTACATATTTAATTGAATCATTTAATAACTCTGAAGTCACTATTTCTAATATAATGTTCTTTTAATTACTTATCTTTCATTGCAATAATCTAGGTCTAGTTAATATAATATAAATGATAGCACGTTTTTGATGTTGTGAATTACTTATAGGGAATTTTTGAACATTTAAAGATTCTAGTTTTCTGCTTTAAAGTTGCATTACTTTTAATAAGATAGTTTTTTTTTACTCTGAATCCTATTTATGACTTGCCTAAACTTTACCCATAAAAGGATAACTTTTAACGTGATAATAATTGGTTTAAGATCGATTGTCAAATTATTATTTCTAAATTCTGGATAAAGATATAGTTTTACAGGAGTGTTTCATCCTATTTATACCGGCCAATACAGTAAAAATATAAGTGGGAGTTTAAAATCGAGGAACTGTGGCGAACGACAGTAATTTATTCCACGTGAGAAGTGATTTCTATAACAACAAAAAAAAAATGTTTTTAAACATAATTTCGTAACAGATGGTCTAAAGTTGAGAAAAAAAAGAGTGTTTTAAAAAAAAAAAGCTGACAGGAGCCAAAAAAAAAAAAGTGAAACCCGCACTACTTCTTTTTACGTCTAAGCAATGTTGTTTTATTTACTCAAAAGGATGTGTGCGTGTACTTGTGTACGCTGGTTAGAAGCAGTTTTTCGTAAATGGATAGGTTTATAGGTATATTCCTACACATATAAAAGTAGGGTAAATATAGAGAATTCTACTAACAATGTAAAGAAACGTGGTGGTTTTATTAGCACCGGTGATTTAAAATTTCTTAAAACTAGAAAAGGTGTAAAAAAAACACAAATGCTATATTATAGTTCCTTTAGAGTTTGCACTTTAACTTTTACACGTTAACACTTTAAATAATTACATCCCTATTTTGTCACGATCTGATGTAATAAAGTGCTTTGCAGTAATTCATTTTCCAAATATCGATAATTCTTACATGATTTGATGCATATGCGGCTAAATATCGCCAAACCAGATTGAAAAATCACTTCCGTCTCCAAATTCGTTCTCAACTTGTCGATGTATCGCAAAGTTGACGGTAAATACTCCGTGACCAAAAGCTTGATGCTCTATTGCCTTAGTGGTTACCCATTTATGAAATCGCTAAGGTCTGCAGTTAAATCAACTACTATTTATCCTTAGAAGGATAAAAGAACTTTTTTTGGAACTTTCAAATGCAGCCAAAACGGGAGGTGCACATTTAAAACCTCGTCAGAATCTAATTACAAGATTTCAATCTCCTACGACGTACCGTTTTTGAGTCATATGATGTATAATGTACATAAGAACATACAAACGGCATGAGAAAAATACTGATAACTAACTTCAGAAGGGCAAAATTAATGATTTGGATAGCCATATTAGGTACATAGGCACGTGCGGACGGGCGGAAAAAACTATTCAACAATTATTTAGAGATGAGTGAAATTTAAATTTAGACCAAAATTCAATAAAATATTTTCACGATTACTTGACATCCTTTACTACATTCTTACTAAAAGGAAATAAAAAGTCAAATTGCCCTTTGTAATTAAAATAAAACTAGGGTTACTTGAGCGGGGGGAGGGGGGTCAGTTGGAAATAAGCACTTGGGATACTTGAAGAAACTTCGCGAAGCATAAACATTCAACATTTAACAACTATCAAACGCAAAATAAATTTTCTTATAATTAATGCAATTTTTCGGACTTGCTATTTAAATTTTAGCTTCAAAATCGATACGCAGGATATATATTTTAGAAAAATATGAACGTGGTTCATTTTTACTGGTATGAATAAATATGTGTACAAAAATGTTAACTTTAGGGTTAAATGATAGTTAAACGGCAGGAAAGATTCGTTTCCACCAAGATTAAATTTATTTAGAATAAAGTTATTTAAATTGAACTCTTAATATGGACAAGGTTTAATAACAAATTATTTAATCTGTGCTAACTCAATTGAGTTTAAATGTGAAAACAGCAAAAACTACCCACATAAAAACAGTTAAATAATGTTAAATTTATATTTATATAAGATTTTGCTTACTTTAAAAGTGATGAATAACTTAAAAATTTTGAAAGAAGCCTTACACTTTTTGAGTTATTTTAAAAAACCGAAACACGTAAGAAATTAAAATAACTGCAATAATTTTGATTTTTCTCATTAAAGTTCGATTCTAAAGCACACTTGTTTTTGGTTTAACATTTTGCATGAAACTGTAAAATGACTGTGTTTAACAAAAACCATCTAAACATAGTTTAATAGTTATGGGTTTTTATAAAAATATTTATTTTTGTGCTTAATTGGTTTAAGAAGATATTAAAGCATTAATATTTAAAAACCGTTTTTAGTTGTAAAAACATATAGATACTATATACATGACAAAAAGTTGGAAATGTTGGGATAAGTGTTTCAGCTGGAACTGTCGTAACATACTTTCATTTTTTCTCCAAGAAAAACACACTTAGTAACAACAATGCAGAGCAGTTATCTAAAAATAAACCTGTAGCGAGCGAAATGATGTTACAAAAGTAGAAAGGGGAATCGGTAAAAGTGCTTTCCTACTTTTATTTTTCAATGCTTTTACTCGACTTCTACTTTGCTCAGATGTTCCACATGTAACTTTACTATACACTTAAAAAATTCCTCAAAGGAAACAATTTTAACCTTCTATCACTTTCCGTGCTTGTGGAGAAGGATAGAGTTTTTATTCTTTTTCGTTTTTTTTATATTGATCAAATACAAATAACGGATAAATTCTAGAGCAGTTCTTTGGTGTCCAAATCGTTTTCTAGCCTAGGTTTGTAAGCATTTATTTTAAGGGCCTCATCTTACCACGGAATGCATCATTTGTTTCTGATGCATAGTTCTTTTCAAAAACGAAAAAATGTGCAATTGGCCTATTCCACGGAAAACGGCAATTTTCTCCCCCGCGTGACGTCTCATATATTTCATTAAAAATAAAAATTTAAAAGAAAAAAAAGACTGCTTTACAAATTTCAAACGAATGTGTAATTTTTTCAGCAAAAGATTTCGTCATTACTTTTTTAAATAATTACTTTTTAATGAAATATATGAACCGTCGCGTGAGGGACAAAGCGACTACTTTTTCATGGAATGGCCATATTTTTTTTCAATGCTTGAAACTAGTGATTTCAATACCGGTATTTCGAGCAATTTTGCAGTTTCTAAAATACCAGTATTTTTGGTATTAGCTGAAAAAAATAAATAGTTTCAATTAAAAAAAATTCAATTTAACTTATTAAATAACTACTTATATTCTAAATGTAGGGTAGACGGGGCAGTTAAGAGGATTTTTTTCAATGAGTTTTTTACTTTTTATGTTTGAACCTAGGAAATTTTAGACATTGTGGCCTTATGAAGCAGTTAATGAAGTCAAAAATTATATATTCAGTTGTTGCTCAGCTTGTGTTTTTAACCGTAAAAAAATGTTTTTTGAGCCCAAGTCGGTTGCGTAAACTTGCCCCGAACATTTTTACGCATCGAATGGGGCACGTTCACGCATATTAAAAATTTTACCAAATAGTAAGTGAAATACATATTTAACAAAATTTAAATATTTTATTTATCTTAAAAAACTTTAAAAATAATAAAATAACAAATATTTAATTAAAGATCATTTTATAGGCTAAACTAAAACCATAGGACTTATTGCTAATTAAAAACAGAAGCTATTTAGTCCTCTTCTTCATCACTGTTAGATTTTACTAACAAAAATAAAGTATTTCTTTTCGCATACCAGTCATGGGACTGCGTTTTGACATCTATGACGTTGAACCCTGTCGTGTCTTTTTTTCAATAGGCTGTGTGCTTTCAAACAATAGATGCGAACGCAATTCTCTACTTCGTAAACAGAATCGTTCATTAATTTCCTTTTTACAGAGTGTACTAACTTTTCCCTATCGCAGATTACGGTTTCATACTTTTTTCTTTGATATCTTCTATTTCTGCTTCAAATTAAACTTGTAAATATTGAAGTTATTTCTCCTTTTTGTTTTCTTCTGCCCATTTTGTTTCTTTTCTTTGTAGCTTCTAACTGCTCTTGTCTGAGGGCTTCTTTAATCGGAGTACCAGTTAGGATTGTGAGTGTCCTCTTTTTTTTTCTTTCCTGGTTCCTAAGTTTTGGTCCTACTTTTTCAAATGGTCTTAGTATGGGTAGTCCATATGTGATGATGTGAAAGGCTTACTAGAAAAAACACTTGGATTACTGATAAGCCTTTTTATTATTTCGATATCTAACGCAGTTCTGTTTGAACTTAATGTATTACCATCTTTACAATAAAGAAAATGTATCAGAGGCTGAATAGTGTATAAAGTTAAAGCTGAACAAGCATGAAGACATCACTCTATGATTGTAAGCTATAAGATACGAATATTTTACTTAATTTAAAATAAATTGTTACTTTTTAAATTAAATAACTTGAAAACGCTAACGCTTTGAACAGAGCAAAAAAACATTCCGAGGCTCGTTTAGAAGTAAGACAGAGTAGTAAGACACAGTAAGAAAGTACGTAAATGTGCCCCGATGGCATGTTTGAATTTATTTTTACCGTGCAAAAATATCTAATAACTTTTCTGTCCATACAGATACAGTTCTCAAAAAAAGGGTGAAATTCTGCTATTTTTTATGTGTTTATTTGTTTTTATCAAAGTATTATTTATTCACAATAAGCTTCAAAACCTTCAACGCAAAATTTAATCGGCTTGGTAGAAAACAGATTTTTTTTATCCGCATGCTAAACCGAAGCGCGACTGATGCTCAAAAACTTGTGAGAATATTTGCTAGGGAGCAGCATCAATCTGCTATGACTGTTGGCTCTCCAGTTATAACTCGTTTTTGAAAAAGGGCTCTGGGTAAACTCATCCAATGCGTAAACGTGCCCCGGTCTACCCTACATTTTCTTCCATGATACAAACCCAAACTATTGATGTAAAAATTTGGCTTCAAAAGCACGAACTTATAGAATATCATTAAACAAAAGTAGCGGAATGTTAGCAAAATGATATTTTTATTACTAGATGGCGAGATGAATCTCAATTTTTGTGCGTTTTTGTGCACCATGTTTTAATTTTTTCTATTTCCTTGGTTGCTTACTTTACCTTTAGTGAAAGTTAATTTCAAGTGTAATTTCGAATGTATTTGTTCTATGGATACTTTATTCCAACCATCAATTGCAGTAATATTTTATGATATTTTCTTCAAATATTTATCTCAATTGTACTGAATTTTTGATCAAAGCTTTTTCTTATTAGTAAAACATATGGTAATTTGTTGTGCCCGGCATTGGTTAGCTGTCATGTCTCACTTTGTACTTGACAAGATAACATTTAGAAATGATATAGTGCCTTGGAAATTTGCATAGAGTTAAGCATAATCATTTGAAACATATTTTCAGATATTTATATAATTATAATTGTAAAGAGTTTTGAAAAGAACGGGAAAACGAATAAGAGAAACTGAAAAGATCGAACTTGTCAAGTTAATCGTAAATTTCAAACCAAAGGGCTAATAATAAGAATCAAACATAAACCTCTTCTGCTCAAATGAGAATGATGTTAATATTGAAAAAGTATCGTCTCTCGGAAAGAAATTACAAATTGCTATAAATCTAAAAAAAATATAATAATAATACATACACACAAAAGGAATTTTTCAAAAATAACACGCAAGAGACCGAATTACTTAAAGATGAATGACTTCTAGACAATTAGAGGAGGTTTATCGGCCATTGTTAACAGTACCACCGAACTGCGTAAATTCAGAAAGAGTATTTCCAACTGTAGGAAAGTTGATTACTAAATGAGTTCCAGGATTAAAGACAATTCAATAGATGTATTACGTTTTTTATTATTATTGATTTTTTATTATAACATTTGTTTCTTCATTTCATATTTGTTCATAATACATTTCCATAAATAATACAATTTTTGTACAAGATTATGAAATGCGGCAACAAATTAATTTGCTTTCGAGCATTTTTTTGAGAAATTTCAAATACCGGTATTCCGGCATCGGTTTTAAAAATATCGAATACCGGTATTAAATTTTTGCTACGGTATTGCAATCCCTAGTTGAAACTATTGTTTCTCAACAACTAAGATATGTTTGCTTAACATTTAAGCATTTACTTTCAACAACTTCAATTTATATTAATATCAATATATTAGTAGATCAAAAATAGTAACTAATTACAAGAGGTTTACTTTGGATGTCGCGCACGTGACGCATGCAAATAAATTAAATTTTAAGTGGCAAAATTGTTCAATAACAATATAACTGTGTCAGGAGTATTTTTGTATCAAATGTAAAGATTAAAAAAAAACTGCTTTCCTCAGTTTAATTAAAATATTAAGAGATATGACAAAATGTTGATGAAATTTAAGCGTCTTTTTGTCCTGCACGTGACGACGGAATGGCCTAATTAGATTATGTGACTTGTAAAACTGAATATTTCACCAAAGTATTTAGGTCTTCAAGGAAATTGAAAGCCCATTCAAGATACAATAGAGTTTGTTAAAATACAGGAATATATTACTGTAAGCATTACTGTCAAAGAAATTGCTTACAGAGTACAAAAAAATTTTATTGCGAATTAAACTGGCAAATAAAATCATTGAAGCGAGTATTAGTACAGTTGTTGTTTACAGTTAGCTCCCCCTCCCCTGCTTTTAGGTGTCTTTCAGTATAGTAGTGAAAGTACAATATTACAAACGAAGTAAAGGGTAGATAGAAATGCATCTGATCGTATGGCGTTCGGTTCAATCATCGCAATATTTTAAAAAAGTACGCAGCATCTTCTTTTTTTTTTTTTTTTCACTGAAAAACGTTATAATGAAATAGAAGTTCATGGTAAAATGAACTGGAAACATGAATACTAATATTTCTTGCCGTAAATGTTCAGGAGTATTATTATTGAATATATGAAAATAATGAAGACCATAGTACCAATACAATATGTACCAGTGGCGCCCAACCTATGGCCTACGCTGATATGTTCCATGTTTAAATCGAAAATGATAATTTGAAGCTTTCCGAAACAACTGATGCTATTATAAGTATTACGAATAAGTGTTGCGAATTTGACGTCAATTAATCAGAATTTCGTTTCAAAACGAGCTGAGGTGTGCTTCACATGACTTCCTTTCGCATCAGTTTAATGATAATAGTGCCTTGGAGTAAAAAGGAAGCACTTAAAATATTTTCACCCCCAGTTCGTCACGATCCCATGCAAAAAAAAAAGCGTTTTACATTAATTTTTCCAATATCGAGAATTCCAACGTGATTCAATAGAAAACTCTCTGGACATCGCCAATAGCGCAAATTAAAGCTTAATTCGAAAAATAAAATTTTTCGTCAAATTTGTCGTCAACTTGGTGAAACATCGCCAAGCTCTGTGTTATTATATGTTTTCTCATTGATTAGTTGTAAATTACGTTGAGCGATGACCAGGAATGATTTTGCAAATGTTACTTTAGTTGAAATGTCATTCAAAAAGTAAGTAAAAAAATCCATCAAAAACGGAGTATAAAATAATTTGTAAATCACCAGATTTACCGATGTTCCATTTTTTTCTAGATAAAATTACTGTAAACAATCATAAACGTAGCACAAATTTCATTATCTTCTTCTACAGTGCTGGCCAAATTATTAGACTAAAGAGGTTTGTTTTTTGTACACTATTTGTACTAAAATACTATTTATTGTACGGTTAAAGTACAGTACATACTGTACACTGATTATTACGTTATTTTAGCATAATTTAATGTTTGCAGGTGACAGCACTGTCTGCTTTGTTTATGTTCTTTGTTTATCTACCTACCAGGAACATAATTTCAATCAGCTTAAAGAGTTCACTAGTTCTTTTTATTAGTGTGTTCTATTATATTTATAGTTAGTTTTAGGTAATTAGTGAGTATGTGTATGTGAGTATCTATAATAGTGAGTATAAACAATTTTTCACCTCCTTTTTTTTAAAGTTAAGAAATTGTGTAAACCTTGTGAAAAGTATGCCAAAAAAAGACTTAAAATGCTCATCAAGAACAAGGAATGCATACTAAATATTAGATAATTATTTCACTATTTGTTAATGTGTCTATAGTTATGTCGTAAATAAAGAATTTACTTTTAAAACAGTCTTAGTCTACTAATTTGGCCAGCACTGTATGTGAAACCTAGTTTAAGTAAATAATTTTATTGTTCTTCATTTTACACCTTTCAAATTACATTTAACTCCAAAGAATAAGCTAGTGCTTTAGGAATGTGCTTTCTAATGCACTTTTTTCCCGAAAGTATACAAATTGCTGTCAAGAAGAAAAACGATTAACTATTTGTCTCTTTCACAGCGATTTTTGAACATTCTTCAATAAATCTGAACAATTTTGACATTGTGGATAAATGCGGAATTTCTATATCGATAATGATGCCTTCTTTCCACCTTGAGCAACGCTAGAATTACTCAAGAAAAATATTTAAGGCACGCAAGGGTCATAAATCATTCCAGTCATGATAACATATGGATTCTTCAAGATTGCTGAATTTCCGGAAATATTTCCACGAAAAAAAAAAGAAAAATCTGACTGATATAGATGAAAAGAAGTTTCTCGACGCTTTGCACTGAGGATTATTTTGCTATCCATTGGTAGTGTTTTACGCAGTTTGAAAACAGAAATTACTGATTTTTTAACACGCTTTTATTAGCTTCACCTTGTATGGATGTATGTATCTTGTAACGGAATCTTGCAGCTCAAATTTTGCCCACTTCCTTCAATCAGATTCATTTGAAATTTGGCACGCGACCTCAGACCCGATGACAATGAAATATTCTGTAATGAAATTAATTAATTAACTATTAACTTTTAGTTTATTCCAGTTTTAATCAGTGTTTTGGCCTAAGTTCCAACAATGTGAAGAAGAAACATTTTTAAAAAATATGTTAAAAAATGCTTTTGCAAAAACTATTTTAAAACAACAATAAAAACCTTTGATTTTTCTGCATCAGACAAAATAAGTTCCATTGTTGAAGACTGAGATGGATTAGCTTGATTAGACAATTATTCGGCAGGTAATTTATAAGCGCAATTGAATGTTTTAAGATCTCAGCTATTACACTTTAAAGGGTATAGTTATTCTTTTTGGAATTCGATAGACCGCGTTTCGAATGTTGCCAGAGACCTTTAGTCGCCTTTTTTTTTGGGGGGGGGGGCAAATTTCATGAATATAAGATTTTGATTTATGTTGAAATGAATAATTTTTCGTAAAACAGGTTAAACTAAAAACAAGAAAAAAACATAATAGTTATAAAAAACTAAATAAAAAAAAACACGCTTTTGTAGCAAAATGAACTAAAAAGTAAAAAATAATCTTTAGATGATTGTAATTGACCAAACACTTAATTTTAATCAATACAAAAAAGCTTGGGGGGTTTCTTATCAGTTGTCTTAAATTTCTTCCATTTATTTTCTATGAAAAAATGTAAGTAGACAGCACCCTGCGGTTTTTTATTGCATTAAAATTAAGTGTTTGCTCAATTACTATCATCCAAAGATTATTTTTTACTTTTTAGTTCATTTTGCTACAAAAGCGGGTTTTTTAATTTTTCAATCTATTATTTTTTCTTAATTTAAAAATCACGGTAACATATTTTTGTCTTTTTACAAATATACTTCAGCGCGCCATGTTTTGGAGCAGTAAAAAAAGTCATAAAATACCGTTTCAAATCAAAATATTATTGAAAGATGTTGACTGCTTTTATATGAGATAAAATTTTAAAAACATGTCAAAATATATGTCATGAGGTATTTTAATCAACTCATAGAATATAATGCCACTTTCGAATCTTCATTTTTTTTAAAATAAGTAAATAAATAAAAAGCAATGATTGTTAGATGCTTTTCAGTTTGCTTCAAATTTATATTAATACCTTTTTTTGATCCAAAAAAAAAAATCAGTTTATACCTACGATGATTTTGGTATTTTAAAATAAATTTCAACGTTTTCAAATCTCGCTTGCAAATTTGCTGTAAATAAGATTCTAATTCACGCATAAATAAATAAAAAAAATGAAATTAAATATAAAACTAAAAATAAAAGCTAATAAAACAAAATAATAAATAAATCAAAAATAAAGTTAAAGGTAGGACTTTTTCATTCTTGAGAGTCTGTTCTTAAAAATTTAATAAGTGAAATATTTTATTTATATCATTTCAACATTAGCTTAATTTATTTGTTAGTGAGAAAATATCGATTTAAACCCTCATCCGTTTACATGAAAATTAACGATTCCTTGTCGAATAAATTTATTCATTTAGAATAAACATTCTAAAACAAAATGGAGTAACAAACGTTTGTTACGGATTTAAAAAAAATAAAAACAAATGAAATGCATTTATTGATCCAATAAAAAGTCTCAGAGAGAGACCAAGTATTAAAAATGCCACTCAAAGTACAAACTAAGAACCTTATTTCATTTCAAGGCAGTTAAGAAAAAATAAAAAAAAGTTTAGAAGGTAAAATGTGAAAAATGTCAAAATTTAGTTGTGAATAAGTGCCTTTTAATGTTTGAGAAAATGATTTTTGTACATAAAATTGGGATTAGCAAATAATGGAACGTTACGACACACAACATTAATTTCCCTACTCTCTCTCTCTCACACACAAACACACACACAGTCACAAAAACTTCTTTCACTCAATAATCTAAATTTAACGCAGCTAACGTAATTAAAAAGCACATGTTTCTGGATTTCGCTTCAAAGAGGGAACGATTCCCTTTGTTTAACATCCTATGTATGAAGAGAATATTTACACACGCGTTAAAAGATCGATGGATTTAACACAAGCCTTCGGTGATTTTAGGTTACGAGTTCAAACTATGTTTTCTCGTTCTAAACATAGAACATGAATGGGTAGAGCTCTTAGAGCAGCATCCTTTAAGAGATCTAGCAGTGTGGGTGTTAACACCATTCAGTATAGAATGACTTAACTTATTTACCCTAGAAATAAAGTTGAAACTAAATTCCATTGTTCTTAGTTAATTGAATCTTTAGATACGCAAAAAGAGCTTTGTTTTGTTTGTGACATATATATGAGGGTGCAACGACGAAACATATATATATATATATATATATATATATATATATATATATATATATATATATATATTATATATATATATATATATATATATATATTATATATATATATATATATATATATATATATATATATATATATATATATATATATATATATATATATATACCTATATATGGGAGAGGATGGCTCAAAGTGGGTAGGCCCTTCGTATGTCCCGCCCCCGCCCATGGTGTGTTAGCGTCAATGAATACATATGTCGTGTTTACCCGAACACCCCCGAGTTATTATCAGTCCCAGCAAAGCAGCAGTGAAGCAGCATGGCGTAAACAGGCTTTAAATGAAAAAACAAAAATGATACATTTCTAAAAAAAATGAAATTGTGTAACTTGTGATTAGTCAAAGACCAGCTTATTTTTCTGATTGTCAGTAATATTAACTTATTCTGACACTATCTACTTATAAACTACAATGGTCATTCCGTTTTTTTTAATTATTAATTTAAGGTTAAAATTATTGAAATAAAAAACGTGCCTTTGAGCAAAGCGGGTCAGGCAAAGTGGGTATAGGGTTTAATTATATATTAAGTTAAAATTTCTTGACTCGTGTGCTGACTTAGATTTTCTCTTTCAATAGGATAACTCTAACTTTAAAAAGGTATTTTTTAGGATGACGATTAATTATTCTGTTAATTAACTCAGTTATTTCTTTATGTTTTATAAACAAATGTACTGACTTTAAATTTAATAAGTGAAACTATTTTATATTTTTTATATAATGGCTGGTAGTCAACTATTTTAATCATTTAGAGCATATATTATTTGACTGGCAAATATACCAAACCACAATTAGTTAGGCTTACCCGCTTTGGGCTACCTGGTAGGGCACGGCGGGTTTTTTACATGTTTGTTAAGTTTAATAATAAATAATTTTTGGGTTTAAATCATACAAAAAATCACATCTTTTATTTTGAAGGTCAAGAACATTGCTAAGAAATAAAGCCGAAATTGTTGAAATTTTTGAGCGCTCTTTGAAAACCTACCCGCTTTGGGCCACCCTCCCCTATATATATATATATATATATATATATATATATATATATATATATATATATATATATAAAATAGATTTCGTTTTTTTTCTAGTAGCAAAAGTGCGGAAAGATTTAAAAAAAAAAAGTGTAGTTTTTTTTTTTCGATATCTCAACGAGCCTGAAAATTTGAAAAAAATGGAGAATTTCGCCGCTTCTTTTGATTTTTTATTATATATTTTTATGTTTTCTTGTAAAGCTATAAGAACTAATTGTTCCAATTGCTGAAGGCTTAAAAAATTTTAAAAACGTATACTGAAATCGTAAATTAAATCCGCAACGAGCCAAAAAAATTTTAAAAATGGAAAATTTAATTGTTTCTATAAGTTTCTCAAAAAAAAAAAAAAAAAAAGGCGTCCATGCTTTTTTTAATGCAACAGGACAAACAAGTTAAGTAATTATTTTCTGCTTACAGTATACCTTTAGATTTCACAAATCCACAAAAATTAACAAATAATGCAAATATTTTACATTTTTCGGAAATTAAAATAATATCTGTGTGAAATTTTCTGCAATGTTGTTAGTGTAACAGCAGTTCTTTGTAGCTTGTGCAAAGCTTGAGCAAAGGGGCGAGTAAAGAAAACTTAATTGTTCGTTAATAGTTGCCATAGAGCAGTAAAAGCGTGATTATAAATTTATAAAGTATCAAAAAAAAGAAAAAAAAACTGAGATCGCATGATTTCTTTGCATTTAGCAAACATAAATTTACTATTAAAAAAAAAAAAAAATGAAGGTTTTTTTTTTCAATATTTTTCCGACTTTCCGTTGGGGCATGTTTTCTTCTTTTTTTTCCCCTTTTGTTTTTTGGTGCAATGCTGGAAAAACTTAAAAAAAGACTACTGCAAAAGAAAATAATTATTTAAGTAGGTTTTGTTATAGTTTTTTCCATTGTTTTTTCCTGTAATATCTGCTTCTTTTGTTAAAATTTGTTTTGCTTTTTTCCCGGATTATCCGGATTTTCATCTGTCCTGATTACTTTTGGTCATAGTTAGTCCAGATAAGCGAGGTTGTACTGTATAGATATGTCAAAGTCACGGCAGAGCCTTAATAGTTACCAAAATTAGCAAAAACTGATAACAGGCCGTTTTTCATTCCTTTTCTTTATTTGGGGATTCGAAAAGTGCTTTATTATTAGAAAAGCGAATCACTTTTATAATATAGTAGCATATGTTGAATTTTTTTATGGATTAAAGCGGAAAAAAAATTCAGCAAAAGTTTAAAAAAAAAAAAAATCAAAACGAAACGGCGAAATTCTCCATTTATCAAAGTTTTAGGCTCTTTGCGAAATCGAAAGAAATTATCCGACTTCATTTCTTTTAAAAATTCAAATGTACATTTAACTAAAAATATAATTTTAAAACACTCAAAAATACACATAAAAAAATGTTTAAAAAAAATCAGAAAGATGCGGTGAAAAACCTATTTTTTCCAATATTCAGGATTGTTGCGCAGTGGAAAGATATTGTCCAATTTTCAGTATATATATTTTTTTCTTGTTTTTAAAGTGTTCATCAATCGCAACTTTTTCGTGTTATGGCAACTCGACAATAAAAATGTTATTTTGCTCGCTCCAATTAAACATCGTTTTAAAAATGCATTTATACTTAATGATCTCAGCGACTGAACAAATGCAAGAAACGCAATTTCTTAAATAATGTACTGCTTACGTAAGGGAGTGTAGGACAAGTGAAATATTAAAATATTAACTCAGCGTTTAGCGTCACCTATCTAGCAATGTTTTAACTATGTATTAGCACATGTAGTACATTCCAGTCAAGAAAAAAGTACCTCTGAAAGTAAATTAATATAATAATGCAAGCAATTTTCAAAAATTGGTACTCACATTGTAATATTTTGTTGTGAGTCAAACATTATTTTTGTTATTATTAAATCATAAACTCCTTGTTATTAACATTTTAAATATTAATACAACCTACAAATATTCCGTGAAATATTTATTTGTTTATTATGAAGCTTATTTGTATTTCTAATGCTTTGTACAGTTACTAATGGGCATGTGGAGCAAAAGGAAATAGTTCATTTCATTCACTTATTCAGTCTTTTATCGATTCACTTACGTATTTATTTATTGATTACTTTTTTTCTTCATTTAATAACTCCTTTTTTCCATTCATTAGCTTGCTATCTTATTCATTCACTATTTTATTAACTGTTTTATTTTCTTTACTCTGTAAGTTATTTATTTATTCGTTTATTGTTTCATTTCATTCTTTTACTTACTCATTTATCTAAATAACACTATCTTTAATAATCGATTAGAAAATGTTTCCTTAGAAAAATATTGTATTTTTCACTTTGCCCCATTAAAAAAAGAAGTGAAAAATTTCCACCTTTTTTTTTGAAGGTTTAAATTTACTGCCAAAAAAAATGTTTCAATGCAAATTTATTATAAAACTAGCCGCCTGCGGCGACCAGCTGGTTCGTCTTCTTACGCCATTCGCCTTTTATGCAAGCAGCCACCTACGGCGGCTGTTTGTCTAACTTTACCTTTTTACTTAGCGTTTGCCGCCTTCGGCGGCTGTTTAAATAAATTTGGCAACAGTATTAATCAATCCATCTCTATCTTTTTTTATGCCATTCACATTTTTATGGCAAGATTGCCGCCTTCGGCGGCTATCTACCTTTACGATCCACCTCTATTTATGTTAACCTCCCCGCCCATTTCATAATAAAAACAAAGATCATTCAAGAAACCACTTTTTTTATTTAATTTGAGCAAAAAAAAAAGTTATCTCCAAAATTCCCCGTAGTGTGCAAAAAGTAGCGTTTGACAAAGAAAAGAAAATCTCGCTGTTTTTATTGAATTAAATGCGCACAACTATGAAATGTTTCGTTTTATAGATACAGCAAACGTCCAGCTTGGGGGTGGGGGGATGGAAAAAGAAATAAATGCAATCCCTAAATAAAAAAAAAAAAAAAAAAAAAAGGAAAGAAAAAAAGCAAGCGCTGCCGGAAAAACACGTGGTCATCACGTCATAAAATGTAGAAGTAAGCTATATATTAAAAAAAAAAAAGATTAACATTGTTTGCGATTAAGATATCGTCGTAAATATCGAATCGAAATCTAAGTAGTGACGTCAGGGGCATAAAGGAATGAAGAACCTTTTCTCGACCGATGCGTGGGAAGACATGATGTGTTCAGCTTTAAAAAAATTGTAAAAAAAAAAAACTATTGCTTATTCTTAAGAACTTTTTTCTTCTGAAGAGGGCGAAATGTTTTTACTATTACCAACTTAAATTTTAAAAATGAGGCTTTGATACTTATCGCAGGATGATATTAGAAAAAAATGAAACTCGAGAAAAACTGCAAATTAAAGGTTTTTTTCAAAAATTCGTAAAAAATACAAAAATTGCTCTGTCTTCAAATTTTTTTCAGTCATCATATTTAAAATTAAATTTCCTACACTGCAGTACAAAAAATATTTGTGTGGTGTGATTGGTTCGGGGTCTGTGAGGTAAAAAGTACTAAAAAGTGCAAAAAACACATAAAACATTAAATAACTTTTTTTTCTAATTAAAATATCAAAAATCAAAGCCCGAGGTGCACATCTTTGGCAAAAACAGCACCTGTATACCAAATTTCATCTTTCTAGGCCTTACCGTTTTCCCGGGAAGCGCGCCACACACACACACACACACACAAACATCTTATTTTATTATATGTATAGATATATTGTTTTTTTTTCTTTACATACCGTAACTTTCAAAACAAATTTCCAACTGGTTGATTTTGAAAAAAAATTAAGTAATCTTAACTATTTCACTTTGCCTTACATCCCCCCACATATTTGGGACCTATGTTTGTTTAATGTTTTTTTTAAATTTATTTCCAGCTTATTTCATTTTTAGATTGGTAAAGATAAAAATTTTTTTCGTTAATGAGACCATTCGCGAATGACTTTATACGGGTAAAAATATTTTGCAATTTCACGCTCGATGAAATACTTTAACACTTTTTGACTGTTCCATTTCTTTGAATTATAGTGTAATATACTTAACTAGAAAAGGCTCCATGATGGACTTTAAATTTTTTTCAACGAATGGACACGTTCGAATGATAGTGGCACATAAGTGCCCAATATCATAATATCAAATATTTTACATCTTGTGTTTAGCATGGATTTGCATGTGTGTGTCTTTAATTCTTCTAATAAGTGTACTAGTTGCTCAAAAACAATATATATATATATATATATATATATATATATATATATATATATATATATATATATATATATATATATATATATATATATATATATATATATATATATATATATATATATATATATATATATATATATTAATCATTTGGAGCTCACGAAAATTGTCCACTAATCGAAACTGTCGTCCAGGTTTAGAATAACAGTAGGGTAAATCAGTTTCCGTGTCTTTGATTTGACCAGCAGCGCAAATATTTTCAGCTTGGAAAAGTGTTACAAACTCATAACTGTTCTTGCATGTACTTATCCATCGTAAATGTAGAATGACACTGACACAAGTCCTTTAAACTTACTAAAAAATATTACAAGTAGTTGTTGGATAGTGTGTATGAGAGTTACGCGCGAGCTTGCATATTAGTATAGATGCCGCGCCCGATTCAGCGTTAAACGATTTGTTTTTAAACATTCATTTAAATAATTGATTTAAATTTTGTTATATATATATTTTTCTTTTTTTTCAACAGTTTTTGTGATAGTTTTTTTAATAGCAGTGATAATTTTTTTTTGGTGAATTTTTTTTGTGGTAAAATAGGCTAAAAAATAATAACTTAAACAAATTCAATACTAAAAAGAAGTTACAAGGTGAGGGATATCAGCACATGTTAAATCGTTGATCTTTCTGAAATGAATCATTTAGCAATCAGAATCTATAAAAACAAACTTATTTCCTTAGACACAGGTAATCCTTTAGATATATTTGTTCCCGTAAGAAAATCTATCCATACTGGGATTCTTCGTTAAATATTCATGACGTAATTTCATTTTCAGAGGCGTGCAGACTCCATTAAAATTTCTGGGTACTTTCTGCTTCCTCCCTCTTCCACAACCACACAACCACCGTTCCCGGTTGAAAGAATGCAGAGCTCAGCCTTGTTTCTGCATTAAAGATTAATTATTGTTTTGTGTCTTTTACACAGTTAGACTAAACTGAAAAATACATCACGCTAGGGTAAAGAGCTTTCGTGTGTAAACTTAAAATTTTACGAACTGAAAGATTAGATGAAATAACGACGTGCGCTTAAGTTAACTTTGTGAAACTCGCAAACTGTACTAAATATAAAGATTTGATATGCATTTTGAAAGCAACATCTACCCAAATGTTTCAAATTTAAAAATGAAGTAGGGTGACACCACCAGGTCACCAGTGATTGGCACTTCCAACAAAAATGTCCTAAAATAAGATTCGTAACTAATCTTTTAAAAGTAGTAGGCTATATACCAACTGAGTGTTTATTTACTTTAAATATTATAACATCAATTCATGTTACTAAATGGTAGCAGTGCATGGGAAAGAGAAACAAATGTGGCTATTGTCCAATCAGCCAGTTTTATTGCAAAAGCTTCTTCTCTGGCTTAAGGGAAGCATGCACAATTTGTATGTAATCTAAAAGTGAAATATAAAGTTATTTTCCAGTTCTATTAATATATGCCAATCACTGGATCACAAGGCGTCATACACTGAGATATCAGGTGCCAATTACTGGTGATTTTGGTAATTTTTTATACATTTATTTTCATAAAAAATCTGTTCAAATATTTTTGCTTTTAGTGAAGTAAATGGATGCACAGCTGTGCATTATTTAATACAAAAATATTTGAAAGTGAATTTCTTTTTTCTAAGTAATGAAAACAGAGGTAAGTTTGAGGACAAACTCTTAAAGTGCCAATTACGGGGTCGTTACCCTATGATATAAGATTATGAATTGTATAGTAAAATAATGGATTTAATTAAAGTACTATTAATGTGCCTGAGAGGTAAATGACAATATGTCCACTTTTTCAAAAATCAAATTTTAAGCTCCATCTTACTCTACTTTTAATACTCTATTTAAAGATGAACAGCACTAAGACTTTGTAAAATTAATTCTCATTTCATAAGCTCATAAATCTCTAAACAGTAAAAAAATCATCTCAAAAAGAAGTTCGTGGTTCAATAATTTTTGCATTTTTAA
Source organism: Uloborus diversus (assembly GCF_026930045.1). NCBI lineage: Eukaryota > Metazoa > Arthropoda > Arachnida > Araneae > Uloboridae > Uloborus > Uloborus diversus. The sequence continues at coordinate 71,245,392 of NC_072736.1, read as the reverse complement.
TCGTGATAGAACCTCTGTAACACTGCAAACTTCTCTGAAGGAAGTAAGAGAGAAATTCGAAAGAAGGGAATATATGAAATTTTTCCTGACGGTAGAACTTCAACAAATAGCAGTAAAATATATACAGCGTTTACCAAAGGTCGTTTACAAGCTTAACATGCTGGTCTATCATATCATGATGGATAAGATTTACAAAGGAACATGCGTTCGCAAACGCAATGCTGGAGCACTACATGGACACAAAGTCAGACACTAACGGGTGCACAACATGTCACATATCTATTACACAAAGACGGTTGTACACAGCATTTTGGTTTTTAAGGAAAGCTGAAAGCAGTTGCTAAAATTTGCGTCCCGTCAGCTCTCATAATCACGTTACAACGACAACGCAGCGATAGGCTAAATCTTCTCAGAATGGATCGTTATTAACACGGTCGGTACTTTAGCTGTCACACGCGCGTCGCAACACAGAGAAAGCATAATGTGCAAATGCTGTGTAAAATCGTCTTTGTGTAGTGAATATGCGGCATGTTGTGCATCCGTTAGTGTCTGACTTGGTGCGCCAGCATTGCGTTTGCAAACGTATGTTACTATGTAAATCTTGTTCATCATGATATGAAAGTCCAGCGTGTTAAGTTTGTAAAACATCTTTTGTGACGCACTGTATTATTAACATATTTTATTGAAATGTCTTGGAAATTCGTTTTATAGCGATAAATTCTAACATAATATTAAATGCAAAAACAAAAATTTTAAAAAATAATTATTATTTTTTACTTATGGACTTTTTTAAAATGAAGCTGTCCCTTTTTTCACAGGGGTCTTTAATAAATGATCAATGAAAAAATATTTTTACGCATATGTAAGTGTTTTAATTAAGCAATTGACAGTTTTTTCTTTTCAAATGAAATTACTTTAATAATTTTCAAAAATAAATAAATAAATAAATAAATAAAAAAAAAATAAAAAGAACGCCACTTGTTTAACACTGTTGTATATTCCTTTTGCTTGTGTGCAATTGTACTGGGGAAAAGGGGGAACATATAGAAAATGGGGGGTGGGTAGGGCATGCATATTCTTTTGCTTTCTTTTTGAAAATGTTATATGAAATTTTAATATCGTAACAATCTTGATTTTTTGTTCCCCAATAAGTTATTGTTGTATTGTTCTTTATATTTTGGAGCTCCCATATTTTTAGGTATTTTCAAATCTTTTAACATACTCATAAGCTTTCTTATTGTTTCAATACAATGGTATAACCTACAAAAAGGTTATGCGTTAAAAAAGCTTTTAAAATAATTTAAAGCATATCTTGAGCATTGGTTTTTCTTAGGAAAAAAAAATAAGTTGATGATCAAAGCGTCAGCAACAAATATTACACGCTTTATTTTGAAGTAATATATTGAGTTATCAGACGTTTCAATTTATGAACGGAACTGTACTGTAAAAAATTTTCAGCTGCCTATTATTTCATTGTGGAATTTCCTTTTTGACTCAGACTTAAACGACAATGCTCTGTAAATATTTAATAAATTTCTGCTTTTAATGTGCTGGGATACGTTAGTGTTGTTGCAGTTTTTCTTTTATATTTCTTTCATTCCTTTTTCTTTGTTTTGTTTTGATGGTAACTATGAAATTTTATAATGCCTTCAGAAAATGAAAACGTATTCATTAGAAGCATTTCGATGAAATCCTTTACAGAAAACATGCACTCAATTTCTTTCCAGACAAATATTTACCGCTATTAAACATTTATTTGAAGAAGGGAGATAAAAATAAAATCTTCCGACATTACCAAGGACCATTAATTTCGAAATTCTGCAAAGAAGATAACTTGTTCTTTCTTCTTCTTTTTTACGGATTATGCCTCAGCCTGGAGGTGAACTTCAGCAGTTATTTATATAAATCCATTTTGACCAGCGAACTACTTAAAGTAAACATCCTTTTCCATTTAAGTGCAAGTCAATCGCCGATACAAGATTAGAAACACGGAGAAAAACTCTTTTCTTAAGTATCAAAATCCAATATTTCTTCACAACGAATACGCTTTCTTGCCGTAACCTACTTCTTTTCTTTACTACTCCCTTCTAAATCGTCCATTGACGCTCATCCCAGACACGATGTACAATTTATTCTCTTTTAGAAAAAAAAATTTTTCGCCTGGGAAATAAAAACGACTCGATTTTCCCACTCAATTAGAGATGTACTTCCTTCCAATTTTTCGTAATCAAATTCCCAAAAACATTCCCCAATTCGGCGAGTGCAGCTGTTTTTTTCGTTTTTATTTCTCATCGTTAGTTGTTTAATTCCTGTATGGCGCGTATTTGAGAAAAAAATCTTGTTTTGCGTTTGTGAGAAAATCTGAAAACATTTATTTGCATCGCATGTTTTATTACTTGCTACATGTACTCAATTAATTATCAGAAAAATGTTCCTTAAATAAATAAAATATTATAGGAAAGGATATATATTTTTTTCAATAATGACCATTAAAAAATAATGCATGCTGCAGAAGAACCACCTTATTTCAGTTTGGTTGGCAGCTCTGAAAAGTGTCGTATGATCATCAAATGTTTTCAAAAGAATATAGTACAGAAATGTGGGCTCAAAGTGAAATAGCAGGGAAAAGTGAAATTGTGAAATATTGACTCTCTTCTAAGCATCACCTACCTGGTAATATTTTAAGTACGTAGTAAATTATGTAGGCTACTACAATCAGGAAAAAGTTATATCTGAAAATAAAAGCATAAAATAGAAACCATTTTCAAAAATTGAAACTCATATTGTAACGTTTCGTAGTAGTTTAAAAATTACTACGCATTGTTTTCATAAAATAACAAAGTTCTCGTTTTTAACGTTTTTAATACTAATTGAGACCTACTAGTATTCAGTACAGCACTTATTTAATGAATAATTAGCTTATTTGAATTTTAAATGTTTTGCCAATTAGTCAAGTGCATGCGAGGCAAAGTGGATGGGCAAAGTGAACTAGTTCATTATTTATTAAATCACTTATGTATTAATTTACTAATTAATTCATTTACATTTCTTCATTGAAAATGTCGTTTAATCATTCATTCACCTATTTTCCTATTAAATGACTAGTTTATTCACTCATGTATTAATTCTAATATTAATTCATTATTTTACTTCTTTATTTAATTAGTATTCTATTATCTCTTCATTTACTCATTCATTATTTTAGTTACTCATTCATTGGATAAAAAATATGTTTAATAAGGAGATAAAAAATATATCACTAGAAAAGTACTTCATTTTTCATCTTGCTCCACGAAAAAGTAATTAATATTTTCCACCTTCATTAAATGTGCGAATTTACTGTTAAAAATATTTAAAAAAAATCAATGCAAGTTTCATTAAAAATAAATATATTTTTCTTTATGCACTGTAATTTTCGAAATCAAATTTTAATTTTTTTTTTTCATTTTTAAGAAGAAAAGTTATCTTAACTAATTCACTTTGCCATACATCTCTCTACTTACAACTACTGGACGCATGAAATACCCGAAAAAGGTTTTGAACGATTAATTTTTTCCCTCCAATCACAGCCCTACAATTTTTGCATAAAGTAATAAATTTAAAAAAAAACATCAAAACTTCGGTTTAAAAGTTACACAGCTTCAAAAGTGTTTAACCTATTTTAATAATTTTAAAATGATAAATAATTACATCCTTCAGACAGCATTTTTTGAAAACCCTAGCTTACTTAATTTATTAAAGAAAAATCAAACTATTACGGTAAAATATTTTACCAATTTCATGATTTTTTCCCCTTTGAAGAGGAACTTCATTAAAATTATTAAACAGAGATGACAATTTATAATTTCTCTAACGCAAATTCTGAAAATCATATTAATGCTTACTAGTTAAATGATAAAGCCTGGTGGGTTATAGTAGCGCGTTCCGCTTCCACACCGCAGACCGGGTTGGATTAACCTTTCCTCCCTTCAGTGGGTCGATAAAATGACTACCAAAAGTGAGGAGAATTAAACACTGGGGTGTTCCGTGTTAGATTGACCACCTAAGTGGAACATCTGCCTTGCCACCCAAACCTTCGATCACGTAAACTGAGATGGACACATTATGCCTTGACCCCCCTTAGACTGTCGTCGCTCTGTGTGATGTTCTAGCTATAATAACAGTGCATCTAGAGACAGCTAAACTTGTTTTTCAATGCTTCTATATTAATATGTCTTCGAAGTCATGCATTCACCGTCACTTAGATGCTGCAAACGAATCAAATACTATATTTCAATTACAACCTGCTCTAAAATCAGAATAAGTGTTCTCAAACAGCAACGCAGAGGACTAGGTTCATGAAATTTCCACAAACAGATAGTGTTCTTAATTGCAACCAAAAAAAAAAAAAAAACACTGGTGGTGACATCTATTTTTAGACTAGATAAACTGGGGGAAAGATATGAAATACAGGTGCGCTTTACACTATAGAGTCAACTCTCAATAACTCGAAATCCCAAGGGACCGGCTAAAACGTTCGAATTATTAGTAGTTCGAGTTATAAGAAGTCACTAAAACAGTCTCAAGAGTTTGGGACCGAATAAAAGCTTTAGGATAAAGGAATATTCGCGCTATAAGCGTCGAGATATCGAAGTCCAACTGTGTATGTGAAGCGAAATTATTTTTTTAATGTTAGGTAATAACAGCAAGATTGCAAAATGCAACAAATTATATGCACATTTTGTTCAGGGATAATCCGCGGGGTGAAACTTTTGTTAATTAAAAACTCCCATGATTCAAGTTTAAAAAAAGGTTTCAAAGTCGTTGCAAAAATGTTTTGACTGTTATAACTAAAATGTTCAATAAATGTTACACTATCTTACTCAACGTTTCTACGTGATAAACTGAAGTAGTATTAAATATTAACTTTCCCCGAAAACCATAAAAAAAAGAGACTCTGAAAGTGAAGGATTACTAAATTTTGCAATGTAATATTCTAGATGCAGTAGATTTAAATATTAGATACACACTGAAACTAACATTTTATTTACCTTGTCGTGGGTCAATATTTTGTCGATAATTAGCCAAACTGTAACAATGTATGTAGGAATTCGGTATTGCTTTTCACAAATTAAATCTTTGAACTAATTCTAATCTTTCTGCATGAGTTTTTGAACATGATTTTGTACTTATCCGTTAAACGCCCCATCCTGTCAAAAGCTCTCCAAGAGTGGTTTACATCATTAAATAAAATTACAACAAATCAATTTTATGAAATTAAAATATTTGATGCTTTGTCATTTTAAAAGCTTACGTTGGCGGCAATCAACTAAATTTAATGTATTGTATTGAATCAAGTATGGGTTTCAAATATTTTTTTTAGAACTTTTTTGCACAATTACTCTGAACCTTCTATTTGTCACACAAAGTACCGAATACAAAAAATACAGTCTTAAAGAGGAATTTTAAAGAATTTTAAGGATTTAAATCAATTTTCAAACATTTAAAAACTTTTTTTTCGTCCATTTTCGTGCAATATGTCATCAGATGCTTAAGTATCTTCAACACTTCAACCACGTAAGTCATTGTGATTAAGTCTAAAATCAGATTCCATCCAAACAGACACACACACAAAAAAAAATTGTTAATAAAAACACTTATGATAACAATAACCTATAGCATTATACAAAATAAAGTCATAAGAAATAACCAGCTAAATTAAAAAAGGTTGGTAATGAATTTGGAATACAACGCAAGTGTTTTGTAAATTGCATCATTATATAAAAACAAAAAGGCTTACCTTTATATCTATTGCTGATACATCTGGGATCCATTTCTTAAATCTGGTGTTCAAATAAGCCTAAATGTCAGTGTATTGTAGAGTAAATACTTTACTCTCACCCTCCAATGTGGAAATGCTGTTTTATCACCGGAAGATTTATAAGCCAAAGTAATTTAACAAAAAGTGGTTGGAAATTTAATGTGGTAGCAGAAAACAAAATAGGTCTTTCGGAAACATATTGTATGCAGTAGATTTTATTTGTAGTGACAGGCGAATTATTGCTCTTAAATGTCACGTGTCTTGGATGTTACAGATGTAAGGAGAAAAAGAAGAAATTTTTGATACATAGTAGGATCCCGACTGACGAGAGGGATGCGTTTCAAGACCCCTCGCGTAAGTTGAAATTTCGCGTTGTAAAAAGGGTATGTAAACGGGTTTTTTAAGAAACGTACCCAATTCGTTTAGATGCTTATAAACACCCCTCAAACTGCTTTAAACCGTTCCTAAACTATACATTACCATTTCTTGCATATTGAACTGAACATTTACTGTATTTAAAAAAAAAGTTGTTTGCATCAGCATAAAATACTGTTCAGATGCACAAAATCAATGATCAGTGAGATAGAGAGAAATAAGATAACGCAGTGCGGTACGTAAAGTATGTATAGTAAAAATAAAATGCTGCAGTGTAATAGTAATACTGTACAGTAGATACAGTAGGGGAAACCCGGGTAACGTGAATACCTTAAGCTTTTTTTGCTTATTTTCGTTTAGTTCTAACTTTAGAAATTGAAACAAATGTTTATAATCAGTCTTCATTTAATGAACTTGCGTAATGCAATAACAGTTGTCCTTAATATTAATTATACTATTAGATATGAGGCCAGTTATCAACGATGGCATAAATATCCACTTTGCCCAACACCCCGGGTAAAGTGGATTCGTTACTAACGCAAAGCGAACAGCAACATTATTTGTCATGAAACTAAACATTAAAAATAAAATAACCATCGAAAATTAAAGGTACATATCCGAAAACCATTTTTTTGCTACAATGGTAATTGTTGTAGTTATTGCAAACAAAGAAATTAAATTTAAAAATAAAATAAACGCCGAAAATAAAAGGAACATATTTAAAAACATTTTTTTTGCTGCAGTGCTAATTATTGTTGTTATTACAAACAAAGAAACTAAACTTAAGAATAAAATAAGCATTGAAAAATAAAGGCTCATATTAAAAAGCATTTTTTTTACAATACTAATTATTGCAGTAATTATTGTAACAAGCAAAGAAATTTTTTAAAAAAGTCAGTACCTAAAATTTAGGAGCTTATAAAAAAGAAAAAAAAACATTTTTCTTCTACAATACTAATCATTGCAGTTATCACAAACAAAATCATTAATATATTCGAATGCTGAACACTCTTTATGACACCACTGAGTACAAACACATTGTATCCTGTTTTCCATTGGCTGATCATCTTCTTCAATGAACATTTTATCACAGAAAATGCACCTTACATTATAAAATTTCTTTATTTCCTTATTCGTATCATTCTCTTAAGCAGTCCTATGTTTTGTAGCAGAGATTTTTGATTAGTCTTTTTGGTACGTGGTCTTTTTAATAGTCTTCTGAGAAGCTTTAGTCGAAACTTCATCTAGTTTCTTCATGACAGTCTTTTTGGATTTTTCAAATTTTTGTCTCTGATTGTCCTTTACTGGAGTACTTGTCTGGAGTGTAGATATCTGTAGTTTTTTTTTACGTGTTGTTATTGGTTTAACAGGCTGAGGAATAGGTAGTAAATCTGAATGACTGTAGCAGTTCGTAGAACATCCAGGTTTGGATGAAGCGGCGGAAACATCATTGCCTTGGATTTATTCTGTTGTTTCAGATCCCATGGAAGCATAAGGACGGTCTTCAATGGTAGTATTGTCTTGAGATCTTAATATTGAGGGACTTCCAGGTTCGGATGAAGTGACTTGTCATGACCGGGCAAAGTGAATATGGTATTCACTTTGCCCAATCCGCTTTGCCCTTCAGGTACATTTTTGAGGTTACTAAAAATTACTAACAAGCCAGAGCATCTAAACTCGTCGTCTACGGATAGTTGAAAGCTACATAATCGTACATCAAAGCCTACTCATAACAAGGAACATATCACAAATAGTATTAAAGTTATAAATGAAACAATAACCTCTGTTAACTAATATTATTTTCCCCAAAACATATTTTGTTCGCTCACTGGCGTCGCGTGAGGGGAACTCGTCCCGACGTGTTCGCCCCACACGGAGCGGCAACAGCTGACCGTTGACAGCCGTTGACAACACGGCTGCTGGCCAACTAATTATTTTGCGAGTTATAGGAGAAATTCGCTTTGCCCGGGGTATCCACTTTAGTCGGGTTTCCCCTAATACTATTTATGGCTTAACAAATGAAGATGATGATAATTTATGTTAAATGATCAGATCGTTTGTCTTATTTAATGTATTTTTAAATACAGTTGCTTTGCCTTTTCTAATATAACGTTTCCATTTTAACATCTCTCTTCCTGGTCCCTTTAAGCCACAATACAAGAAAAGCTTCCATTTTCATAATGTTTACACTTTGCTTCGACTCTGCGAGCTTCTATATTGAAACTAAGTTCTTAATTCTACGGTTTCCCTTTTCCTGATTTTAATTTGTACGTATGGAAGATTCACTCATACCTAATTGTTGTGCTACCAATGCAGACTTTTTACTTGCTCTAGCATGCCGAGAATCTAACCTTCCCTTTAACTGGCAAAAGCTTTCTCTTTTTCTTTCCATCTTCACAAACCTTAGATAAAATAGCGCTCTAAGGTGCTCTTATATTTTAAGTTTCTTATTGATAATGAAAGAATGAATGAAAAATACTAAGTGGTTATATGATACACTAACAAGGCAGTGTTTATACTAGTACAGGGAGGATACTGTCAATGATGCAACTCTAACCACGAAGGCAATGTTTAATATCCAGTAACGATGCCGATACTTACGCGCCTCGACTTCCTTCCGAAAATTTTCGTGCTGTTGGAGAGCGTGTTTGCTCTAAAATCCGCTGCTCGCGAAAAATTATATATATATATATATATATATATATATATATATATATATATATATATATATATATATATATATATATATATATATATATATATATATATATATATATATATATATATATATATATATACTGTCCTGACTGGCAATCAATATACAGCCAAAACTACTAATGTGTGTTTGTATGAGGATAGACATGTATGGGTGTGTGGGGCACGGACGGTACCGCCTAGTAGTGGTAAGAAGGGAATTTTGCAGAGTTACGTTTTATGCTTACCTTAAATGAGCGCAAATGACTCGTAACCACGGCGACGAAAACACGAGACCCATGCAAGAGACTCGTAGCATGACGGTCATGAATTCTCGCTAGAAAGTCATCAGTAAGTTGTAGTCAGAACTATAGAGTCTGAGTTGGACTGTTGTTGGGGTAAAGGAGTTGAAATCGGGAATCGAAAACTTGAAAAGTTTTCTAGTCGGAGTCGATAATTTTCTCTCCAAAACCTTACTTTTGTCAGGACCGCGGAGTAAGAGTTGCATTCATTGAGTTGGAGTTGGACTGATTTTTGGTAAAGGACTCGAAATCGGTGACTCGTAAATGTCAGTAGTCGGAGTTGGAAACTGGTATTTTCCCTCCTACTCCGTAACAGGGAGTTGCAGTAGCTGAAAAAAGTCCGTCCAAAGGTAGTTCAGAAAAAAAAAAAAAAAAAAAAAAACCGCTGCCGTGACGTCTTCATTTTTTTTACAAATGGTCTTGTCACAATTAACTGTCGCTGCGACGTTGTTGTGAAAACTTTTCGAATGTGCCGTAAACGCGCACACTGATTTGACTCCCACAATACGCCATAATGGGATTGTTTCCGAAATTGTAAAAGTTTTTTTCTGAAAGAACATGCTTAAAAACTTAGGATCTGACCATTTTTAAAATAATTTGACAAATTTTAATAAGTTTGAAAATATATTTGAATCGGTGCGCAGATTTAATTTCCCTTTTTACGTTTATGCACATGACATCACAAGAGTTGAAATGCGGTTCGCTGATGCCATTAGCATCAAAGAGATTTTTAATTAGTAAGCAATAGTCAATTTATAAAAATAATAGATCCACATTTACCACTATTAGTACTAATACTAGCTGCGTGCCCGGCGTTGCATGGGCTACTTAAAAAATGAAAGAGATGTCCAATTGATGTTTTTGTATTACTTTGACATCAGTTTCTAAAGCGCTAAGGAGTAAATAAATACGCGTAATGCAAGGTTTGCAAACACCAGTAGAGCATATTTTTGGCAAAAATCTCTTTAAAGTTAATCATAGTTATCAACAATGCAAGTTACGAGTATTTTCAATTAGCACAAAAGATGAAAATATATGCATTATCAATTATAATCTGTGCTCACTTTAAACTGAATTAAATCTGATTGACTATACCTGAAACATTTGTATGTACAATTACGATCAGCTTTTTACATAAAATGACACATACTTTTTGGTTGCTAACGTGAAACTAAAGCACCAAGACTTAATAAATACCAATCAGCATTAATTTAATACCAAGTCATCAGATTCGAATTAAGCTTTAGTTAAAATCCTTAAAAACAATATTTTTGTTCAACTCTGTTTCACTTAAAGAAATCCAAACAATCTTAATTTAACATGTTCTTTTAACAATACAAACTATATTTCAAAAATAGAAACAGGAAGGAAAAAGAGAGTTATTACAATTCGAAAACTCACAGATGTGACGGGAAAAAATCCAACAAAATAAACATAATTAGTCGCACATCCTAAATGTACCAAAATATGAGGCCGGTGAATGATAAACTTACACTACAATCAATAAACATAGCTAAAGAAACAACTTTCATATGTTGAAAGGAGTTAAGAATGTTGAATGTAAAAATAAAAAAAGGACAGACGATAAAATAAAGGCTATATCCGAATAGAGCAACCAATTTTAAACTAATTTAAAATGAAATTCTAGATGGAAACGTTGTTTTAAGATTTGGACAGCAGCCAAAAAAATCTCTTTTAAAAGAATTATTAGAATTTTACTTGCTCACGCAAATTCAAAATGGCAACAGGAAAGAAATAAAATTCCCGAATAACGTTATGTTAATTAACGTTTTAATTAATATCTCCGCTAATTAAAGTCGCACAATTACGAGATTGGTCCTATTGTTTTCTTTGGGAAATTTCGAATTGATCGGTATCTCTTTTGACTCCCGATTCGCAGCGGTTCTCGAGAAGATAGATCTTCAGACAGACAGACAGACAGACGCGAACAGATTTTAATATTATAGTGGATAGTGGATAGTGGATACTAGCTGCGTGCCCGGCGTTGCATGGGCTACTTAAAAAATGAAAGAGATGTCCAATTGATGTTTTTGTATTACTTTGACATCAGTTTCTAAAGCGCTAAGGAGTAAATAAATACGCGTAATGCAAGGTTTGCAAACACCAGTAGAGCATATTTTTGGCAAAAATCTCTTTAAAGTTAATCATAGTTATCAACAATGCAAGTTACGAGTATTTTCAATTAGCACAAAAGATGAAAATATATGCATTATCAATTATAATCTGTGCTCACTTTAAACTGAATTAAATCTGATTGACTATACATGAAACATTTGTATGTACAATTACGATCAGCTTTTTACATAAAATGACACATACTTTTTGGTTGCTAACGTGAAACTAAAGCACCAAGACTTAATAAATACCAATCAGCATTAATTTAATACCAAGTCATCAGATTCGAATTAAGCTTTAGTTAAAATCCTTAAAAACAATATTTTTGTTCAACTCTGTTTCACTTAAAGAAATCCAAACAATCTTAATTTAACATGTTCTTTTAACAATACAAACTATATTTCAAAAATAGAAACAGGAAGGAAAAAGAGAGTTATTACAATTCGAAAACTCACAGATGTGACGGGAAAAAATCCAACAAAATAAACATAATTAGTCGCACATCCTAAATGTACCAAAATATGAGGCCGGTGAATGATAAACTTACACTACAATCAATAAACATAGCTAAAGAAACAACTTTCATATGTTGAAAGGAGTTAAGAATGTTGAATGTAAAAATAAAAAAAGGACAGACGATAAAATAAAGGCTATATCCGAATAGAGCAACCAATTTTAAACTAATTTAAAATGAAATTCTAGATGGAAACGTTGTTTTAAGATTTGGACAGCAGCCAAAAAAATCTCTTTTAAAACAATTATTAGAATTTTACTTGCTCACGCAAATTCAAAATGGCAACAGGAAAGAAATAAAATTCCCGAATAACGTTATGTTAATTAACGTTTTAATTAATATCTCCGCTAATTAAAGTCGCACAATTACGAGATTGGTCCTATTGTTTTCTTTGGGAAATTTCGAATTGATCGGTATCTCTTTTGACTCCCGATTCGCAGCGGTTCTCGAGAAGATAGATCTTCAGACAGACAGACAGACAGACGCGAACAGATTTTAATATTATAGTGGATTAAATTCTATTTTGGATCAGTGTGATGGTCTTTGTTTTATCATTGAAGAAGAAGCCGAAAATATTATATATTATTATAGATATTTTATCGGTAAGCGGGGTACAAAATCAAGACACTTTCTTTAATTTCATCTATACGATTAAGCATCGCTTACCTTAGTAATTTGTTAATTTAATCACGGCTTCTATGGCTTCGCTTATTATTAATAATTTTAACGATACTATTGCAAAACTAGTCGCCTTGTTTGAAAAATTGGATATTTTTAATAAATTAATTAAAAACCAAACGATTTGAAAATTAAAAAAAAATCCTCTATCCTTGTTTTTTTTTTTTTTTTTTCCTCTTCTCATTCTATCAACTTCAGTGAAAAGTAGCACTTTTGACAGATGGAAACAACCCCATTCCGCCTTTTTGTGGCTGTAACCATTGTGACGCTGGGTGATGTGATTGTATTTGTGCATAGACACATTGCGCTTTAGAGAATTTCCCATGAGAATGCAAATTTGTCAAGTTAATGTCACAAACATTTATGTACAATCTTATTTTACAGGAAAACTAGTTTTTAGTTTATAACATCTCATCAGTTTTAAAGTCATTCATTAGACGCAGAAAGCTGGGAATTTATGCCTTAAAGACATACGGGTGCATTGAAAGACATTTCACGGAATGTTGACTCAATTTTTACGGAACTTTGAACTCATTTCGTGCAATAAGTCATTTGTGAAAGTATTTAAAAGCTAATTAAATTAAGAAACATTTCAATAGCTATAATGTCTTTTGTTTTAATCAAAATAACTTTTCGGAAATTCACTAATCATGAAGCACTTGTTATGAGCTGTAGAAATTTAAAGAGTGTGATTGTGATAAAATTAATTCTATGCGAGTAATTTCTCGACGTTAACCGAAAACAATGGGGGATATTTTTTGTCTCAACTCTGTTTATATTATCATCTTAAATTAACTAAAACTTAAGTCTTTATTCTATAGGAATGAAATTTGAAGCATATATGTGCAGCTTTGAAATTTACAAGCTTCCCTTATACATTACTTTTTGAACGATTTTTTATGCGACTTTTTTTCTAATATTTTATGAACGAAAAAAAATGAATTACTAGAGGAAACGAACGAAAATGGAATTTACTGTTTAAAACACGAAATTATTTTATGCACGTTTCTTGAAATAATTATTAAAAAAAAAGCTAACATTTATTAATAAAAATATTTTTATTTTGTCTGTACTAATATTGTAACTGTGTATGCAGTTTAGGGTTCTCGCTTTTGAATTCCTACCTCAAAGAGAAATAAATAGCACTTACATTTACGTAAAATCCATTAAATATGAAAATTCTAGGATTTCAGGTACATTACATGAGTTTATCACTACTTGCAATTAAAAATTTACTGAAAAGATATTCATATGCTTCTTAAAACCACTTTATGCATTTTTAATTATACCATTGGGACTCCAGATATTAAGACTTTAAACGGGGGATTTTCAAACAAACCAGTGGTGTTTTGTTTACTAAATGCTCTTTACAATGAAGTTGTAAATAATATAGATGAAACGCGAAGCGATTGTTGGGAATAATGTTCTGAAGTTAATTGTTATATTTCACAGATATAGAAAAGATTAGTAAACAATTTAAAGTTATTGCAGCATTTTTCTCATTGAAGTTTTAGTAGTCGATGGAAGTTTTACGAACTCGCTTTGTTAAATTCCAAAAATTTCCTGTCAGGGTGTAAAAAACATACATAATTTAGAATAAATAAGTGTTTAAAATTAACTGACAAGTAACCCTATGAAAGTGTTAATCACCGATTAGAATAAAACATTGCACATCGATATAAACTTAAAATGATTGAAACCGTTTTTGTCTTTTAACAGCCACAAACACCTTTAATGGGGTGAAATTTACCCCTACATATTGGATAATTGTGAATTAGAGGGAACAATATATTCTTTTTTTTAAAGTTTTAATTACAAAAATTCAAATAATGATTGAAAATTGGAAAACAAATTAAGCAAACTAAAGTTGACGTGTTTCAGGATTACCCTGAAAATGCTATTTATAGGGTTAAACCATCCCTTGCAATTTTACCCCGTCGTTAAGCAGCTAGTTGTGTATGAGCAATTCCATGTCAGAAAAATCACCTTTTTGACCTCACAATTTCCGATTTCAATAAATTTTATTGAAATCGGAAATTGTGAGGTCAAAGTCATCAGTGAAGATCAGTAATCCTGCTAAATTTTAGATTTCTATTTTTAAAATTGTTTGAAATATAAACCAGTAACAAAACTCAAAATGTGCGAAAGAAATTGAAAACTGTTCTCACAAATGACTGTAACTTCTCTCCTAACTATAGTAGAATGAAAATTCAAAAAATATTTTAAAGCCAAAAAACAAAACTTTCTATTGATATATAAAATGACTTTCTTAAGATAGATTTAAGTTTTGGGGTCACTCACCGTGACGGGATAATATTGCAAAGGACGGTTTACCCCTAAAAACATTATTTTCAGAAAAATCCTGAAACACGTCAACTTAACTTTGTTTAGGTGTTTCAAATTTTCAACCATTGTTTGATTTTTTGTAATTAAAATTTAGAATAAAATAATATCTTGTTCATTCTAGTTTCTAATTGTACAATATCAAAGGGTAAATTTCACTCCGTTGAAAGGTTTTGTTGCCAATAAAAAAACCACTCACGGGTTCAATAGTTTTAAGTGTTCTGTGGACGTGCTAAGTTTTATTCCAATCGGTGATTCATACTTGGGAAAGGTTACTTGTAAGTGTAAAAAAATAAAGAAATGAATAATTTTGACTTTTTACGCTTAATAATTGCTTTGTGACTGCAGCAACTCTTTAAAGAATCTTAAATTTATTGTTTGAACAAACCTTTAGGTCATTTTATTTTAAAATTAATACGCAAAACTCGTTTAGTTATTAAATTTTTGAATATAAAATCAGTTCTAGTACAACACAAAAAAGCTGTTTTATCACAGAGAAAGATGTTTACAATAACACAAAAACTGATAAGTAAGTAAAATGCGGAATAGCAATCAAGTCTTTAAAAATCAATGTACAACTCTTTTTATTTTACTTTATTTTCTACCCTTGTTTTCCGTAACAAATTTCACAATGTTCTTTTTTGTCTTTTTTCAGATGATGTATAGTACTTTGAAGTAGCTTTGTTCATTACAAACAATTCTCTCGACAATTTTGTCATCAATTACTTGTTTGTGAGTAATTTTATCAAATAGTTTATACCCGCGATTCTCAACCGGTGGTCAGCGGACCGGCACTTTTATGCATGGAAATCTGAAGGGTCCCCAGACATTGCTCGTCTACGTTATTTAACGGTCCTCTAGTCGATTTTTTGTTTAATTTGCCAACAAAAGTAAACAAAAGGGAGGGGGGGACAAAGTTCACATGTTTTTAACGATTCGTAAATACAAGTATACAAGTGTGTCTTTTTTTTTTCTGCAAAAAAAAAAAAAAAAAAAAGTAACAAGAGAAGAAGTAAAATATCACTGGTTCGCATTAAAAAAATATATCTTGCTAGTCGGCGGGTTAAAAAAGGTTGATAAATGCTGGTGTATACTATCGCGAGTAGTTCGTTTTACATACAGTAAAACCTGTAAAGTTGACCACCTGTCTAAGTTGACCGCTATTTTTAGGCACAGAAATAGATCTATATCATGTAATTCATCTCTATAAATTGATCACCTGTTTAAGTTGAGCACTAAAGTAGTGCACCGCAAGTGGTCACAAGTTTCACTATATATTTGTGCATCATTTCTCAATAATGATTATATTTTTAGAGTTTCTGACAGACTTATACTGTCGAGCTTAGGCATAATTGCTACTTTAACATACGCTCTCTTTTCCACAATTGTTCAATTTTCATAAATGATTATAATGTCTTTATGCGACTTTTTAGCTGAAAAACAATAACCATCTGATTTCTGAATACTATACGTTACAAGAATTTTTTATTCACTTCATAACCTATACATTTAAAGTTATATGATTGGGATATTTTTGAACCAACTATTTTCATAGTATTTGTTTCTAAGCAAAATCTTTGACCGGATATTAAAGTTGAGAGATTAAGTCAACATTTTCCTAGAAATACGTTTAGGAACTCTCTTATGCTATTAAGGTAATAACTTGAAGTAATATATTTTTCAAACTAAGTTAAAGGTAAAAGTAATCTTCAATCAGATACTTTCTCATTTCTTAAAGTGGATACTTAATTATTTATTGACGTCAGAAGAAACTGATTTTCTTGAAAACATTTCAAAATAACTCTGCTCTTTTTTATATTTTTCTTCATTTTCGCAAAACATTTTTTTATGAAAGTTGATGACTAAGACTTTTAATTTGGACTTATAACTTAATAAATTTTCAATAGCAAAGGTGCTCATTTTCAGTAACAAGAAGAAGTTGAAAGTTAATTGAACTTTTTCTTTGAATGTTATGCAATACCTAACAAACGATCAATTGATAATCCTTGTTATTTACTGGAGTTATGGTTTCGTAATCATTTTACCTATGGAAAAATTTCATACATAAAGAACAAGCGTAAGAAGCTAGGGTGAAACGATGACAAATCTATTTGGTATAAGCCAGTGCACTACACAAGACAGTGATAAATTTAAAATAACGAAAGAAGACTTCTTGACCACAGAAACAACTAAACTTCGAAAAATATTATTTCTTTTAATAATCTAACTTGTTGTTAAACAGACCTTTCAAGAGGCTCTCGAAATCTTTGCAGAGAGAGATTTCCCTCAAAGGTAGTGAAAACTAATTGAAATGATAGCAAAAGCATTTATCACTTGATATTCTATAGCAAAAAATGTTTAAAAGACAAGGTTACCCGGATGAAAACTCATGAAGTTCAACTTCAAGCACTGCTTGCCGACTATGGGCTGCGACTGTATGAATGTGTATAGTGCAGGTTGTACAAACGTCTTCAGAGGAAAAAAAGCAAAATATGGCACTGGTATAAAAAGATTGCTATGATCGATTCCATTACACACAGCATAAACAAAATTTTAAAATATTACCGAAAACGATACAAATATCTCACTAGTTCTTTTAAGACTAGTTGTAAGTTCTAGCTGTTCTTTTAAGACAAGTTAATAGTAAAGGGAACAAAATAATATTTCTTGGTTCTAAAGCAACCCAACCAAGCTGTAACCCGCAGTAAGCCCTTGAAGCATTCCCGATTACAATTTTCACAAGTGGATTGTAATAGATACGCATTACATAGACACTTACGAAATTCTAACCTAACTTAAGAAGTGGTAATACATGTCCAGTACATCCAAGCAGCACTAAAAAACAAAGTCGTTTTCCCTGGAAGCAATAAATGTGATGATCGCAATCACGCTGTAATAAACCCTAGATGAGCAATCATTATTTTGCGATGAGTGTGTAGAAGAGAAAAACGATAACTAGTATCTAAAAAATACCTTTTTTTCCAAATAAACACCTTATTGTGATCGAGTAACTTGTTGCAATGCATTATATGACAAAAAAAAAAAAAAAAAAAACACCAAATAATTTTTTCCAGCTTTCGTATACAAATACTCCTATGTGCAGCGTGTCTGACTTCTTTCTATCAATAATTACAAGAAATACAAGGGTTGCGGTATCGATCCTCGGTGCGGTGATTCCACCGCATCGTATCCTTGGATATCTCCAATTATTTCCAAATTTACATCTCCAAAGTTTTATATTGGCACTTAAGCCCCTTTACTTTTCACTGCCTCAATTCAAAGTTCTTTAACGCCGTTATATTCTAAGATACTGTTTTCTAATGTGTTAAGTAGTGTTTTAATAAGAGTAGCAATAAAACAACTATTTAAGTTCATGATTTGTCAAGTAAGATGGCGTATAAGATGTAAAATAATTTAGCAACATACTATTTCACGAAAATTAATTAGACCCCAACCGATATTGACTAAAATGGAGTGCGATAAACGTTAAGGTGTGAAAACCTCATCCATATCCTCTTCGAGTTAAGTAATGGCGGATACTTTTCAGTGTGAGGAACGGAAGTGAAATGCGAAGCATTTCGGTTTTGAGAAATAGAAGAGATCAATCTTAAAACCCAATACCTCTTGAGGAATTGCATTTGATTTATACCGACACGCAAAGCTGGAGGACTGGCTATTTTTCACTATTGGCTATATAAATCTAGGGATGGTTTCACGCTTTATTTTAATCCCAAATATATATTGTAAAATATCTACCGTGCTAGATAGGTAGTTAATTACGATTAATGATGTTAGAAATGGAAACAGACTTTGTTTCAAGAACGTATTTTATAATCATTGTAGTCGTGAAAAATTTAACTGTGTTTCCTCTTTTGATTTTGTAATTCAGCCGCAATGGCATCTGGGTGAGAACTTTATTCAGAGAAAAATATTATTGCTATAGTAAGAGATGTGAAAATAAACATAGTGACAAAAGCTATGCCATTGCATCCTGAACTATAGTAAAAATTAAAACATGTAATAAAAACAAAAATATTTTTAAAAATATGAAATGAACCTTTGTGCAACAACGTACCAAATGTTATCCAAGGAAAGCTTAAGTTTCTGGGATGATTTTGCATCCAAAATACCCATTTTTGCATTGAAAAAAGAGTTTCTTAAAACCCTAAAATACGTATCTTTTTTATACTAATTTTGGATTGATCTACATTGTGTTTATTACTGTTACTATGTTTAAAAATGTTGCGATTTATCATCTCTGAGGAGCGAATACATGTTATTTGCAATGGTTTACTCCAGGCAAACAGATGTGTCCTGAACCATAAAAACTTGTTCAATCAGCTTATTATTTAATCCGTATTTTTTTTTTCATTTTACTGTAATTGCTCAACAAAGTAACAAAAGCATCTTGATCTACACTAATAATGTAAAGCTTCAGAGTTTGTTTGAACGCGTTAATCTTAGGAACTACTGGTTCGAATTGAAAAAATATTTTTGTGTTGAATAGTCCATTTAATGAAAAAGTATTGAATGTATATAACGTCACGCTACGACTTATTGAAGTGGAGCAGCAATAAATTGAAATTAAATAAATAATAGTTTATGATGCATTGTTTATTACATCAATAGATCAAATTGTTATTGACTGGATAGATCAGTCGGTAAAATTGGTAATATTGAATTTTATAGCTAAAACCTATGCAAGGAGCGAAAACGATTAAGTTCAATTACAGTTTAATTCGGTAGTGAAAAGGTTAATTGCTATTGGTTACAAAATACCGATTGACTTGATTCTTCATTCTCTTCTGCATCAAGGTTTTAAGGAAATTAATGGATTTAAGCGTAACTTTAAAAATACCAATAAAGCTCCCAGATATTTTATCGGAACTTCTTGAGGTATGAGGGTTTAAAAGCTTACGCTTTGAAATACGTTAAAGTTTGCCTACTAAAATTTTATTATCCTTTTTTTTACCTTAATATACGCTCAGTAAAACTATCTTAGTGGTTTATTGTTTTATAAAAGAAAAAATACGAACTTTTTGCACTTATCAGTTATTTGGGCGCGTTTTACTAAAAACTTGAAAAATGTTCACATACATCCCATTGCTTTTCACTGCCTCATATGATCTTTATTCCATGATTTTTAACTTCTGCATGAAGAGCAAAATTGATGAAATATGAAGGAAATTATGTGCATTAAAATAACTGTAAAACACTGCTCAAAACAGCACTTTTTACTTTCTTATTCGTCTAATATGAGCGAGAAAATACACTGGCCTCAAAAAGTTAAGATACAGCATGTTTTTTGAAGCTCACCAAAAACAAAATGGCAGTAGCAATAAAATACATAGTTGGCATGAATGACAATAACGATCTTTAAAACCATTTATAAAGAAAAGGTTGCTACTACTTTTATTTTATAGAAAAGGACATATTTTTACGTGTTAGAAAAAACATCTGCAAATATAAGGTTTTCGTACTTTTGTGTGTAAGTTGTGTTCATTTTCAACTATTGTTGGCGGTTTTGTTGACAATAGTCAATAGAGTTTAGAAAATATCTCAGAGACGTCGTTTACCCGATTCGTTAAGGAAGAGGGCAGTTGGATAGATGGAAATGGGATTGTCGCAGGCTGATGCTGCTAGACGTCTCATTGCACCTCGTAGTGTTGTTCAACGACTTTAGGATCGATAACAATTCGAAGATTCTGTGTCCAAAAGACCTGTCCCAGGTAGACCACGAGCTACAACACCTACAGAAAATTATTTTGTAGTTCTTTCGGCCCGAAGGAGAAGAACCGCTACTATGCCGTCGCAGCTCGTTGCAAACCACTTTGCCGCATTTGGAAGAAGAATACTATGGTGCGAAATTGTCTTCACAATGCAGGTCTCTATGCAAGACGACCAGTTGTGTGTGTTCCCTTCAACGGACCACAGCCAAGGATCCGTTTATGCTGGGCAAGAGAACGTGCTTCCAGGACTCAGGAGCAATGGGCTTCTGTGCTCTTCACAGACGAGTCCAGATTTACATTGGAGAGTAATTCAGGGCGTCTACTGATCCGGAGGGAACAGCTCAATAGATACCATCTATCCAACACTGTTCAAAGACCACAGTTACAGGGGTGGTGAAATCATGGTTTGGGCAGGGATCTCGCTCGGTGGTCACACTGACTTGCCAGTGTTCCATGGAGGAACTTTGACTGGTCTGAGATTTCGGGATGAGATCCTTGATCCATATGTCTGCCCAAATGCTGGTGCTATTGGTAATGATTTCATTCTGAGGTATTATAATGCACGACCTCTCCGAGCTTGGATTGTTCAAGAGTATCGTGAGGATTACGGATTGTGACGAATGGAATGGTCATTTCGATCTCCAGAATTGAATCCGGTAGAACTTCTTTGGGATTACCAAGGCAGACAAGTTGATGCTTTAAGTCCTCCTTCAAGATCGTTACATGAGCTGGAACAAGGCTTACTCCGTGTCTGGTCTTCGCTTCCTATTCTGGTGTCCGACAACTTAATAAATAGAATGGAAAATCGACGCCGCCAATAGATTAAAGTTAGGGCGGACACATTCCTTATTAGAACCCATTTTTGTAGTGTTTCTATGTCGTTTTACTACACAACACTGTCATGTTCATTTTTCTCCAAGAATGGACTTTTCCGAAAAGATTGTTTTTTTTGTTATAAATCGTTTTTGCAATACACTTATACAAATTTCTATGACGCATTCAATAAAAAAAACATTTAAGGCACATATCCTTCAAATTTTTTGTTTCTCTATTCTTTCATTTGCAAATTAGACGAAAAAACCTTAATTGTTTGAGGCCAGTGTATTAGACTCGTAATTGTTTTTGAATTTCAGCTGTATGGTTTGCATGGTTTGAGGTGGGCCGATTTGATTTTGGCATTTTTTGGAAAATGGCTGCCCATCTCTGTTTGTGTCTGTCTCTGTGTATATATGTGTATTTTCTGACCTGTTAAACAAAATACTCAAACATTAAATCAAACTAAACTTGTTACACATACCTATCCCCATGTGAGTTGATGCCTGTTAGCTTTTGGCGACAATTCCTTCAAGGAGGCTCAAGCAATCGAAATTTTTTTTTAAAATACTTGGCTGTTACATCTGGGGAAGTAATTCAGACAAAAAATGTTCCGAAGTTAAGAAAACATGTTCTTATTTGAATTTGGAGGTAATGGGTGAGAGAGGAGTGGATCAATGAAACGTATTTTCTTCGTTATTCACAACTGCTTTATATGTGTAAATTAAAGAAGGATTTAGATAAATATTGGTTCATAGGCTGGACCTCAGAGATCAAACAAGCATATTCGATTTTGGCGCCAATATCTGTGGTAAGGGATAGTGCAATCAAGATTTCTTTCCCGGAAATTGTCGCTGCTATATCTAAAGAAGTAATGCTACGAATCAGATGAAATTTGAAATGCTTTTTAGTTAAAATTTGGCTGTTGTTGTTGAAAATCTTTAAGCAGTAATTATTCTACGCACGCCATCTATCTTAAAAATCTTTACCAGATTCAAAAATTAAGAATGTTATCTCTAAAATGATGTATAACATAATATTATTGATTGACATTGAAGTTTTTGCCTAGAGACTGACATTTTCGTGGAATGACCCTATATACTTATCACTTTCAGATTCGTTTTATTTAGGGATTATAGTCAAAAAAAAAAAAAAAAAAGGTCAAATTATTACTCTTCTTTTTATACATTACACATATCTTTATAAGTACAATAGCTCCATTTGCATAAAACATGTCCTAAAATTAGCGTAAGCAAATAAATTTAGATAAAGACTTTGGAGTCAATTCATGTAAACTCTAAATATATAGCTTAGAATACCTGGCTTGAATCGCACATTTTGTTTATTTTGTTTTATGTTCTTTAATTAAAGTTTGATCCTTTATAATATATTCAAAAACACGGTACTGCACATAGTCCATGATCGCAACCAAAGCAGTAGAACCTGAAACACTGCATATTACAACCACTTAGTTGTTAGAAAAGTAAACAAAAGCATTCGAAACCATAAAAAGCATATGAGAAATAAGTCGGGAAAGACTGGTTGTGTGGTGTAAATCTTCATTGTGCTTCAGTCAGCTACACTCGAAATTATCCAGAATAGCACATTTCGCCTGCCCGAGTTCAACTTGGGAAAATCCGGGAAGAGATTAAGGTAGAAAGTCTTAAAAAGGATTTTTTTTAATTTAAAAAACAAAATGTAAATAAGAACTATTGAAAAAATAATCAAAATGAAAATCTAAGGAAAATTTATCAAGAGACTTTATTCTGTTTCCCGAGATTGGGACACTATGGAATTTGATTTTCTTTTACAGCTTTGATAATTTTTCATTACGTTCTCGGCATTAACTTTGAAAAGATTTAAGCCAACTTTTATGTCCCGTTTTGTTATAAAGGAGGACGTTGTATTGTTGATTTGAATTGTTCTTGTTTGGTTTTCCCCTTTAAAAAATATGAGCTTCTGAAACATGAAGCCAAAGACAGATGATACAATTTCTTTAAATACTCTAAAGTGTGATTTTTAGAAGGAGTGGAAGGAGTAAATTGGGAGTTTTTTTCCGACAAACTTTTATGTTCTTTTTCATTTTTTATTTGCATTTGAACGCCTTCGCAAATATTTATTATTATAATGTAATGCTTCCTTTTTATTTATTTTTATTATATTACTAAGGTTAGTGTCTTAATATTAAATAATTTATTTTTTTCCTTTATTTCAGGTAAGTGAAAAACATTGTTTAAGAAAACTAGTAAGTAATCAAATTCTTTATTTCCACTTTTACTGTTACATAAGTTGATGTAAGTAAAATGCACTCTATAATGAAAAAATTGACGCACGAAAAAGTTGTCAGAATGAAACGAATACTATAAAGGACAATATTGGTAGAAAATTGTGATTACTAAGTGAAGACAAAATGATCATTTATTACATTAAAAATCTCAGCTAAATGAAGGTTTTAGAACCCAATTGGGCCACATTTAGCTTGAATGAACGAATCGATACTTTGAAAAATTGATGCTGAAAGTATTATATAATACCATACGTCATCTCGTTCCACCTTTACCGTAAAGACGCAATTAATTTAATCAAGTTCGTAGGCTATTCAATTTAGCGTCCAAATTGACCCAGTACATGTTCGATATGTAACAAATCAGGGGATCGAGCTGACCAGAGAAAGTAATAATAAAGAACAAGAAGTTCCCAGACACCTTTGTTGATTAATCAATGTCCTGTTCAAAAATGGCTTTAGGGATTTCCGCTAACGTGTGTGCAGTATACTACAATCGCATCATTAGGCTGTCATGGTATTGTGGATGATTATCAAAAATGACCATGTGTCGTACATAATAGAACCTCTTTATCCTCAAGTGGCATTTAGGTAATTGCGCTTTTTCGTACATACAGTCAGGGCTGTGGAGTCGGAGTCGGACCCATTTTGAGGTAAAGGAGTCGGAGTTGTTTGAAAACATGCCGACTCCGACTAAGGGATTCTTGTTTTCTTTCATTTTTACCAACTCTATATGTATTTTTTTTAAAAACTGACTACCAGTTGGTTCGATTACATGTATATAGGGCTACTGATATGAAAAAAAAACTGCTATTGGCAACCATTGGCTTGATTGCTTATCGAAATTTTTGTAGCCGTCCCCTAGTTTGCTTGTTTTAAACTTTTCTTTAAGTAATAACAACTGTCAGCAAATGATTTTGTTGCCTAACATTTTCAAGTAATCACTGTCAAATAATAATAGAAATATATTTTTTTCTTCGATCTCCGTTATAAATTAGTAAAAGAAATTTATCCCTTGAGAAAGTCGGGTTCCGTAACCCGAGTGGAAACTTCTGAGAGTGTTCGGCAAATTTAAAAAAAAAAAAATCGGGGCGAATGCATGAATCTAAAAGATCCGATAAAATGTATCCAATGTTTTTTTTTTAATCTAAAGACTATTTCTATAAGCTCAGCCCTCACTAAACATATGAAACAAAATAAATATTTGATTTCTTGGTTAAAACTTTTTAAAAACTGCAGTTAATCTTAAAATCTTCACATTAAGGTTAGTTCTAAAGCAGCCTATAATATTTGGTTTAAAAATTGAGCGAAGAAGAAATATAGGTATAGTAAATGCTATTCGTACAAAGCTGTATACCGCCGCATTTTATGTAAAATTTGCCCCAGAAGGCTTTTGTACCCGTTTTCTCCTCGCGATATAGCGCTATTTTCGTTGAAATTTTATAGATGAAATATAAGATTTATTCTGTAAATTTTTCAGAACTAAAGTATTTATATCCTTTATAAACTCTGAAATTAACATGACGTGTCACTCACCAGATGGGTATTCCCTGGGGCACCTCCCTAACACCTCTCAAGAAAGTTTTTTTTTTTTGATTTAGCAAGAAAGCTTTTTTTTTTCTATCAAGTTAACAGCTTTCAAAAATTGAAAGCACATGACTTAATCAACATCTATTTGTTGAAAATTAAAAGAGGAGCAAATTAATCCTTCTCATTATTTTTGAAAAATGGGATTTTTAAGTAATCTCACTTTAACAATAGCACCTACTGGAAAATTCGATTTAAAAAACTGAATTCCTAACATTGTATGCATCTTAGGCTTACAATAAAATACAACACGCAAAATTCATAAAAATGAATTAATATTTCAATCTGTTTAGGGGTTCCTTCCCGTGAGGGGGAAAATTAAAAAAATAAATAAATAAATAATGTAATTAATAAATAAACCGGAATTGAAGTCGGAGTCGGCCATTTTCCTTCCGACTCCGCAGCCCTGCATACAACCACACGTAGAACGATATATTCGGATCCTAGTGTGAATGTATGTGTATAATTCGAGATGACTTTTTGACAATGAATACAACCTGGAAACCTGTTGTGTTTACCCCTTTTAAAGTTACGTTTAAGGACTTCTACTGTAAGCGGCCCATGCACAGGTTATTAAAAAAATATGGAACGAATTCGAGAATAAAGAGGTGAAAACTTACTTGAAAAGAATGAGTCCGCTTTCTTGTATGACCACCGACTAAGTTATTGATTAGTAACGTTATGCAAAGAGTATTAATTGATCTATGGATCATAGTCTGATTAAAACTCTGAAGGTTTTAGACCTACTGTTTGACCACGGATTGTATGGAAAACAAACATCCGTTTTACAGCCGGAAATGGACGAATCTATGGTTTTTTTCCGATGTCAGCTTTTGCAGTAGCTGAGTCTCATTCAAATGAGCGGATTACGAGCATCAAATTTTTACTTTTCCCCATTATTCACATAGATTCGTCTTATTTGAACGTTTGAAAATTCCATGCAATCCGTAGTTGGCTTAATTCAAAAGGATAAATTTAGCAGATGTCGCTAACCACCAAAAAAGCACATGTTACGTGTTTTTTTAAGCTACAGCAAGTCTTTCCATTCACTAATGATCTAAAATATTAAATTAGGCTATCAATTAAGTCTCCTAATCATAAATAACTGTCTGTGCTTTTCGAAAGGTTGTTTTCAAAAAATAAATCCATTCATTACGCACAAAAAGTATTATATGCATCAGTCTCTGCAATGTTTCCGCACTTTTTCATACAAGCAATCTACTAATCATTCGTTCTGGATAACTTTTCATTAATGTACCAAAACACAAGATAAAAACATTTCAAACCTCGATGTGAACTAAATTGCGTAGCTCACTAAAATCAAAGATAATAGAAGGTAGAAGGTTGTGTTTTTCGAGTTACTTTTTAGCGTTTCTGCGATAAAGAGTACATCTGCTGTGATTGTTCAAGCATCGACTATACCAGAGGTTCCCAACCGGCGGTTCGCGAAAAAAAAAATATTGCAATAACGGAGTTTTAACATGCCTGTTTCTGATGAAGGCTCATTCTCAAGTGATTTCAAGCAAATTTTGCTCCTTTTTTATTTATTTGTCTCTCGCACATCCTATGCTCTTATCTTTAAAATATTTGCGTACTTCCTGACACATTTTACACTTAGCTAACTTAGTCTGTCATCGTTCTGAAGCCATGCTGAAAAAGTTGTACTTATGAATACAATGTTTTCAGATAAAATAATTTGAACGCGCCCGTTTCCTCAGAAGCTTTTGATCGAAAGATTGATTAAACTTGATGAAAAAATGACATAGAACATATGCGAGCGTCTAAAATATTTTAATGTTTAGTTTCTTTACCATTAATTTGAGTCTGAGGAAGAGCTACCGCTCTTCTTGCGTGTTGAGTCAAAAATGCATAGAAGTGAGATCACGCTGTTGTTTGTTGCTATGATTTTAACACTACATATTCTAAAATTTATTTCGAGCTTTATAGTCGAAAAAGGGAAAGAATAACTAGCAACTCAAAAATACCACAGGAAGTATTAAAAATTGATCACCATAAAAGTTTTTGTGAGTGAAAGTTTCGCAGTATAAAATTTACGCATTAAAAAAGAATTTAAAAAAAACTGCAAAATTTAACCATGAAACTCAATTTGCGCTCTATGTAAATATGAAATGTATGAAATTTGTGAAGAAAATATCTTTTGTGGTAAGTAAGCAAAAAAAAAAAAGAAAAAGAAAAAAGAAAAAAAAAGGAAAAGAAAGGAAAAAAAGTCTGTTTTGTTAAAAATTACTTTTTGTGTAAAAAATAAGAGTAAGTGCGTATTTTGAACATAAACACGTATATTATTTTTCAATGCACGTATTTTACTCCACACTTATAGCATAATGCAAGAAAATTCTTCAGCAATCAAACGATTAATGCACGCAATATATCTTTATCATTCATCTACCTTCGTAGTCCTTTTCAAGAAGATTTAAATCTACAGATCTTTCTCGATTTACTGTAAGAAAAAAATTCATTTACTCAATCAGAGACAGTTCCCTGAAAGGTATTTTAATGATCATTCTTTATTTGACTTCTGATTTAGTGATAATACAGATAAATGTACCAAAAATTTCTGCCAACTTTTGGCCTCTTTGTTCCACAAATATCAGATTTTCAAATTGTTTTAAAAGTTGATTGGAGCTCAACGCAGAACAATCAATATGTTTATTTTTTGGTGAATTTGTTGCATTCATTGTTTAGCGATCATTTTGGTTCGTAGCAATATTTGTAGTTCTATATTTTGAAATTATGTTTCTGCTCTTGTTGTTAACTGTAGAGCAGCATCAAACTAGAAAAAAAATCTTCCAAATTTTATTGTCTATGTGTGTGTCCGCGAGGTTTTTTTTTTTTTTTTGCTTGTTACTTATTAACTAGTACCCTAGTTCGCCAACTTCTTTCGGAGTTTGAAAGGGATTCGCAAGGAGCAAAAGATTGGGAACCGCTGGCCTATACGATGTTTGACTTAATGGATATATACATGTACGATTTCGAACCGTTATAGCACTTTCCTTGCATTGCAACCGTCACTTTTGGTATAAATGCAACTGTAGAGTATGAAAGAGTAAACTAATGTCCTGGACACAATATCCTAATAGAATGATCATTTTGGAAACGAAAACAGACGTGTGTACAATGTAGGGGAGACCGAGGCAAGATGACGAGTCGGCGAAGATGACGAATCCCTTGTTTTTCCCGTTTTCCACTAGGTGCCAGCGTCAATTAGATACTACTGGCTCTCTCATTGACTGTTGGTTCAGCAATATTATAGAGACGTTGAAATCGCAACATTTGTATTAGTTCTGAAGCTCTGATTGTTTATGGCTGCCACGTTGCAACTCTTATGCATGTGTAAATAAACTCTGCTACAGATACAGATAAGATATATAGTGCTTCTTTCGTATTTATAAGAAACTACCTATTACCATAAATAAATGTCAATGAATGGCAATGAAGATGAATCATTTCAAACATGCAGTCCAGGGCATGATGACGGGTCAAAAAACGGGGCAAGATGACTAGTTCGTCATCTTGCTCTAGACCAAAGTTTATACAATTTAGGCCAGACAATCCAGTTGCATCAACTTCAAAGTATAAGCTGTCCTACTTGTAAAGAGGAATATTGTGACCCTCATACAGAAGAATGGATCCAGTGCTTAAATGCCAAGAGTGGTGGCAGGAGAAATATTCCAATAACGAAAATGGCCTTTTTATTTTTATATTACGTTAGCTACAGTCTTCAAAATAACGATCAACTTTTTACATTACGCTTAACTTTGATACATTGTAAGATGAAAAACAGTTATCATTTCTAAACTACGTAATATATTCAAAAGATGAAATATTTTCAAGATTTTTCAGTCTTGTCATCTTGCCCCAAGGCCAAAGTCATCTAGCTCCAGTACTGGGGCAAGATGACGATTTGTTAAGATTATAAAAAAATTAAAATTTCCTTCATATTTTTGCATTTGAAAAAATAAATGGTAACATATTCAATCTTACAAAGGACTACTCTAACAGCTCATGTAAAGTTAATTTTACTATCCTTAAAAATAAATTAATAAACAACAAAAACTGTTCACTTAGTCATCTTGCCCCAGTCTCCTCTACATTGAATAGGTTCCTTGTAACTCTCTGTATCTTTCTCCTTTTCTCTTTTTCTCTCTTTCCATTTTTTTGCTAAATCACGATTGCTTATTGTTCTCATTTGACTATTTTTAATTCCTATGCTTTTATTTTCACACCATCTCCCTCTGCCAGCACCACCGTCCCGTCGACCGGCCTAACGATGCTGCTCCTCTTGCGAAAATCGTCTCCAGGTTGCGTCCATATCCTACACACATACGCATACACACACACACACACACTCATGCCTGCACACAGACACAAACACATATTCCTACACACACACACAAACGCCTACGCACACGCGCGTGTACACACACAGCACTGCATACACAACACGCACACACATGCATGTATACACAGACGCACCCACACACATGCACATACACAAACACGCACGGGCATTCATACACACTCACGTTCGTGATTGCGAAAAACATAATTTAAATTCGATGCCAAAAATTCAAATTAATATTTTTTTCTTATTTCCTTTTTTCTTTTTGCTGTTTGTGATTTAATAGCTTTGTTCTTTTCTTTCTGCATATAGTTAACCGCACAATTATTCTCATGTTTTAACTACGTTCACAATCTGATGTAGTTAAAAACAAACATTTCGGGAAATATTTTAAAACCAAAATAAATCTTCGTTGACTGAAACAAGATTCGAAAAAAAAGGTATATAATGAAATACATTGATTGAAATGTAACTCATTAGTTGAACTCTTTAAATAATTCAAAATAATGCGCTTTAAAATGTTACGCTTATACATTTATGTTCCAAAAGTATCTGTTTAGCAATAGAATTTTTCTTTTTGGAAAATTAAGCTATTCTTTTAGAAAATTTCTCCAGTAATGTACTTTGATTTCTCTAAAATAACCTTTTAAGTGTTAGTTTCTGATAAATAACTTAACTTTTAAGAGTGCTTTTATAAAAATCGCGTAAACGGTGTTAAGGAAAAATGCCATTCGAATAAAATCTCCCCAGTTTTCTTAAAAGCATTTTAATCTCAATAGATGATTTAAACTGATCACGTCATGTCGCATTTGTGTTTTGATCTGGGCGTTTGTTAAAATATTTTGTTACTGTGTTATTTTTGTTATTATTATTTTTCTTTTTGCTCTGAAAGTGCAGTTGTTGTTGTTTACTACTTTATATTGCATTACATAAAATTGCTACTTTCAGATATGAGTCCATTTTAACTCAAATGTTGAGATTTTCTTTTTGTTTGCTAAAATATATAAAATGCTTGAGATTCAATTTAAGCTTTAAAAATTGTACCTATAAGTAATTTTTAAATTCACGAATAATTTCAGCATTTGTTTTTCCTCAGTAGGGGAGAGCGGGGCTAAAAGTTCCGTTTTTCAAACAAGCTCAAAATGTGTAATGGGAACTTAGTTCTAGAATTTGTATTTTGAAATCAAAATAGAGTAATATACGCCCCTTTGATTTTAAAACTTTTGTTTGAGTTGTGTTCCGTAAGATTTTTTCAAAATTAAGTTTAAGTGATATTGCACCAAAATTATCAAATTTTAGTTTTTGATGAAATTATTGTAATTTTTTCCAGTTTATAAGCAATAATGGTCAATTTCAAGGCGTAAGCAAAACGACGAATGCAAATCGTTACCTTATGAGTTTTTTTTTTTTTTTGATTAAAGAATAAACGTTTCCTTATGTATTAAGAATAGTTTGACTGAGTTATATGTTCTCTGTTTTTGAGAAGTTTTTTCCCCTCAAAAACCTTAGTTTTTGCTAAATGCGTCTTTTGTCCTACCCCCCCCCCTTCCTCCCTTAAAAAAATTGTAGAACTGTTTAAAAAAATAAATAAATAAAGTGTATACTAACATTCTTTGCTTCAAAAATAAACTAGTTTCGAAAACTTTTTCAAAGATGAATGCATTCCAATCTTTCTGTGAATGATATAATATAAAATCTTCCGGATCGAAAACGATTGGAAAAGATCTCTTCCTGTGACGTGTCACTTACAAGACTGCAAGAAAAATCTACTTTCTTCTGGCTACGGGCAGAATAGAAGTGCCCGTGTGACAGCTCATTCTCCTTCAGTCACGCACTTGTCACATCCCCTCCCCCTTCAGAAGGAGAATGGAACTGGAAAGGGATTTTATTGCGTGAGGAGGATTTTAATAAAACCTTGCAATCGGTTTAACTCTTGAAGTTCGAAAATCCTTTCAATAAAACCCAGATATTTGATAGCTGTGTTTGGGAGTTTCTCTTTATCAAAAAGTATTAGGCAGAGACTATGTTCGGGAAATTGTTACTTTAGTTAAAATTCTGGTAAATTTTATCTGCTTCAAAGTATCGTGTAAAATAGGACAAAGAAATGTTATGATGCAGTTGTTGCCGACTTTTATTATTGCCTTATTAATGACGAGTTCTGTTTTATTCGTTGTCTAATTATATATAACTATTTAAAAGTCAATAATTCTAAGTGTAAAATAGTTAGAAAGATTCAGTGCTTCCAACTGAAAATATTGAACTCAAAACTATTGATAAGTATCGTAAAAATATCGTATATATTTTTTCTTAAGAGTGCTTTTTGTGGAAGCGCCATCATTTTCTTCACACTTCAAATGAGGCAGTGAGAAGCAATGGAATGTAAGAAGACATTTTTAAGTTTTGAGTAAAACGCGTTCAAAGATGCGGTCCTAAATAGGCTTTCATTAACACTAGAAAGACGGAGGGGCCTGTGTGGCCCCTCGCATAGTTTGTTGTTTAATAACTCGGATAATGTCTAACGGAACGTAATGTAACTTCCTGGACACTAGTTGAATGCTTGTTTAATCATTTTATCATACGCCTCATAGTACTGTAAATATTGATCCTTATACCTAGAAAGACGGGAGGGGCCACAGTGGCCCCTACGCTTTTTTACAATTAAAATTTTTTTTTTCCTTTCTCCTAATTGTTCTAGCATAAAAAAGGCCATTCTCTCTATTTTAATCTGTAACTTCCGCTTTATACAGCCAGTTGGACATCCAAATGCTATAAACAGTACTGACTGCTTACCAGCCTAATGGTAGCCATTCCTCTTGAAAAGAAAAACTGATCCAAGCTTTTGGCCAGTATAGAGAGCAACACTACAAATAATTGCATACTAAGTTTTTATTTAGTCATGAAAGAAGGTGCATTGGGCATGTGGACGCACTCAGGAAGAACTTTTAAAATAATTCACCCCAAAAATGGGTAGGGGCCACACTGGCCCCTTCAGTCTTTCTAGGTATACATAAAATGTCAGTCGTTCTAGTGTTAAAAAGATTTTTTAATTGTGATGTATAATTAGCACCTTCTTGTACTATATCTTGCCCCATGACTTCGGAGAGGATCACCTGACATTTGCACTTTAGTTGCGGCACTTGCACACCTTTGCTTTTCTCTGCCTCAAATGAACTTCGCAAAGCAGATTTTTAAAGATGGTTTTCACCACTCTCAATGAAAAATAAACCAACACCTCACACTGCTCATCACTGCTGGGATTCGAATCCCTCTTTTGATTTTAACTCTTATCAAATATCCAAAAATGCCTCAATTCGTCGGATCTTGATTTTTGGGAACCTTTCCACATCCCGAGAAACCGCTCTGATTTAGTTAACGACCTTACTGCAATTCTGTATTTTTCTTCTGTGTGGATTAAATTTTTATAATTGGTTTTGTTTTTCTATTTTGATGTAAGTTAGCAGCCCCCCCCCCCCCTTTTAGGTTTTTTGTCTGTACTTTTCTTCTTTTGATTTATTTATTTTTTTCATTTTTTGCTTTCTTATTTTCTTTTGTGACCGACTAATTCCAATTTGTTTATCCTTCACTCTGTTTTTTTTTCTTGCAAATTTATTCGGAGTGGATCAATTTATTAGAAGTTTGCATTGTTTATGAAATTTGTTACTTAACGGTTTTCTTCTAATTTAATTATAAAATAAATTTCGGCTCCATGAGTCATTTTCTCTTGTTTGTTTCTTTCTACTTTTTGCGATTTATACTGTCTTCTGTTCCACCGTGTTTCTTTCCTCGAATGACTTTTCGTCTAAAAGCTCACACTTCTTTGCATTGAAAATGGTGTTCCTTGTAACACCGAAACACGTATCTGCAATTATTTGCAATTTTTGTGCATCAATACATTGGTAATTTATTCATTTAATTTGATTAACAATCCACATTTTAGCTGTTTTTCGAAAAACTACACTTAATATTTCGGAATTTTTGATCATTGCGAATTTTTGAGGTCAAACCAATACCGATTGGATGCGTTTGATATTCTACTTTGCTTTTAATTACGATTTAACAATGCTGGCTATTTTATTTAATCACTGACTTTTTTTACTAATCTTATTCATACAAACTAGAAAGTTGCCCAACAAGGTATGACAGAAGACAGCTGCTTCTTCTCTTGGACATTTTAACTAAGCATTTACCTGTTTGGTGATATTTTGATAGTTGAAATGCTAACCCTAACTCCAGTGGAGGATCCCTTAACTCCAGCAGATAGCGTTAATAGTTGACACCTTTTTCTCTTCTTCACTCTCCTTAAATGAGTCTTACCAGTAAAACAGTTAAATGACCGAATTCAGTTTACCCTCGTGAAAATAAAGCATTTTCTTACATGTCAAAATTTTACTAGAAAATAATAAGTATCAAATTATTACGCCGTGGAGCGAGTTTCATTGTTGATGATGTCAGGAGCGTTACTCGATCATTCGCTATTTTATATTTGAGGATTTAAATAGTTTATTACTTCGCAGCAGCTTCGCTCGGGCCAGTTAGTAATAAATTATTAATGTCGTAGGAAAATATTTGCTTCTTACAAAACATGACCCTCTGCTACGTGTGAAACTTTTTCAATTATTCATTGCTTTTAGCATAAGATCATGACTATTTTAGGTCATGACTATTTTCAGAGTAATTAAATTATCAGCGATAAAAAGGAAATATTGCAGACCAGGGGAATCTCCTAGAGCTGCTCTTTTTTTTTTTTTTTTTGGTGTTCGTTAGACACTAGTTTCTGCTATAACTAGAACTGTAGTTATGAATGGCCAACTCGTCATCCAAAGAAATCCCCTTCATTTCAAAAAAAAAAAAAAAAACAATGCAAATGAATTGTAACTTAATTTAAAGCCACCTTTTCTTTTAGTGACTCGGTGTAAACCGCAAAATATTTTTTCAGCTACAGCACTGGCAGTGACTCACGCATATCGAAATCTTGTAGGCTTCCATTATTTTGAATATTTTTTTTTTAAATTCATTTTTATCTATCTTGCTTTGTTTTTTTTTTTTTTTTTTTTTTTTTAACTTTTTTGTCACGGTTCACATTTCCCCTCTTTTCTTCTATTTATCTTTATTTTTTCTTTTTCCAAAAATTACGTTTTTGTTTATTTCATTTCCTGTTGATTTTTCTCCTATTCAGCCTTTCCCTTTCTTGCGATTTACGGTTATTAACATTTTCTTTTTGTTTTAGCTTTGTGGCTTAATCTTTGTCCAATTGAATTCTTTCTTTCGGCTTTACTGTGAGAGAACTCTTGCTCTTCGTTTGCATTCCTATTGGTTCTTTATTGGTTTATAATTTTCTCATTGTTGTTTGGTTAATCCGCTATTTTTATCTTTTAAGCTGTTTGCTTACCTAGCTCTTGACGTTTGCCGGATGTCTTTTCATTCATAAGCTCATTAGCTTTTGCATTGAAAAAGGCGTTCCTTGTTATGTCGAAACACTTGTCTGCAGTAATCTGCAATTTGTGCTTTGTGACGTTGTTATTTTTTACTTTACTTTTCAGCACAAAGGTATTTATTTCTGATACTATAAGATAGTTCTACACACTTTGTGTCAAATGGAAATGGGCATAAACTTGGTTCTGAATGGTTTTCAAACGCAAGTACATTTATTATTTGGTGTTATCACTGTAGTCACAGAAGAAAGCTTTGTAAACTAACTTATCGGACTTAAACCGGTTTTAGATAACTTGTTCCAAAAAAAAAAAAGACAATCAAAACTATCCTTAGAATTTCTAAAAAGAAACTATAATAAAATACCTATGCTATTAAAAGCTTTTAATTCAGTACGTAATTTATTTGCTTTAAAAACATTTATTCATTTTTATTTGTATAATTAATTAGATGCGTTGAGGTAACGTATTTAGAAGTAGCTCTAACGGTTATGTGCAACTACGTATTCGAAAATTTATTACATCAAGCCAGTAATAACGTAGTATAATCAAGACTTCGGGATAAAATGAAAAATATAAAATTTCTTCACCACTTTATATTACAATTATTTTCGTTTTTTAATTAAAAACTTTAATATTTGTTTACGAACAATAAAAAACATACAGTTAAAGAATAAGAAACAATTACAAAAATACTGCGTACTTTTAATTCGAAAGTACATGAAACACTTTTAATCAATGAATAGTTGTGAGTTTCAAAATTTTTTCTTAAAGCTCAAACATTTCAAAATATTTCGAAAAAGCTTTTGCAAAAAATGTACTTTCGCAGTTTTCTGAAAGAAAAACGTATTAAAGGCTATGTTTAAGAGGAACATTACGTCCACCTTTTCCTGGAAATTATCGTTACTTCCTTTTCTTCGCGAGTTTTCTTTTTTGTTTTTCCACAATGCAATTGAAATTCAAATCTGAGCATTTCGGTATAGCCACTTTGAACTGCTAGGCACTTATTGCCATCACTGCATTGCAGAATTGGAAAACCTGTTGTAGCATTGTAGGTGTAATTTTAGCTATAGCTGTCCAAATAAGCTGTTTTAAATGTCCATTGCTGGCATTCATGCCCTACTATACGTTGAATTTGACATACCCCAAACAAAAAATCTAATGGAGTTAAGTCTGGTGATCGTCATTCTTTGCGGCTACGAGTAAACCTTTATTGTACACTTAGCTCATTCTCTAGCGGTATTGAAGGTCTCCTAGGATGTTGCTAATTTTTATCTTTTCCAAGTTTGAGTGAATTTGTGTATCATATTTTTCTTACACCCGCTTTAGTAGGTACTTGTTTTCTGAATTTCTGCGCGAAATCCTTCTTCAAATTTTCATAGGCTTATGTGAGTACAAGTAACGGATATTTCTTCCTCTGTTAACAATAATCTTTCAGAATATCTGCAAAGTAACAGAATTCAGAGCTAATGTTTAAAATAATTCCAGATAGTTTATAAACACAATATATAATATACATAATTACACACTTACAAAATTAAATAACAGTAAAATAATTAATATAATTAAATTGAAGTTAAAATAAAAATCTAATTCGTAATGATGTTTATCTTTATCTTTACGAATAATAAAGCTGAAAGTCTCTCTGTCCTGGGGATGTCTGGATATCTTTGACGCGCATAGCGCCTAGACCGTTCGGCCGATTTTCATGAAATTTGGCACAAAGTTAGTTTGTAGCATGGGGGTGTGCACCTCGAAGCGATTTTTTTGAACATTCTATGTGGTTCTTTTTCTATTCCCATTTTAAGAACAAAAATATCATAAGATGGACGAGTAAATTACGAAATTATCATAACGTGGAACCGTAACATGGACACAAGCCAATTGGCGAGATACGAAATTATCATAACGTGGAACCGTAACATGGGTACAAGCCAATTGGCGAGAAAATTCACCATACATTATTTGTAAATATACAGGCGAACCAAAAGACCTTTTAATTTTTCTATTACGGGCAAAGCCGTGTGGGTACCAGTAGTAAAACATAAATAAGTAAGATACAAAATAAATTAATAAATAAATACAATAGCAGAAATATTAACACGCTTTATACAATTGATAACTTTTTGAAGGAGTCCAGATGCATCAATTGGGATCGCTCATTTCTACTTTTACTCAGTTAGTTCATAGCATTATTGTGTTATATTATGTAAATTGTCCGCGGCTTCTGATAAATGAATTATCAAATTTTATCCACTTCAGTAATTGGATGCACGGAATAATGCATTATTGTTTCAGCTATGCAGATGCTTAGTTTAAGTACTGCGCTGTTTTAATATTGATATAATTAATAATTAGTTGTCCTAATAGACATATGAGTGAGAGTTCTAGCCTAATTATTAATAATCTGAAGCATTATCTATGTGAGGACTGCCGTATTGACTTAAACACAGTAGCGTCATTTCAGTAACTGAATATGAGAGTTGGCATTAAGTTACTCGTCTAATTTGGCTAATGTTTTACTATTGAATCAAAACGTAAAACTATAGTTATTGACTGATTGGATATTAATATAGGTTATTTATTTATTTATTTATTTTTTTTTTAAAGTTTTGTGTCAACTCCTTTTTTTAACTGCTTTGACATGCACTTTTATTTTAAGTCTTATCACTCTACCTCTTAAAAGTTTCAAATAATCATTTACTTCTAAACAAGACTGAAAATTTGCAATTAATAAAAAAATAAACAATTTTGAAAGATTTTTTAAAAAATAATAAATTAATTACCTGCGTATTAAATTTTGAAGAAAATTGCACTGAAAACTCTTTTTTAATGCAAAAGTCACTATAATATATGCATACAAACACAAACAGATACACACACACACACACACACACACACATATATATATATATATATATATATATATATATAAGGGGTGATCAAATGAAAAGGCACGAAACGACATAAAAATGAAACAGTTAAATATTTGCATGTTCCGCGAAGGGAGAATGTAGCGAGACATCTCGGGATGCCACTGGAGCTCTGACTCGTATCGGAGCAAGCGCGAGCGTCCCGGTCGACGGTGGTGCTGCAGAGGAAGAGCGGGAGGGGGATAAAATCAAAAGACGCCAAAAAGGGTCAAGTGAGAACAATTTGAAAGCAGTTCGTGCTTGCTCTAAAAAAATAGCTTGTTTTTCCCTAAAAAAAAAAAAAATTAAACTGAATTAAGGTAATTTCAAAAAAAATAAATAAATAAATAAAATAAATAAATAAATAAATAAAAACAAAAAAAGTGTCAAGTAAAGAAATAATTTTAATTGTCGCCAAATTTCTCCGCCAAAAGCTGAATGCATAAATTAAAACTTTAGAGTTAAAATGAAAACAAATCATATTAACAATAAAAACCATGGCTGCGGAGTCGGAGTTAATCTCATTTTGGGACAGAAGAGGTAGATTCGGGAGCCGAAGGTACTTAATTCAAAGACTCGGAATTGGAATTGGTCATTTCCCTTAGAGTCCCCAACTCTGCCTGTGTTTGCGGAGTCGAGGTTGGACTTAATTTAGGATAAAGGAGTCGGAGTTGGCGTCGAATATCCAAGAATCGGAGCCAGCCATTTTTCCTTCATCTATAAATTTTTGCCAAAGCTACGAAGTCAAAGTCGAAGTCAGGGAGTCGGAGTCCGACTAATTGTCGGGGACAGGATTCGTAGACGGAGTCAGGTGCTCAAAATTCTCGGAGTCGGAATCGGGAAATTGCCGTCAAGAGCTATGTCCAACAAAATTTGTTTGAAGTAAATCCGTTTTTAAGCGCGAATCTACATTGACTTTCAGCTTCCACGTAGGCGCTAATGTTAATTTTTTTTGAACTGTTCAAAATTGAACGAAAAATAGTTCAAATCCATAAGTGAAATATAGGATTGAGGGGAGTAAGGTGTCCTTCCCGCGATTTTTGAAAAAAAAAAAAAAAAAATTGAATCGGATTATTCACTTAAAAATTATTATGGAGGCGGGGGGGGGGGGCAGACAGACCGACAGACATTTTTCCTTATCTCAATACTCTACTTCCCAATTTTTAATTTTTCAATATTTATTTAATTATCATTTTTATTTCTGACTTTTTTTTGTTTTTCGCGATATTTTTAAGATGCATTAAGCCTTCTTTCATGCTTTTTTTCTTCTTACTCTAACTTTCGCTTAGAAAGCAGGCTAAAAACGAGAACAACGTGTCTAAAATTGTTTTTGAGCTTTGATAATCATTTTAAGTATTCGCATAGACATAAAAAACAGCTTTTAACCCTATATCTCTTCTTGAAACCGCTTGGCTGGGAAATGCGGAGCAAAATAGCTTTTTAGCAAAACAGCTCAGGAAATTCGCAATTTTGGCGGAGCAACTCCGTAAGATGCGGAGCAGATGGTAACTCTGTTTCAGCTTGTATTGCATGGCAACTAACAGGAGCTCCGCTCCTGCACTTTTCAAATTCAGGCGATGTCGATGTTTCCGAGAGTTCAAAGTTTTTAGGTCAATTTATAGATACCATCGATTTTTTTTTTCTCATTTTGAAGATCGATGATGTTAAACATTGATGCTTGTCAATCGATGTCGCTTCTCTGTGAGAAATTTTATTATAATTTTCAATTAAAATATCAAAACATCAACATCGGAAAAACATCGAACCCAAAACATCGATTTTCCAAAAACATCGAAAGAAAAAAAACGATGTTAAAAATATCGATGTTTCCAAAACATCGACATCGATGTCGCACCCCTAATTGAGAACTAACTACTGAACTTGCATTAATTTTATCCGTAAATTGTTCTTGTGCATCTTGAACAGCTGACATCGAACATTTAGCATGTTTACTTTGGTAGTTTCATCTGGACTACAAACTTGTGACTTGGTTCCTGCTAAGTCGCTGTCATTAAACACAATTGTACCAGCAGGTCGAACTCCTGTTCTAGAGAATTCATTCACAGAATATTGGTCCAACTGCCAGTTTGTCCATAAGAGTCGCATTACAGTTATCCTATTTTATATTGGGTAATGGACCTCATTGGATGTTCTCGCATCCACGTATCATAGGTTCGATTGAAATATGTGGACAGAGACTTGAAAAAGGCCACGTCTAAGGTCTGTAAACGATGCTTAGTGTGTGCTGGAAGAGGAAGCATTATTACACCGTTATCGTTAGCCAAGTTTATAGCATAGCGTCATATCATCATTCCTACAAACAGCTTAGGCTTTTTCCATTATTTTTCCCGCCTAAAAACCACATTTCCCATTTTAGACATCTTCTAAAAAGAAGAATGATATAAATTAATGTAGCTTGTAATTAATAAAAAAATCTGCTGAAAAAAGGTTAACGAGCACAAATTTCAGTTAAATTAAAAAAAAAAAAAATAAGGAATTGTATCTAACAAAACTGAAATTGAAGCTTCTGGCTAAAAAGAATAGAATAATTTTTTTATGAGGTTAAAGCTTCTAAGCAACTTACTTAATATAAACAAGTGTGAATGCTTTAATAAGCCTTAATTTATATTTTAAATAATCCTAAATGAGAATTTTAATGGCACCGCTAAATTATTCTCTATAAAAAAATTAAAATGTTTTCTTGAATTTCATGTTCTTAAACTGGACTAACGGTCCTTGTAATTAATAAAATAATTATTCAACAAGTAACGTGAACAAGCATAAATTTTAGTCAAATTGAAAAACTATGTTTAACAAAACTGAAATTGAAGCCAACTGGATAAAAACCTAGTTTTATGTGTGGCAGTTTGTAGAAAGTGTGCTTGAAAAAAAACAAAACGTCAGGATGAATTTTCTGAATTAGTGTTAAAATAAGCTGAAAATAATCCTAACTACGTATAAGTTACACTAGTCATTGATTTTATAACGTGATAAGTAAAAAGGCTTGTTTGATTACATATTCTCAAATTGGACCATCTGTCCGATATAGGAAAATTGTTTCGGCCCAATAAAGGAAAACAAGCTATTTTTTATGCTTTTGTTTATACCTTGCCAACAAGCTTCTCAATCGTGCATGCAAATACATTGCTGTAAATACATTGCATCAAATGCTGTTTATATTACTATAAAAGCAATTTTCTCAGTTCACAAATTTTAGTATTATTCTACTAGATACAAGTTCTCAAATTAAGATCGAATAGGTTTTAACACAAATCACATCGTAACTGAAGCTATTCAGATCAAAATGTGACGAAACTTCATCCTCAAAGGTTTCACACACAAATCTTTGTATTTCCTCCTTTCGAGTGTAGCACTGACCTCCACGCTAGATTTTAAGCCCCCGGTTCAATTTAAGCAGCGGTCCAATACAGGTGGTTTTCTCCTACTACATGAAACACTCATGAAAAACGTCTCATCTAAATATGTATTTCAATCACTTTTAAATCAAATTCAAGAAAACCACTGAAATATATTTGAGTTTGCGATTGCCATTATGTATATTGATTACGCATTAAAAGTGTAAGATAGCATCCAGACATTGTGAATGTCGTTACATTCTCTCATTATTAAGTTTCACGAAAAAACTGCCATGTTGTTCCTCTCTTCACAGCTCATAGATACTAAGTAATAATTTTAAAGGGTTACTTTTTGATTGCTTAAAAGGTCACATATTATGTCTGTGAAATTTCTTAAGAAAAACATTTGCACGTTACCCTTTGAAAGTGCCTTTTCAACATGGGTGTCCAGACGGGAGGCCACAGGAGGTCACTGTGGTCTTCCGAAAAATTCCTCATTCGAGACATTTTGATGATGACAGTACGAAATATGGAGACAATTTTTGTCTTACGCTTTTGTTATTATTATTATTATTTTTTTTTTGATGAGGCTGAATTTTTCTTTTCATTAGACCTTATTCATGTATGATACATATGCTTGCTCGTTTTTATCATTCTGTAAAATTAGAAATTCATTCGGCGCATTGAGAATTTTTCACCTCCCGAAAAGTTCTTCTAAAAGGAAATTCTTTTTAAAGTGGAAAGGCATAACGTGTGTTGTTTTCTGCAATATAGAAGAGTTTTTTTTTTGTTTTTTTTTCGTTTTTTCCCAACGTGAATGTTGAAAGTCAATTTCTTTTTTTTTTTAAGTTTATGACATAAAACCTTTGTTTATGAATCGTAAAAAAATAGATGACATTATCAGCATCACGAAACTTCGCAAGTAAAGGAAATAAAAACGTTTTTTTAAATATCATTTATAAGTTTATGTCATTAGCATACATTGCTTTACTTTATTCTGTTTCAATGATGGTTCTGGAGAATAGTGACGAATCAGACTAAAAGCTTTAACATCGAGTGACTTTAAAGGAGTTACTAAAAACGAGTTAAGTTCACTATATTTTCTTGGCCTTCTAAAATTTATGCGATATTTAATTTTTTTTTAAACGTTAATTGTCCAACACAATTTGTATCTAAGTACCTGGAAGACCAAACCTCGCTGGGCTTTAAGAGAATTATTTTTTGCCAACTCGTGTTTTCTAAGGTTCGATACTTTTTCAAATATACTTGAAAAGCATCACGTTAACGAAATATTAAGGTTCTCGATGCTTCTAAGAAACGAGAGATATACATGTAATCACTTCATCAGCATTATATTCATTTCAGCTATAAGAAGCCTACTACTGAATATTGGCTGCCACTCCCCCACAGTCATCCACCTAGGGAAGCTCTGTACTCGTTCCGTATAAATATTTAACGCACAGTTTTGCCAAAAAAGTAGTTTCTAAGACCAAACATGGCGACAATAAATATGAAAAAAATGATTAAAAATGCGCCGCTACCTGCCTACCTACCTAGTAGAGCAGATTTTAGATTTAGACTATTTAAAAAAAACTATTCTATGAACTTGCGAAACTTAGACTAACCATCAAACTCATCGTATTTTACCTAAAACAAATTTATTAGTATGGGATAATACGAGACACCTGTCTCTTATTACCCCTACAAAAATAAAAATGAGGTAATAAGAGACTGGCCCACAACCTGTAAATAAAGGAGACTTTCAAGATTTCAAAAAATAGTACTGGACAGAAGTTTACACATTAATAACTCACAAACACTTCACCTACAAAATATCGCGAACTTTTAA
Organism: Uloborus diversus; assembly: GCF_026930045.1. Taxonomy (NCBI): domain Eukaryota; kingdom Metazoa; phylum Arthropoda; class Arachnida; order Araneae; family Uloboridae; genus Uloborus; species Uloborus diversus. The sequence continues at coordinate 71,202,231 of NC_072736.1, read as the reverse complement.
GGTAAGATCAACGTAAAGGTTTTTTTCATTGCATGACAAAAAAAAAAAAAAAAAAAAAAACTTCAAAACAAGTTATAAACTTTTAAATAAGTGATAAGTGTATTGTAGTAAAGCATACATATGGTTCTTTATATTACATATTTTTAAAGTTGCCTAAGAATTTTTTTTTTTTTTTTTTGTGATTTTTTGACTGCGTCTCTTATTACTCCTGTCTCTTATTACCCCGGCCTCCCCTCCTTTTTGTTTCCACTGTACAATTTTTCTGTTATTATTTAAAAGACTTTGAACTTGGAGCCAATTTTACTGTGGGTAAATCGGTTTTTAACCCAAAACTTACTTTCATACTATGTCGCGATTCACGATTTTATCCCAATCGAGATTTTCATTTGGAATAAGTACTTTTCGTGTAGTTGGTCACTTTACGGCAGAAAATGCTACATACAGCATGCTTTCCATAAAAACTGCTGATCCACAAGCCACTCCAACAAATTCTAACAACAAAATATAAAGTCTCTGGACATATGTTTTTTCGAAATAAAATTTATATGCGTTATTTAAAAAAACTTATAAAGCTATTTAAAATGTAAAAAAAGAAAATAAGTAAATAAAATAAAATAAGACGGTCAAGCAATCGTTTTGCTTTAAAAAAAAAGCCTTACATCGACTTACATAGTGCTTTTGAATTTGTTTTTAGCCAAGCGTGATTGAAATGAGCCAAAGTGGCTAATATCAGACAAGCCTAAAAACACTAAGCAAGTTTAAAATTTTAAAGCGAGAAGAGACAAATTTTCATTGTTAAGGTTGCAAATTGTCTGCCTTATGTGTCAATTCACAATTTTTTTTCAAGGCTTTGTATTAAAAAACTTTTTTTTTTTGTAAAAATTCGCATTTTTATAGAAAAAACACTGATGTAGATGAACTTAGAATCCTAAACTACAATTAAATCCAAAATTTCATCCAAATCGTTAGAGCCGTTTTCGAGATACGTAATATAAATATGTATACATACCCACAAGAATTGCTCGTTTAAAGATATAAGATATACAAAAAATATATATACATTTTATTTAGCAGAAGTAAGAGACTTTTCAGAAAAAGTTTAAATTAAAGCTTGGGATAAGTGGTTGAATTATGTTCACTTACTTTACAGTAAGCAGTAATACTTTAAATATCTGTCACGACATGTCTGATTTTCTCTGCATGGATCGCAAGAAATCCAAAATTTGCTACACAAAGCACCTGAGTAATAACGTTATTTAAAATCAATTTATAAGATGAAATCTCTAAGCTTGCTTGGCGCCGAATTACTTTATCCAATCCACCGATTTTGTACACCTCATCTGCCTGCGGAGAAAAGTGAAATGTAATAATAATTATTAACAAAGAAACTAAAGGATTTACTCCTTTTTTTCATGGACAGGAAATGGCTTTTGAAAAATTAAAATAATTTAACCGGTTTGTATTGAGTTCATTTAAGGAGTAGTCTACCTTCAAAAGAAAAAAATTATCAAATCTTGTGATTGAGTCTAGGGCTTGTGTAAGGTAGTAGAAATGACAGGGCTAGTCCATTTACTAAATACTCACAGGTTTTCACGGAAATGTAGCTGATGTGGTTATCCATAATCAATAAAACAGGATCGGTTTTCTTTGACTTAGTGATTTTACCAAACTCCACCAATCAAAACCATATAAGAGCTGACAAAATGCTCCTAATGACCACCAATGCTCAAGCTGAAGATTTATTCTCAACTCGGATAAATAAATTTAGAAGATAATTGTTTTGAAACTGAATTGTTGTTTAAAAACGTCATTGAATGGTTTCGGAAAATGTATGTTTTGCATTAATTATTTTAATGCAATTAAAAATGCATAAAACCGAACATAAAAATGTTATAATTAGAAACATTTAAATACCTTAATAATTGCTACTGCACAGAATTACACGGCAAAAATTAGGCAGAATTTTAAGCTTAACAGACATATTTATATACTTCCATGAGGCTTATAACGTGTTTCGTGCAAATGAATTTGCCATGAACATATATACCACTCATATATTTATCTGAGACAAAAGAAATACCCGTTAAAATTTGAAAAGTTGACATTTTATTTTAACATGAAGTTTTATAAGAAACGAAAGGCGGAAAATATCCCCAAACAACACACACCCAGACGAAACACACTAGTATTATGTCATTTTCTTCACAGCAAGAAGTCAAGTTGCCCTGAAAATGGCAGTACCATATACACTACCAGATGTAAATAGTGAACACGGAAACACAAGAACGCAGAATTATACCACTTTCCCCGAAACATTCAAGAAAATCATTTATCAAGTGTAATGATTTTCTAGAACATCTGAAAATTTCTTAAAACCTGACTAGAAGTAAAATATCATATGAAAAAAAAATAAAATTACACATTTCATGAAACAAATCATAAAATCCTCAACAATAGTCAAGTACACATATTTATTGGATATTGTATAAACTAATTAAGGCGATAACTTTTATTTTATTATTTTTTAAATCCTTGGGGGCTTTTTAATGCACATGGCACGAAAATTTTGCTGAAAAAGCATGAGCATTAAAATAGTTTTGTCCATTAAAAAATAACCCTTCTTTCTCTGCTGCAGGTTTTTCATTACGTTCTGAGAAAAAATATTAAAGATTTTTTTTGCATAAAGTTCATTCTAATTAGATGCTTCCATAGAAGTTTAGTTAAATCAATTGTTTTGAAAAAGATTAAAGGGGAAAACCCTAATACTTCAGCTAATGTTATTAAATTCTTCTTTCGAGCTTAAGATAAAAACTATTTAAATTCATACAGAAGATATGAATGAAAGATTCTTACTAACAGCTTTTCTCGAGATATTTATGATATTGCGAATGATAAATCAAGTAAAAAAAAGGAAAGAATTACCATTGCAAACTGTCTATGCTAGATTTCTCTGTTTTACCCAAAATGAGACGCGTGGAATGAATTGTTTTAAATTTTTCGGTAGTTTCACAAATCACCGAGTAGAGTATTCTATCTGATGAGTTACGAGTTTGAAATTTAAATGAAATTTAAATAAATAAATTAGTAGCGAAAATATATTTAGTACCCTTCGCCCCCACCCCTCCCCACAAAAAAAAGAGAATTGGTGCAGTAACCTTATGACTTATTTTCATCAACGTTATGCTTTTAAAAGTAGGGGAAAGTGGGGCAAAGTCAAATAGTTAAGATGATTGAGCTTTCTCAAAAATTTCTCTTGAAAATTACAGTACATAAAGAAAGGACATTGTATTTTCTGATAAAACTTGCATTGAAACATTATATTTTTTTTCTGTAAGTTTGTGCCAAGGAAAAGTTGACATTTTTATTTTTTTTTTCACAGGGAAAAATGAGAAATGAAATATTTTTTTAATGAAATATTTTATATCGGGTTATAAGACACATTTTTGATCAAATGACTCCGTAAATAAAAGGTTGGATGAAGAAATGAAAGAATTCTGTAACAATGAAGGAATAACTAAATAAATGAATAAACTAATATAAGAATGAAACAAATGAGTGAGTAAAAGAAAGGACGAATAAGAAAAAAATGAATGAATGAATATGTATGGGAGTTGTTAAATAAGAAAATATAAATGAATTTATTAACAGATGAATACGTAAGTGATATCGTAAATGATTGAGAAAATAAATCCAATTAACCATTTCACTTTGTTCACATGTACTTGATCAATTAGACAAATTATTATAAATTCAAAGCAGTGCAAAATTTACTAAATAAATGCTGACAAAATAATAGAAGATCTGCATTAATATTTAAAATTTTAAGAACAAAAATTTTATCATTTTGTAATAACGGAAATACTTTTTGAGTTACAGCAAAATATTACAACATGAGTATCAATTTTATACTTCAACAGTATTTTCAGGCGTTTTAATCTTCTACGGTATTTTTTTCTTGACTGGAATGGACTACAATCCCGTGGGCAGGTAAAAAGCTGTAACTGCAAATTTTTCAATATATATATATATATATATATATATATTGCATTTTTGTCATCTATTGTACTTTAGCTTTATTATTCTAGCTTCATAATTTGGTTTCCTCGTAAAAAAGACGCGAGAAAAAAAGTCTCATTTCAACATTTCCATATTGTTAGTATTGAATCCAACATACATTTCTTCAGATATCTTGCAAATTCCTTTCTGCAGATACTTCGGTTTACCTGTATACGACAGTACATGTGTTACTATTTAGTTAAAGAATTACCAGATAGGTGGTGCTAAAAGCAGAGTAAATAGTTTGTCATTTCATTTGTCCCGCTCTTTCACTTTGCTTCACATTCCCCTACTGCAAGAGAACTTCTTCAAACAAATCCACATTTTCGTCGCGACTAATAGAATTGCCATCATTATTTCCCATCGGAACAGCGAATAAGAAAATGCGATACTATCAGTATAATTAGCATAATAACTCAAATAAGCACCAAACGATAAAACGATGGAATCGATATAAATCGTAACAGCGTAATTGCCGTTTTAATTGCGTCACTGTTAAAGAATCGCCGTGTTCGTAAATAGCTGCTAATTCAAATGACACCCGTGATTTTTCGTTGAAGCGCTTTTCAATCTTAAGTGCTCTAAATTGGTATACGCTCTTGAATAAACGTTCATTACTTAGTGAAAATCACCAGAAACGTGTTTTAATGAGAATTTCCTCAATCTGCGATTAAAATCCACTCGTTTATTTATGTATTGAGAATACATGTTTTCTATTTATCCATCAATAGATAGTCTGTTCTGAAAGTATGTTTACAACTCCCAGAGATAATTTTTTTATTCAACCTTTTTTTAAAAAATATTTTAGTAAGAATGGGACTTTTATCAAGAGAAACCTAGTAGTAGTATTGGGCTTTTATCCATTTAGAGATTGACACGATGTTAGCTACGTTTATTTATTTATTTGTTTTTTTTTTTTTTTTTTGAATTAATGAATGAAATGAGAAGCTTAGCTACTTGTTGAAAAAATAAGTAAAAATAAGTTAAATAAGACATTTATATAGGATATCACTGTGTTCAAAATTCTTTATTAATTTGTTAATTGTAATTCTGAGTGGATTTCTGTTATAAAAAGACGTGCAAAAAATCAATTTTTGAGCTGCGGGAATAGGCCCAGGAAATTTTGTGGAGTAAACCCAGAAGTTTGGGGACTTTTGGGAGTAAACAAACTTTGTTTTTTCTACTTTGGTTCTAGGATTAAAATATGACTATGTAAGATTTTTTCAGATAATAAAATTACTATAAAAATGTATGTTCCCAGTATAGATCAAGCTATTTTAAATTGAATTCAAACTAAAACTTGAAACACGTTTGCTAAACAAAGTTTTTTTTTTTTTTTTGAAAGAAATTCAGTGTTAGTTGAAGTACAAAAGTAACTACGTAAGCAACTCTTGATAACCAAACAAATACTACCGATGGTAATGATTTGTTTTAATTATATTATTAAGCATTGCTAAATATACAAAAAATCATTTTGATGTTCAATTGTAGATTAGTGTTTATAAAAATACTATACATTCAAATCAATCAGTTAAATATTTAATTGCAAATCAATGCAAAATCAGTAGTTTTAAAACTCGTCTTTTTGGCACATCTTGTTTTGAAAAAAAAAGTTGCATTATTTGCATTTAAAAGAGTAGAGTGTTGAAATTTTAAAAGCATAAGGAATAAAGATTGAAAGATAAATGAACTTCTCCTGTCTTTAATTTACTTGAAAGTTCCCGGGATTAAACCCGTTTGTGTCCTCATTTGAACAGTTTATAAGTGCATAGTGAGATGACCAAGAACAAGTTCCTACCAACAAAATGGAAATCTCAGTTGCATTAAAGAGTGCGTTACACAGTGTCATCAGCAATGAATGCAAACAGCTGATGGAATTCTTGGTTGAATAATAAGAGCTCTGATTCTGACGCCGCAAAGTATTAGTTTATGTATTTTTTGTCTGAAAACGAATTTTTTTCTTATTATCTAATTGTATGACTTTGTATAAACCACTATCGCTACAAACTTTTGGATTATTCTGTTATAGTACAGTAAAATTAGCTCAAAAAATGGCCAAACCCAAACATCCCAAAAAAAAAGTGAAACCTGTTGTAAATTACTTCTTACCCTTCCAGCAAGAAGGGGAGGGGGGGGGGACGAAATAATCCTCTATTTAAATAAAAATTTCTATTACTTAAAAAAAATTCTCAAACGTCGCAGAAACCACTCTATAATAGTAAAACAATAAACTCTCACAGAAAAAAATTCTAATTAACAGGGGTGCACAGGCGGGGGGGGGGGGGGGATGGGCGGGGTCCATGGAGCAGCTTTGCGTCATTGAAATTTTTAAGGCAGTTTTTTCAAGGGGTATTTCTTTCTTTTTTAAGGACTTTTATTCTGGATGGGTACTCCGTCACATTAAGGGGTGCGCCATCGCTTTGAGGGGGGGGGGGGGTCACCCTGAATTTACATTCTAAAATTAACTATTGTAGTGAAGTTTACGAAAAAATTTCCCTGACTTAAACTTTTCCGAAGTACAAAATGCCTCACAATGATATGGTAATATCAGAATGATAATTCTAAAAGATCTAAGCGAGCTCAGTAACCAAATTATTTGTGACTGGAGTTATTAAACTGTTTAGAGCGCTGGAAAACAAAATTCCTGTGCAGCATAAAAAAAAAAGTCCAAATTGACCAAAGTTTCCCTCCCTACTTCTTCTGGATTAACTTACTTCAACTTTTCTACAATCTTTTGCCACCACCGTAAGGGTGGGGCAAACCGGAATTGCCAATAGTGAGACGGGCAATGCTGCAATTCTGCACCCTCTAAGTCGGTGGGGGTTCTCATTTGCAAACACCAAGCTACCTCTTTTACGCAGCTGGTTATGTGAATTATGCTAAATGTGCGGACATATACTTGCAACACTATCTGAAACTTTTGAGTACATTGTGCGATAAAAAAAATTTGATCACATCAAACATCAGCTAAAACATCAGCTATCCAACGATCTAACGCAGTGACAAAGTCAGGTGGTCTAGAACCTATAGTGATTCAACGATAGAATAAGTCTTGATGAGAGCAATGAGCAATACAACAATAGATTGCTAAATATTTACACCTTTTTGTCTCCCAGTTTAGAAATCACAACCCGTTTCTAAAGCCCCCAAAAGTTTCTTCCCTCTCAAGTGGGTAGTGGTATTGCTCGTTGATGATAAGGTGAGTTGCGATGAGACCTTTAACGTTCGGGTAGTAACATCAAAGGATATTGAAGGCAAACAATTTTGTGGCATTTCTTTGTAAAGGAGGTAAGCAGTTATGTCTTTAGCTTCTGTTACGAGAGTAGTTACTATCTGTAAAGATGTGTAAGCACAAACCATCTTTTACACCGAATGGTATGAACAGTAAAAATGGAATAACAAATTGCTAAAAACTTCTGGTACGAGTTATGCGCTGATCCTCCATCAGTATTTGATGAATCTGGTTTCAGAAGGAAAGATCCTGTATCGTTAAAATGCTATTATCTGAAGCAAAAGGTTCATCCAACATCACAGAACGAACAGCTGGTGTCATATATGAGGCAGTGAGAAGCAAAGGGATGTAAGTGGACATTTTCAAGTTTTGAATAAAATGTGTTTAAAGATAAGATCCTAGGTAGGCTTTCATTGATTTTCTTTCCTAATTCAAGCTGTATAGAAGCAACTACCTCGTCTACTAGTACCATTTCTTGCCCCAAGATAGAGGAGAGGTTCACCAACCATTTGTACTGGTTATCTCCAAATTTTTAATTTTGCCACTTACATCCCTTTGCTTCTCACTGCCTCATATGTAATAGATGGAAGATGCCTGCTTGATCATATTTTTGGTAATGATATGTAAGCTTCAAGGAAATATGCCAGCAACGCAGTGTATAGGTCATTTGTAAGTATCGGAAAGAGAGTGTCATTTTTGATGGGTGCAAAGAAAGCACCACAAAAATATAATCTGCGTCCTATTACAACAGCCATGCCTTCTGCTCTAGAAGACTTTCTGCGTCTCAAATCTTGTGCTTGCTCTGAGGGATTCATTGGATATAGTGAATGTTTGAAAAGTCTGAAAGTGGACTGAAGTGCTCAATTATATGCACAAACTGTGTTAGACATAGCTGCAACAATAACGACTTTGCTGTGGATCTAGATTCCAAAAAACATCTTGATAACGAAGACTTTTTGTTACAAGCTTAGGAGAAATCATTTGAAAGCAAAAAACAGTTCAGCGTAATGTTTCTGACCATTCAATCAAATGTGCACCATCAGAGGGGGAGGGGGGAAGGATAATATTTTAGTATATAATTTCGTTTAGGGACCTGAGCTACTGTTCTTATGGCGGTGGACAGTCCTGATTTAATACATTTTAGATTTGCGTGAAATAATACTTCTACTTGAAATAAAAGGTGGGGGGAGGGGGGGCTGAGGATTTATTTTATTTGGCAGAGGAGGGGTTCTGTAGCTTTGAGAGGAAGTGTTCTCTATTATTTTGAGCTTGGGTTGCATTTAATATGAATATGCAAAACCAATCACGCTACGTCAATAATTAACTGCAGCTGAATAAATGAACTTTAATTTCTGTAGTTACATTAAATTTTAACAATAGATAGTTATAAGAAACATCAGGGAAAAATTTGTGAGACACCCAGAGAGGGGCGTTCCGAACTCAAAATTTTGGGAAGGCGGAAATTCTCAGTGTGCCAAACTAAACTCAAAATTTTTCGAATTGTCAGACAGAGTTTGACGTATTACGATAATTTTGCCGAATCGTCAGACAAAATTTGCCGAGTTACCGTAATTTTGCCGAATTTTTAGATAAAATGTGCCGAATTATGAAAATTTCGGTCAATTGTCAGACAATATTTGCCAAATTTTGATTATTTTTCTGAATGTTCAAAAGTTACCGAATGAGGAAATTTTTGGAAATTCACAGTGGCCTCCTGAAACCTCTGATTGGGGTTCTTTTGCACCAATATAATACAAACAATTATAATGTATTTTTTCTTCTTTACGGGAAGTTTCCAAACTCCCATTAAAAAGGCAGTCTTGTTCATGCAACCAAGTGCATTATGGGAGCACGGGAACTCACACGCGTAAAACTACCTTCCTGCGCAGAATCTGACCACTTCTCCCCACTCACTGCTTTTGTTTTAACAAGAACAAGGAGCTTTCGAATACAAAGTTCTGTCATTTTATAAAATTAGTTAAGATTTTCTTCCTTGGACTTTTCTTTAACTTTTGTAATTTTGAGCTTTTTTAATTAATCGCGTATGATATAGAAGAAAGTAAAATCATGCATCCAATTAATCATATATTTTTCAACGATACATACAGGTAACAAAAAATCCGGCCTCGTCAACTTGAAAAACTAAAAGTAAGCAATATCAAGATTCAAATGGTAAATTTTAATTGCCACGGCAACTTCACTGTTTTCCCTGTCGTACTTTTTTTCTGATGATTGCAAGGACTTTCAGCTAAGAAAAGTAATGAAAAAAATGCATGTGCTTAATTTGTTTTTCTTTTAACATAATTTAATTTATCGAAGCGTAAAGAGCTTTATATTTTCCGCATAACTCGGTATAGAAAAAGGAGGTATGAGATTTATGAAAAATATTTCTTTTTTTCATCGAACGAACCGTTCTCTGGCATTCTTATGAAATTTGCTTTTTAATTACATCTGTGTTCTGAAGCATATCACCGGATTTTTTTTTTAAATTGAGAAATACTACTAGGCATTATATAATAATATTCTTTCCTTTTTTGTTTAATTTCTAAATCCTGTCTTTAAATGTAACGAGCTGATGTGTGAATCACATGACTTCCTTTTACTCCAATTTCATGTCATTTTCCCATTATTGGTAATTTTAATGTGATTTAATAGTTTACTCTGTAAATATTTCCTACAGTGGCCAAATTGAAACCAGATTTAAAACTTAAAAAAAATCGCCAAATTTGTCACCAAGTTAGCGACAAAACTTGGCGATCAAAAGACTGGCGATATATCGCCAAGTGTTCGCCAAATTATAACACCACTTGAGTTTACATCAAAATTATCAATGATTTCCCCCAAAAGGGGGCAAAAGACCCCCTTAAGAACATCTGAATGCAACCAAAAGGGGAGGTGCACAACTAGATCCCACTAGGAGTCTACGTACAAAATTTCAACTTTCTAGGACAAACCGTTCTTGAGTTATGCGACATACATACGCACATACACACATCCGCACATACGTACATACGCACATACATACATACGTACGTACAGACGTCACGAAAAAATTCGTTGTAACTAACTCGGGAATCGTCAAAATGAATATTTCGGGTGTCTATACGTTCTTAGGCACTTATCCATGTGGTGGATTTGAAAAAAAAAAAAAAAAACTCAACATTCATTCGGGGGTGAGCAAAATGGAAATTAAGGTTGATTTTTGAGTGAAAATTCTTTCGGGAAAATAATACTTAAGTAAAAAAAAAAAAAGTAAGAAAAAAGAAATCGTTTGTTTTTCCCCTGTTGCCAAAAAATAATTTTGAAAATGAATTACTGTACTTTCAAAAATAAATAAAAATAATGTGATTCAATGATTAACTCTCTAAATATTTCCATCGGTGGCCAAGTTAATACCAAGTTATTTAAAAAAAAAATCGTCGCCAAGTTGGCGAAAAAACTTGGCGACCAAAAGCTTGGCGATACGTCACCAAGTGTTTACCAAATTATAACACCACTTAAGTTTGCATTGATATTAACAATGATTTCCCCCCAAAAAGGTGCAAAAGACCCCCTTAGGAACATCCGAAAGCAACCAAAAGGGGAGGTGCACAACTAGACCCCACTACGAGTCTATGTACCAAATTTCAACTTTCTAGGACATACCATTTTTGAGTTATGCGAGATACATACGCACATACGCACATACGCACATACGCACATACGCACATACACACATACGCACATACATACAGACGTCACGAGAAAAGTCGTTGTAATTACCTCGGTGATGGTCAAAATGGATATTTCGCGTGTCTATACATTCTTAGGCACTTTTCCGCATGTGGTCGAATCGAAAAAAAAACTCAACATTCATTTGGGGGTGAGCAAAATGGAAATTAAGGGCGATTTTTGAGTGAAAATTTTTTCGCGAATACAATACTTCCTTTTTTGTAAAAGGAAGTAAAAATAGTTAGAAATGCATTTTTTCTGATAAAAATATACATAAGTTTTTTGAACAAACGTGTTTGGAAAATATCGTAGAACAAGAGCTAAAAATGAAAAAAAACGAGCTGATGTGTGCATCACATGACTTCCTTTTACTCCAATTTAATGTCATTTCCCCATTATTCGCTATTTTAATGTGATTCAATATTTATTCTCTAAATATCACCAACAATGGCCAAATTGAAACCAAAAAATAAAAAAAAACTCCGCCAAATTTGTCGCCAAGTTGGCGACAAAACTTGGCGACCAAAAGACTGGCGATATATCGCCAAGTGTCCGACAAATTATAACGCCACTTGAGTTTACATCGAAATTAACAATGATTTCCCCCCAAAAAGGTGCAAAAGACCCCCTTAGGAACATCCGAAAGCAACCAAAAGGGGAGGTGCACAACTAGACCCCACTACGAGTCTATGTACCAAATTTCAACTTTCTAGGACATACCATTTTTGAGTTATGCGAGATACATACGCACATACGCACATACGCACATACGCACATACACACATACGCACATACATACAGACGTCACGAGAAAAGTCGTTGTAATTACCTCGGTGATGGTCAAAATGGATATTTCGCGTGTCTATACATTCTTAGGCACTTTTCCGCATGTGGTCGAATCGAAAAAAAAAAACTCAACATTCATTTGGGGGTGAGCAAAATGGAAATTAAGGGCGATTTTTGAGTGAAAATTTTTTCGCGAATACAATACTTCCTTTTTTGTAAAAGGAAGTAAAAAGAAAAAGAAAAATCAACATGAAATCAGTAAATGTACTATTACGTGTACAGCTAACCATTCTTATCCCCAACGCAAAAACCCTGAAAAAATAGGTAGGAATGTGGAGCAAAGTGAAATACTTTACATTACGTACCTTTTTTCAAATAGAAAGAATTGGAAGTTTGTTTTGAAAATTATAGTACATAAAGAAGGAACAATGCATTTTTTTTATAAAACTTGCTCAGCAATTTTTAATTTTTAGCAGACAGTTAGTACTTTAAAAAAATGAACATGATTATCTTTTTTTTCGTGAAGGAAAAAAAATGTTTCTAATGAGACATTTTCAATGTGATCGTTAGAAATATTTTTGATCGAAAGGAGTGAAGAAATGGTAGATGATGAGTAATTAATTGATTAATATATAAAGGATCACCAATGCTGGAATAAGATGACTAATGATTAAGAAAGTATGTAAAAGAATGAATAAATATCTGAACTGTTAATTGAATTAATTTCAATGATTCAATCTAATTGATAAATGATTGAAAAAGTAAACAAAATGGAGAAAATTGAAAAAAAAAAAGTTTCTAATGAAGCATTTTCAATTTGATTGTTAAAAACATTTTAGATCAGATGGAGTAAATATGCAAATATATGATAGCAATAGATGATGAGTAATTAATTTATTAATACATGAGGGACAAACAATGCATGAGTAAAATAAAGAAAGAATAAGAAAATAAATGAAAAATGAATAAATCTCTGAATTATTAAATAAAGGAATGTAAATGATTAAATTAATAAGTGAATGAATGCATAAATAAATTGATAAATGATTGAAGAAGTAAAGGAAATAAATTATTTCACTTTGTCCAGCATGCACTTGACTGCTGGTGTAAGAGGGCCACTAATACCTCCATAATTTCGACTTGGGACTAAAGGAAGGGAAGATCTCCAGTACTTGGGAACCAAGGCAACTGCTAGCGACCGACCCCAGGACTCTTTGATCCATGGGCTTTATTTGCATACAGTCGGAGAGTATTTCATGCTGTTGGACTCTGAATCCGGAACTCGAAGATACCGAGTTCAGCTTCTTGTCCACCGAGATATCCCCCATGGTAGTTGGGGAAAACCTAACCTGGCTACGCAGTAGGGTGGGCCGAAAAAAGGATATTTTCTAGAGGAAACTTCCAATAGCAAAGAAAAGTTGTGTATTGACATCTTAAACATAGGAACATTGCCATCTACAACAAATAATTTAAAAAATAATAATATTTATGTCTTCAGATCGCGTATTAGCAGCAAAATTTGAAAAAAAAAAAAAAAAAAAAGGTAAAAAAATGATCTATTTCCAAACATTTTTGAAAAATTTTTGTTCAAAGACGGTTTAAATGCTTTTAATACTCTTTTCATATATCTTTGAAAATATATACATTCCTTTACAGTTTTTAGTTCGATCATTAGCCATAAAGTTACGTAAAATTAACCAAAAGTCGATGTTTATAGCTTATTTTGCACATTGCGGTGTTTCTTTATTTATTAATTAATTTTTTTTTGATCCCAGATTTAAAAAAATGCATTAAATGTGCACTGTACAGTTCTTTGCTGGAAATGTGAGTATATTTAATTGCAACAACAATCCAGAACAGACCTAAAGTAGGTGGCTGCACTTAGTGTTGTACCCAGCAATTTCCAAGAATAGCATTTTATTTACATGGCTTATATATTTGTAAAGTAACTTAGAGTAACTATTTTATTTTAAACAAGTTTTTACGTTTCGGTCAAGGTTTGAAGTAGGACATAGACACAGTTTTGGCATTGATGTGGGCAAAAATGTGAAGTTTTTAATATAGATTCATCTCTTGCGTTTTAATACCTCAAATGAATTTCTGCGAATTCACTGACTAGTTCCACAATCCTTTCAACTGCCTGAATTTGACAGGGGAATTTTAAGAATGCATACTTAAGCAAATGTATAGTTTATAGAAATGATAAAATATCCTTGTTATCCACTTCATCACTGAAGTGGAGGTGGGTATACACATTGATCAATCAATTAAATGTTTAACTGGTATAGTTCGAAGCTTCAAATCTTAGTATTGGTGGAGAAAATACTCTTATAGCTATAGAAGCGTTTCCTGATAGATAATCTTTTGTGCTGTACTGTACACCATAATGCAATCCAATACCCTTTTATTTCGCCTCTAGTCCACTGCCATGACTAATAACAATTTCTAAAAAATGACAAAGCATTTCTTTGAATCTCCGGATCCAAGATGTTTAAAAGATCATCAGACACCTGACTTGTAGATTTTGTAACTTTAAATAACTGTACAGGTCTACAGAAGTTCGATCTCTTCTTTGAATTTTAATTGCATCGAACCATACTTTGCAAAGATATAATTTACGAGCTTAGTAGTTTAGTTTGAAAAATGTACAGCCCGAGTACTCCGTTAGCACGTGTTAAGGAATGCTAATGACTGAAAAATCTTGGTTTTGGGAGAGCGAGTTCAATTTTGCACTTTCGTTTCTGTATTACATTGACAATATATCAAACACATTTTTACTCGCTTTTTAAATAAGTTTTTGAAAATTCGATTTCTTCGGACCGTGTTCTATCGAAGTTAATAATATCTATCGAAGTTAATAAACAGTTGAAGTTTTACTCATAATTCAGTTAATCTTTCTCTTTTACACTTTGGCTGTAAAAAAGGTTATTAAGCTGGTTAGTGAGTCGATAGGTTGGTGTTTTGGCATGAGACAAGATATGGATTAGTGTGAAAAGTTTGATGCTCGCGATCATCAGTGTAAAATTTGAATCATCAGCTCAACTTCAAACCTTGATCCAAACGTAAGAACTAGATTAAAATAATATAGTTATTGTGAATGTAAGTTACTTTACAAATGTATCAATCCTCTAAAAAACTACTCTTCTTGGGGATTGCTGGGTGGAACACAATGCGCAACCACTTACTTAGGGTTTGTTCTGGGTTGTTAATGAAGCTAAATATGATTACATTTCCAGAAAAGAGCTATATATTGTACATGTATTGTTAAAAAAATTATAACTGGGATCTAAATGAAGAAATACTGTGATGCGCAAAATAAGCTAAAAATATCTTTTTTTGCTTAATTTCACATAAATTTGTGGCTTACGCACAAACTAAAAACTGCAAAAGAATGCAAATATTTTGAACGAAATATGAAAAGACTATTAAAAGAAATCATTTAAACGATGTTAGAACAAAAAAATTTAACATTTGTTTTTTTATAAAAATATTTGAAAATTGACCATTTTTTACCTTTTTTCCAAACTTTGCTGCCAATGCGCGATCTGAAGACACAAATATTAATTTTTAAAATTATTTTTCCTACATTTAGGATGGAAATATACAACTTTTTTGCTTTTAGAAGTTGCTTATCGAAAACTCTTTTTTTCGGCCCACCGTACTACGCAGTTCCTGATCGCAGCGTTAGTACTCTAACAGGTCAGGTTTGCGTAAACTATAGTTGTTATGTTGTTGTTGTTAGTGGCCTTTCTTGGTCGCATTAGTGTAACCGTTATTATCATTCTCATATTGGAGAAGTGTCGAAAAAACAAAAGATTTTAGATAAATTAATTAAATATAAACATAATTTTTATCTGGATCGGTTTATAATGTTAAAACACATTTCGATTTGGGGAAACTTATTACTCCAAACTGATATCCTGCATAGACAAGATAGTAATTTCAAATTTAACTGAAGCAAGTGCTACGCTGGACTTTACAGTTTTTGCATAAAATAAATTACATTACGTTAATTCATGTTCTGTGGTATATGCATTTAGAAGTAGGGGAGACCGGGGTTAGTAGTAACACGTTTGCACTTTTGATATTACCGTAAGATTTGAACTGATGCGAAACATTTAATGCATCATATCATTAAAGTAAACCTTCAGGATTGTATTTATAAATCAGTTATCAACATTTTAGACGTTTTTCATGACATAAAATGGAATTTGCGTAGCCTCTAAGTTTTTCTCAACTTGCCCCCGGGGCTAGTAGTGACATGCTTGAGGCACATTGTGACACCCAAAGAATGCGTACAAATACGTTGTAACATGTAACAAATTATGTAAGAAATGCAATGAAATGGGATATTATACGTTAAGAATGAAATAATTATTCTTTTGTAATGCTCTGTACACAAAAAAAAAAAAAAAAAAAACCTTCATGTTTTCAATAACAATCGAAACGAAATGAAAATAAAGTATAGTTAAATTATTAACGCTTGATGTGAACTCTTTTTTAGACGCGCATTAAAAATTGCGTTAATCGAAAAAGATAAAACACAGACCAGCATTAATTTGTGCTTTTTCTTCTTCAATTTGTTTCTTGCATCCTATTTATTTTTGTTTTGCTCGAATTTTCTTTTTAGGTGCGATTGCAAGAATAACAGTTTTTAAAACAATTACGAACGGAGTGCTTGCACTTAAAATTTCCAGCTTTAGGTGGCCGTTTTTTTTTTTTTTTTTTCATTAAAAGTATCGCTGTTACAATGCTAATGTCAACTGCCATAGCTTCATCTAATTCAATAAGATTTCTCTGTTCTGAAGACTTATTTGCATTTTTACTATTATTGACTAAATTTATTTCTGAAATGCGGGATTTGGTAACAGTTTCATATTTATTATTTTTACTACCATTTTGGTCATCAACGCTCTCATCTCTGATGGATAACGGACCGGGGAAAGTTGGGACACTGTCACAACAAGCCTCTGTGATTTTGTCACAACTAGCCCCGTGTTACGAAATGTTGAACTCTACGGAATAGTTTCCGAAATGGTATCATGATCAACAAATGAAATGCATAGAATCACAATTCGAAACATAGGTATTTAAATAATGTTAGGAAAGTTTTCACACCTTAGTGTCCTTAGTGGCAATGACAATTCCAAGGTCACAAAATTTACTTTTGCTGTAGAAAACAAAATAAATATTTTTATCTTGAAAACAGTCCAACGCTATACTTCCAAACTTACACAACACACTGAGATCATCAACCTGCTAACTCACATGACGCGACTGGTGTAAAAACCTATTGGCTCATTCGGGAGGGTCGATGGAACAATTTGCCCCTGGCACAACTAACAACGGTCTCCGCTACATATCATTATTTGTGAATCAAATAAGTAAACTAAACTTCCAAAAAAGTTAAAACATAACATTTACTTATACCACTGATGGAAACTTCCGGAATAATGCTAGAAAATAGGATGAAATTTAATATGTATACAATAAATATTTTATATCATTTTAGCGCGGTGAATATTGTAAAAAAAAATTGTGGGTACAATTAAAAAGCAGAATTACTTAAGACAGTGAAGGAAGGATTAAGCTTTTTATGAAAATAACGAGAAGTAGTTAACAAAAACAGTTTGCTTGGGATCAAAGTGAACCCTCCTGTAATTCTAGTGTTAAACGAAACCTGATTTATTTTAAAAACATTTTGCACCGTGGATACATTTTTAAAAATCTTACTTGCATGTTTTCGAGTCAACTTTTTATCAATTAAAGTGAAATTTAAAATGTCCTTTAGATTTTTATTTTTGGTAAAATGAGCAAACAGCATTTGTGTTATTTTTTTCCCTTTTTACTAAAAGCGGAAAAAAATATTCACAATACTTTTTTTAAATATTCTGAAAGCTTTACAGATAGAAAAATCGATTAGAGCAACATATTCCTAAGTTTATCTAAACTACTTAACAAACTTACTTTTAATAAGGCAAAGAGGGAGATGTCACACTTACTGACAAATAACAAACTGCATAATTGGAATTTTAATTACTTTACTGGCCGGGGACTTCAAAATGTCTCGCATTTCTCAACTTCTTCATTTTTGCCGGAATTTTTTCGGTGTTAAATGCCCGAACTAAAACACTTATCTTGTTTCTAATTAGTTCTTTTAAAGAATTTCTATTTAAATGAAGATGATTATTGGAATTGAAACGTAAATAAAAATGTAACTTTTGTGAAAGAGGTGAAATTGCTTTCGCTTACTGTGATTATACGAAATGAGGCAATTATTTTCTCAAGTTTAGGTAGTGGAACATATGCGAATGGTAATGAATATTAATTAATACGTAGTTTTGCATTAGGGATAAATATCGGAAATCGAACTAATGCTAAAAAGTCAGTAATTATCTTATTAAGTTTAATTAAACTTTGATTGAAATAAATAAGGTATCAGGAGTGCATATGGACATCGGACATTATCGCATATAATTTTACTAAGAGCCTTGATGTTCATAATACCATCAAATCTTTAAAATATCAACTGCACTTTTTTATGTTTCATTTTTGTGACTTGTAAACATTATCCCTTTCATTTTGACTTATAAACAAAGAATGTAGTTTAAATATCTTATGAAATTAACTTATTCATCCTCATTAGTTATAATTTAAACCATTTTGTTTTAATGAGTTTTCAAGCTTTAAAGTGCATTTATAGATGTGATTTCCAAAGAATGGAATTAGTATTTCGGACACTTTTTTAATGGATGAGTTTAATATGTAAGCCTTCGACTGCACTCTTCTAATATTAGCAAATGTTTTCAATCCTTTTCTTTTTTTCTTTTATGTTACGATTTTCATTTCTGTTTCTGTCTTTCTTAGTTTTTTTTTTCTGTGTTGTAAGGTTTTGTTTGTAGGGAAATATTGCAGGTTGAGCATCGGGGAGGTTCTACCAAACATATGTCTTTTTTTAAAAAATTTGTTTATTTTTTTAATAACTTGTTTGAGCATTTATTCAGCCTATAAGCAGCAGCATGGGGTTTTGTTCTATCTCTTACTAGTTTACAATTGGAAATAAAGGAGAAATCACGTGCACCCTTCACGTCAAATTTATTTCTTTTTTATTTGTTTAATTGAGAGCTGTCTATATGTGAGAGCTGAATATATATAGCTGAATATTAGCGGAGTAAGGTGCATTTCTTGTACATTAATTATATGCATGTCATTATACAGGGTGTTCCGTTTTAACCTGCAAAGATCTTTACTTTCGCAACCGTTCGTCCTAGATGCATACTTCCAAGTGCAAAAATGTTCAAAATCAGGTGCAGAGCTGAGATATCGAAAGTTTAAAGTAAAAATAAAAATGAGTCAAAAAATACAAAATTTAACTTTTTATACGAGCCCCAGGTCCTCACCTTATATTTTGTAAAACATTCTCCATTAAAAAATAATTCCAAACCAAAAAGTTTGAAATCAGTACGACCAATATTTACCGATATATAAAATGCAGCGTTTTGTGACTTAGAGCGCTTTTCACTTGCCGTCAGTAACACCTTTTAGGGGGAAATATAGCGGTTAACAAGTGTTTAAAACTATATGCGTGCATAGAGTGGTTTTTCCAATTGTACAAGGTTTTGCTGTGTGTTTTTGCGTATCACGATATAACATTTGCATTTATTTTTGAATAGCAATGAAAAATATAAATACCTTGTTTTTCTTACTTTGACAACCTGTCATTCTTCTGAAAGAGCGATACGTTCCAATATCATCTTCCTATGGTCCTTAAAACTTTAAACTCGAATATCTCTTTGAGTTTTGGTTGCACAAGTGGCATTTTTTTTTGTCAGTAATAGTTTTAAATGGAAATTATTTCTCTAAGTATTAGTTAGGGGACCTAGGGCCCGTATAAAAAGTTACATTTTGTATTTTTTGGTTAATTTTTATTTTTTCTACAACCATTCAATAACTCTGCATCTAATTTTGAACTTTTTTGCAATTTTAAGTATACATCTAGGGCTAACGGTTGCGAAAATAAAGGTCATGCAGGTTAAAACGGAACACCCTGTATATGAGTTTTTTCTGTATTTGTGTTCGTCACCGAACGCCTCCAAAACGGCTGGAGGAATATTTATGAGATTTTATGCGTTTGATTAAATTAATTCCAGAATAGTTTAGAACCAGTTGGGAAAAAATCGATTGATAGCTCTGTTTTTCTTTTAATTCCAGTTTAAAATTTAAAAAAAAAAAAAAATCACTCAAACTCGCTCATATAGGGGATAAATAAACTTGTACTTTTTATTGACATTATATGTCTATCGAAAGTGCTTATTTTTCTGCCGAAGATGACATCTGTTTAAACTTTATAAGTTGAGTAAAAAACGAGTTTGAAGATTTAAGTTTTAAATTCAAAGGCGTTCATAAACCCAACTCAACTCAGTGTTTGGTGTATCGTCTCAACTCCATGTTGATAGTTAGAATTGTGTATATCCTTTCTTCTTCACATTAATTTTCAAGACTTTTCTTAAGTCAAATAATGAAGTAACGTTTTTTCTACTTTATAGTGAGTATCCATGCTTTTAACATGTTTTTTTTTTTAACGCATAGTAGATTAGTCTTTTTTGTAAGTATATTAACTTTCCCTTAACAATCTGTTTTTTGCTTTGTGCAATGTGTAAATATTGTTCGTTTATTTGTTAAAATTCCACTCCATCAATTATTTTCGCCATTTATCCAAATTTGTGTCAAGGTAACTGTAGCATTTGCTCTGACTGGCCACTAAGTTACTATCCAGCCGACCATGTATATCACCAACTAAATAAAACGATTACTATCTTCATGCTAAATGCGGTTTCAGTTTTATGGATAGGGATAGAGTTCAATTTTTAATAATGTCAGTGCAATACGTTTTGAGTTTTTTTCTACTTAGAAAGAAAACAAATGAAAATAACTATTTTTTCTCCTTAGTACTACCGACCCAGGCAACACCAGATATTTTTTACTTCCTTTTACAAAAAAGGAAGTATTGTATTCGCGAAAAAATTTTCACTCAAAAATCGCCCTTAATTTCCATTTTGCTCACCCCCAAATGAATGTTGAGTTTTTTTTTCGATTCGACCACATGCGGAAAAGTGCCTAAGAATGTATAGACACGCGAAATATCCATTTTGACCATCACCGAGGTAATTACAACGACTTTTCTCGTGACGTCTGTATGTATGTGCGTATGTGTGTATGTGCGTATGTGCGTATGTGCGTATGTATCTCGCATAACTCAAAAATGGTATGTCCTAGAAAGTTGAAATTTGGTACATAGACTCGTAGTGGGGTCTAGTTGTGCACCTCCCCTTTTGGTTGCTTTCGGATGTTCCTAAGGGGGTCTTTTGCACCTTTTTGGGGGGAAATCTTTGTTAATTTCGATGTAAACTCAAGTGGCGTTATAATTTGTCGGACACTTGGCGATATATCGCCAGTCTTTTGGTCGCCAAGTTTTGTCGCCAACTTGGCGACAAATTTGGCGGAGTTTTTTTTTTTTTTTTTGGTTTCAATTTGGCCATTGTTGGTGATATTTAGAGAATAAATATTGAATCACATTAAAATAGCGAATAATGGGGAAATGACATTAAATTGGAGTAAAAGGAAGTCATGTGATGCACACATCAGCTCGTTTTAGTTTATATGTTAATATTTCTGAGAAATAGTAGGTAAAATTATTCTTAATTTTACTTTCTAACGGTTGCTGTACTTTTTGTTCTATAATAGCTATTAGAGGAGTTTTACTCATATTACTTTCGGGAAACTGGGATTGAGTCATACCTCCGCGTTTACTTTAGTATGATGGTGTGACATTTTAAATTTACAATAAATGATTTATTTCGAGAAGAAATTTTATTCATTCAAATCAATATAATTTTTGTTCTGCCGACAGAGAATTTTCTGTTACACCTCCATCATTCATTAAAAATTCTCAGATGCAATAAGAGTTTTAAGGTATTGATCATTCTCAAATAACATGAATAATCTTCTCTTTAAAACTGAAAGTTAAGTTCTAACCTATAAATAGTTATAAAGTTATTAACTTAAAGGGTGTCCTGAAAAAGACTGACTGTTTTCAAAAATTTATAACAGGAAAACGGTAAATGATAAAAATAATAATAATTCTTGCAGAAAATTCATGTGGTGGGTCGTAAATTTTTTCCCCCTGAGTTCCAGTTTTTAGTTGAAATTTTTTGAAATAGATGGTGCTGCAGATAGTAAGCCCGTAATAAAAAAAGATAGAAAATTGCATCAAAATTTTTCAAAAATAATAAACAAAAGTACAAAGCAATATTTTCAAACAATCGTTGGCTGTAATCACATGTCGCAATCAGAAGAAAAATCGCTGATTTTAAGTTCTTCTTCTTTGACTTACAGGTATACTATGTGCAGCGCCATCTTTTGAAACACTTTTGAACTAAAATTTGGAACTCTGAGGGAAATATTTTAGCACTCATGACATGAATGTTCTGCAAGAATTCTTTTTTTGCCATTAACCATTCTTCTGCTATAAATTTTTGAAAACAGTCAGTCTTTTTCAGGACACCCTGTATTAATACTTGGTAATTTAATAGCAAATAATCTTAAGGATTTCCTATCCTTCCTAAGCAAGAAAATATTTGCAAAAGTTTTCAGTTCCTTGAAAACATTTTTTTCCCTCCCACAATTATTTTACGGCTGGAATAAGTCCATCATAATGCATGAGACAGAATATTTAGATCACAACATATGTTTTCTGGATTTTACTCCAGAGAGCAGAGTGGAGTATGCTAGTTATATTTTCATGTTTCTGGGCTAAAGTCAAACTATTGTTGTCATATTAACACCATTGCCATTCAAGTCAAAGTGTAAGGACAACTGTAACTATGCACCACTTCTTGTTTCCATCCACTACCTCTCGAGACACATCAGTTATGCATGACGAAGGGAACGTTCTATAGCTTGACCCCACCCTCAGCCTTGGAGTAAGGTAAGTGCGGGTAATAAGGCCTACCTAAGGGAGATTTGGAATAAAATGCAAAGAAAAGGATCCGAATCAGCAAATTGCAAATTTAATTGAAGTATCATTCAATTACTACACGAAAATAACAAAAAACGGCATTTCTTGCCGAAAACAAACATAAAATTAATTATTTTAAAAAACCTTGCAATTAAGCCTTATTATACTACGGTAGGGTAATAAGGCTTAATATTTTAACACTCGTAAATAATCAAAATAAGCTACTAACATTGGTAATTGAGATCATTTGTAACATCCTTAAGCATTACTCATGCTGAAAATCTTCAAAAAAAAAAAAAAAAAAAAAAACTATCCTCCTCACAAGCATGACAGTACCAACTAGCATCGTTTTTTTTTTTTTTTTGTATTTTTTATATGGTCTTTCTTTTTGGGTTGACGTCATTTTTTGCTTTTTTCTCTTTTCTATATTCTTCAAACAGTTCTTTAGTGACTTTGATTCCTCGATAATTAATAGATTTTCTTCTTAAAATTGATGTTTTTTCAGTATTTTTCACTGGAGTACGCATAAGCTCCTGAAATCTTTTTTTTTTTTTTTTTTTTAGTTGAGCTAGTGGTACATTGTCCTCTTCATCGTCCGAACTAGAACCGTAAACCATGCCGTACGTCGTTCCAGGAGGTTTGTTTGGGGTACTATTAATTATTTCATCTTGTGCTGTCGATGTGGAAGGCCTTGGGGTTATTGGCGTGAGGGAAGTGCGAGGTTGCGAATTTTTTTCTTGAAATTTTTCAGCTTCGGGAGATGGAATTTCTGTTAATACAGACGGAGCAAAAGCTGTTTCTGAAATAGCCTGTGGATTCAATGGATAGAAACCAGTGGCTTTAAAGCCGCCTGTAATGTTACTATATGTCATGCATTTAGACCAGACATTTGAAAGAATAACATTAAACCGTGCCTTGGTGAGCTTTTTGTCTGGGCTTTTTTCCATAAATGATAAAACTTCTTCATCCCAGTGGTGTTCAAATGATCGATAGACGGTTCTATCAAGGGGTTGGAGTTCATGAGTGGTGTTCAAAGGTAAACAGTATAATGATATAACGAGAGAATCGGCGACTTCAACGATTGTTAAGTCTAGGTGACAAGCCGCTCCATCAAGTATTAAAAGGGACTTTCCTGCACTTTTAAATCTAGCCAGGTGCTTTAGAAATTCTGTAAAAAGTTCATTAGTCATATAACCTTTTGTAGATTTTTCTACCAAAGAACCCGGTGGCAAATTGTCATACAATTCTGCCTTCAACCGTTTGCCTTTAAATATTATCATTGGTGGTATAGCAGTACCAAGTGCATTTACACATATCCAGCTATTGTGACACTTTCGGCGTGTTCCGAAGAGTGTAAATGCACAATTCTTGCCAAAACAGTCTGCTGGTGGTGAATTGTGAGACGGCAGCCTTTCTCATCCATGTTGTATATTCTTTCAGGATGACTTCTCAAGTCCAGATTATCATAAATTTCATTCAGTCTGTTAAAGTGATCATTAACGATAAATTTGTTTAACTTTTGAGCTCTGGCCGGGTTCATAAATTGAGCTTTTCGTCTAGATATTTCCGGGTGTCTTTTCATAAATGCTTTAAACCAATCTTTACCAGCAACTTTAGCAAGTTTATTAAAATTATGCTTTATGTTATTAAGTTCACAAAATTTATAAACCAAGCGTCGGAGAATACTTGGTGTCACAGGCAACCCTACTTCAGCAAACCTCAAAATTCTGATGACAAGATCAGCTTCCTGGTCATCACTGAGAATAGATTTTCTACCAAGCGTTTTTTTCAAACTTCCGGTCTGGAGATGGTTTCCAATGGTTCTCCTGGGAACATTATACATCACAGCTACTTTATATGAGCTCAGCATACCTCTTCTTACTGCCTGGACAGCCGACACTAAGTCATTATCAGACCACAGTGCTCGTTTGGGGAGCATCGTGATGTAGACACTAAAATAAGAATGAACCAAGTCGTAAACAGCCGCAATTACTAATAAACACTCATACCATGCTGAGAAATGTTCAAAATAAGATGCACAGCTGAAAAACTACGTTACAAAAAAACGGAGTATACTACGGTCAACTTTCGGAGGCCATATTAGCCGCTGACGTCGAA
The DNA here is from genome assembly GCF_026930045.1 of Uloborus diversus. NCBI lineage: Eukaryota > Metazoa > Arthropoda > Arachnida > Araneae > Uloboridae > Uloborus > Uloborus diversus. The sequence goes on along the minus strand of NC_072736.1, from coordinate 71,177,311 downwards.
TTTTAAAAAATACAAAAAAATACAATAATTCGATCATATTATTTCACTCAGACATGAAATATCGATAGAAGCATTCAAGACAGATAACTGTAGCGCAAATCTTTGCATAAAAGTATGGTATTACAAAATTACTTACATTTCAATATGACGATTTTTTATTATTCGTGCCTTACAAGCGTTCCGTGAAAATGAATCTGGGCTCGCTGGTCAAAACAACTGAGCATGGCGTTGCGACCAGTCTGAGGTGTCATCTGGGAGTGTAAACTATCTACGATAGCGTTTTTGAGCGGCTACAACCATTTTAAATTATATTTTCGCTGTTTAGGCCTTATTACCCGACAGGCCTTAATACCCGCACCTACCTTAATTCGTGCAAAACTATGCAACAAGAATTCACGTAGAGGTGCATGTTGTGCACTACATAAATATACATAATTTGTTTGATTTGGTCACACAAACAATCACCCATTAGCGAAAAATGATTAAAATCGGTTCAGCACGCATGAAAAAAATGAGGAGTTTATTTTCAAAACGGATTCTAACCACTTTTGGGGGAAAAAATGTTTTAAAAATCTCTAATATTCGCCCTATCACGACCCATGAATTTATTTATTAAAGTGCTTTACATCTACTGTTAAAAAAAATGCGTAAACATTGGTTTTACCATCTAAACGGTGTATATCACTCCCCTTAATAATTCTCACCAGGTCTTTTACAGCAAAGTGGAACTTATCCCTTAGTTGCCGGTACCCACTCATTCACTTTCATATCAAAAGGGCACACATCCAAATTTGAATTTGCCATTTTTAATTCAAAAATAGTTCACAAATAAAATAGCGGAGCGAAGCACTTGCTGAGCATTTCCATTCAAGCGTGATACCCGTCCGTATTAAGAGATCGCAGCACCTTGCGCTTTATGCAAGTCTGTTATCAGTTACGCAAGCGTGACCTCAAATTGTGATTACTAAATTAATAAGTAACTTATCTTATATAAATAAAAACTGAGCGCATGTATCTATGTATATAAGTATGTATCTATGTATTCATCTATGTCCGAGTTACTTCTCCCGAACGCCAGTGAACTGACCATCGAACCAGGTATTGATAGATTCGTATCTTTCCCGTTTTATGTTTGGCTATTTAACATAATTCTCCGATAATAATTAGCAGAGATATCAATTAAAAACTATGAATTATGACACTTAGATTTTGACAAAGAATCCCTATTTTTCGAAGGCTTTCCTCTATTTAAATTATTATTCAGTGCTTCATCTCAACTTTCCGTAACAATCTTATATAATTAAAAATTGAGCGTATGTTTCTATGTATGTACCTATGTATCTATGTGGTCATCTATGTCCAAGTTTTCTCTCTCGAACGACAGTGAACTGACCATCGAGCCAGGTATCGACGGATTCGTGATCTTAAAGTCTTTATGGTTGGCTATTTAACATAATCCTCCGATAATAATTAGCGGAGATATCAATTAAAAACTATTAATTATGGCACTTAGATTTTGACGTAAAATCTCTATTTTTTGAAGGCTTTCCTCCATTTAAATTAGTATTCAGTGCTTCATCTCAACTTTCCGGAACAATGCTTTTGTTAAAATTTATAGCGATGAAGAAAAACATATTGAGACGAAAGATCTGTTTCCATTTTTTGTCTCGAATATAAGCTAATAAAATTCTGCGTTTTGTTTCAAAGGCTTCTCCTGTAATCGGAGGATTTAAAATGTTTATTTTTTGGTTATTTTTATGAATACTGCCGCAAAATTTCACTTTTTTTTTTTTAACCTGAAATTTGAACACGCGTACGCGTCACTTGACATACTTTTTATTTTCGACGTGGGCCGTGCAAAGTCGGGCGACGTAACTAGTGATTTTATTAAAATTTGTAGCGTGAGGAAATTCATTGAGAAGAAAGATGTGTTGCCATTTTTTCTCAAATATGAAGAAATAAAATTCTGACCTTTGTTTTGAGGCTCTTAGTGCAATCGGGGAATTTAAAATGTATCCTTTTTGGTTATTTTCCACAATATGCCGTAAAATTAAACTGATTTTTTTTCTTTTGTCCAAGCCTAAACGTTCAACATGCGTCACTTGACAAAACTTTTATTTCCAAGATGGACCGTGCAAAGCCGGGCGACGCATCTAGAATCGACATTAGATTATGATTAACTAATGATTTAGTTGTGATAAAAATTGTGATTATAATAATTGTGGTAAAAATTGTGATTTACAGTGATCTATTAATACCTACAACGTTAGTACTTGAATCGGCTTGTGTAGCTTTATTGTTCTTACTCAACTGGATCAAAGGTTCTTTTTTTTTTTTTTTTTTTTTTTTTTAATGCTCGTTGAAAGGAATAAAGTAGGAAAAACAATTTAATGTTAAAAAATGTTCCAATATATATATATATATATATATATATATATATATATATATATATATATATATATATATATATATATATATATTAGGGTGTCCCAAGATATAATGGCGAAAAAAAAAATTGTGAAATCGAATACGCATACCCTCCAAATTTTTTCCTTTTCACCTCAGAAGCATGAGAAAAAAGTTTTACTGCAATAAAATAACGGGAACCCGTGTCGACTTGAGGTCAAAGTTGGACCTGAAATCATGTACAGCAACTATAGTGGAAATATTGCTAACTGTATAATTCCTTACTACACGTGACATCAATTTATTTAAAGCAGATATTTACAACAATATTAGACTACAAGAAACATTACTGTACATATTTTTATTTCAACGTTTGCTTTTTGTAGTCAGTATAGAGCTTCTGGTGCTCTTGAACGCAACGTAACACAAATTGTTTTTGTTCTTCATTAGCTGTAAGCAAACCAAGCATCATTTTTACCGTTTTTTCAGCTGCATCGTTTACTGCTTTAAACATTGAAACAGTCTTTTTCACATCAAAGAATGAAATATTATTGACCATACCATAAAAGCTGGATGAATTTTTGTAGAGCAGCTTTTGAGATAATTGGGTCCACATTTTCGTACATCTTTTCAAAAAGCACATTTTTTTGTCGCGTGCTTTGACTGTCAAAATGCATTGAAGGCAAGGTTTCACGTATATTGTTACTACAAACAAGCAGACATCAATGTTTCATTTTCCTTCGTATCTAATTTTAGTTGTGAACTAAATAGTAATAGTTTTAAGGAGTAAATCGCTCGAGCCGTCCATCGAACTTGGTGCATGGCTCCCGGTGGTCTTATTTTAAATTCATTTTCTGTATCTACACCTAAAAATATGATAGACAGTTCTATCAACTCTTGATAGTCATCCCTGACCGTTATATTAGTGAGTTCAGCACGGTAAAAGTCAAGTAAATTTTTAAGTTAGGGTACAGTTCGGAACAACTCCGCAGCTTCTCCATAGCACTGTCTTTTAGTGGGATAGATCAGTTCATATATATGATGGCGGCAAGCAAAGGAAAGCATTTCTCAATCAAATATTTGCTCAAGAATAGCGCAAGATTGGAAGGTGTAGTATCACAACAAAGAGTTTTGAACTTTGTCTTCGAGATTCCAATCTCAAACTGCCTTTCAAGCAGCCTGTGTTCGTTCTTTTCCTGTAGAATTATCCAGTTTAGATTCAGCAATGAGTTGTTTGTCACATCCTTATGAAATAACTATAAATAAGCGATATTCTTTTGATTATTGAGCCCTCAAAGCAGGCAGCACTTTCATATCCCAAGGTAAATTCACTACATGTCAACATGTGGTACCTCGTACTGAAAACCAATTTTTATTCTTTCCTCGTGCTCCTTCCGCTTTTCGGTTCGAATTCTTTGAATTGAAGATACCTATGGGAAATTCATCAATGTTACACTCAAGTGCGTCAATAGTAGCTTCAAGAATCAACACATAATCTCGTATACTTGGATACCTGTCCAACGCAGCAACTGACTTTGGAGTAATAAAATCGCTCCTCATTACATATTTACTTGTTCCAGGTTCTGACAATTCTTGTTCCAGGTTCTGGAATACTTGTTCAAGGTACTGAAATACTTGTTCCAGGTTCTGATATATTTCTTCCAGGTTCTAATATACTTGTTCCAGGTTCTGATAAATTGTTCCAGGTACTGCTTTATATGTTTCATGGAAATCTTCTGAATTAATATTTTCACTAAAGCTCGAAGAGGCATTTTCTTGTACAGGTTCATACAATTCCGAGGATGTTGAAGCAAAACCGTATTTCATGCGCCTGTTTTCTTCTTCAACAGCTCAAAATCGGGCCCTTTCCTCTTTGTCGGCCAGTTTTTTATCCACTCCACCTAAAGTGACCATGTCGGCCGGGCTCTCTTTGGAATTGCAAGAAAATCCCGCCTTCCTCTATTTTTATTAACCGAAGTGCATCAGCATGTGCAATATTGAAAAAATTGTTTAAATTACTCTCAAATTCTTGTTGGCTTTGCCTGAATACTTCTTGCAGTTTTTTTGGATTTTTTTCGTAAGTTTCTCCAAATTTGATACAGCTTTTTAAGTTTATTCACACAGTTTGGCAACGATTTGGTGGGAATGCGTGCATTTTCCCAAAAGATGATGCATTCCCCAGTAGCGAGATTTGCACTTTCACTGATGGTTAAATTTACTTCTCGAATGTTATAAAACAAAACAGACAGAACTTGTCCGTTAGAGTGAAGTTTCAAACCCGTAATTTGGTGTTTTACGACTCCTATTAAAAATATCTCTTTTTTCGAACTTCGCAATTCCAGTGCCATGTTTCGTTCCCTATGGAACGACTATTCTGCGCTCGCTGACCGCAATGCATTCGTACTGACACGTTTGACGGTTTGCAAATTGCCACGGAAAAGCCCCCCCCCCCTCCCCAACATACGTTTTTTTCAGTTTTCATTTGTTTTCTGAGTGCGTTTTACAGCTGTTTTGAGATTCGTAAAGTATAGCGTCGCGAGCGTTTGCTTGCTTATACACGTGCTATTTGCACATTTAGGCCTTTAGGCACAAGTCGGCACGGGTTACCGTGCTTCAAATTGCATGAAACTTTTTTTATAACGGTTTTGATGTAAAAGGAAAAAAATAAGAGGGTATGCGTTCAAAAAAAACGACTTTCATTTTTTTGGGACACCCTAATATATATATATATATATATATATATATATATATATATATATATATATATATATATATATATATATATATATATATATATAACTGGATATAATCCGCTTTGAAAGTAAACTCCTCAGTTGTAAATCCGTAGAAATTCGAAAAAATTCCCTAGTTTATTATTTTCTTCTGTACATTAGATATAGAAAAAAAAAAAAAAGTTTGCGAGTCTTAATGATATTAAAACAGCTTTCACTTCTAGAAATCTTCAAAAAAAAAAAAAAAAAAAAGAACTACGATCTGATTGGGAAAAAAATCGTCCATAATAAGCTAAGTTAAGCTAGCTCAAAGAGAATTTTAAAACATATTCTTCCTACCTCGAGGTAGAAGGGCTAAATTTTAATTATTCTTATTTTTCTTAAACTACATAATTTAAAAATGAGAAAAAAAGCTTCTTATGTGAACTTTACTTATCTTTAATGTAAGCACCTAAGGAGAAACTAAGGAGAACTGTTTTGAATAACAGTGTCTTGGCATTTGAACATTTCCTTTTATTTATTTTGCAGGTGAAAAAAATTAACTTCTAAATAAAAAAAATTCTGATTTGATAAAAATCTTCAAGTGAAATATGATTCAATTCCTCTCTTTACTGTGGAATATACTTTCCTTATTGTAAATGAAACAAACACTATTTTTTGAATAATAAAATTTATTACAGTATGATTTGTTCCATATTAAAAAAGGTCTGAAAAAAAATTGTCAGGTACAATGCAGGCATTTTTTAAATATGCTATTCTTCTCGTCAACTCTTTTTTTTTTATTCCGTTGGTGGAGCCATACCTCTGGCGTCGGGTGACAATTGATTATATTTATGCCATTCAGAGAGTCAGAACATCAAAGACATCCTGAGGTTGGGATGTCCAACCATTTATCTCCGGCAACTTATGGTTGAGACGGGTGAAACAGGACAGCATTGCTTCCCCAACGATTCCAGTATTGTCCTGGCGACACTGCCAGTCCAAGGAGTATAGGGTTACACGAAGAGAAAGAAACGCATACAGAAATGGATATAGACAAAGGGGATAACCTCCTTTCTACGCCTGATGCGGCTTTTTCACCGCCAATGGCGAATTGATTGCCAACTCGCCTTCAGCGGTGTTCTTCCGAGACTTCGCCCCTCCTCATTACGCCTTCAGCGATGTACAACGGGGGCATCGCTCCCTTGCTGCCAGTCTCTTAGCTACATTTCGCAAACATTTGGGACAATACTGGTATTTTCCCGCCTATTTTGGCGACAAAATCGGATAAATATAGTCAAATTTTCCCATACTGGTATGATCATTATGAGGTTTTTTGGTATATATTTCCATTTCTATTTCTGGCTCGTTTGGGTTTCGCAGAGTGAGACGGGGTGGAAGGAATTTCTCTGAATATCTGCATTCAACGGTACCAATATTGGCTTGCGAGACATAGAAAGCAAGAAGGAGATATGGTTACAGACACACAGAGACAGATAAGCACGGATTAAATTAAATAAAGGCTACGCTCGCTAAAGTCTGTCAGCACTCGGGTAGTTAGATTCCAAGGCATAACTTGATGAGTTTGAGAAAACAGGCAATAGTTTTTTTTTACTCTTAACACACAGGAGACCATAATTACCAACGAATTTTATTCAAACAAAAATTTTCCTTTTAGACAAAACAGTAGAGCTATTTAAGTTTAAAAATTGAAAAACACCTTTTTTTCTTAAAATATCTTTGTAGAAACGTCGCAAAGTATTTATGAAACCGTTTTGAAGTTTTGAAGAATCTTTTTTTTTTGAAATTCAAAAGATGCATTGTAATTTAGGGACATCTAGACATCTGTGTTATCTCTACAGTTTTTAAGAAAATCTCCTTAAAAAGAAAGGTTGCACTATAGTGTCGTGAATGGAATGCCTCATAATTAGAGCAACGTCCCCTTAATACCAAATCCCTAACGCATTTGCCTCAAAAATTGTACTTCCGTCAAACGCCCGCGCTGACTTCCGGTGCATCTTTCAACGCTTTCTGGCGGCAATAAAAGGATTATGTTGCAATGGGGATGGATCTAAACAATTCAAATCAAACTGTTAATTAGCTAATTTCAAAATTAAATTTAGAAATTAACCAATTCTGTTCTTCGCTATTAATTTATAATACCTTCCGATAGATGGCAGTGGTAGTTGTACTAAAATGAAGCAAGGAAGCGACAGGCATTACGTATTAAAGGGGCGTTGATTAGAGTGGCATAAGAGTTATGCACATTGTTTATAATCGATATTCTTGAAAACGTAAAAAAACCATGTAAGTTTTTTACGTGAAGAAATCCTAAATTATAAGATTAGCATTGAAAACAAAAATCAATGTTGGCGAAAGCTTTGGTTTTTGGCAGTTTACTTACTTTGGCTTGAATGATAAGACATTAAGCAATATCATTGAAGGCGCAGAGCATGGCCACATAGTCAGTTACAGGAAAGAACTGCCATATTTTATACAAATGTGTAATTTGGGGAGATTTTGACAGTAGGTGACAGTAGTGAAATATCGACAATTTGAGTTTATTTTGTTTTGTTTGTTTTATGGTTACGTCAGAGCAAGTAATTTACGTATTTACCTTATTTTTATCATTACTATTATTTCGATGCATTTTTGAACTTGCCTCTGCAATATTTATATCCTGTGCTATTCTATGTATCACGCAAGTGAACACGAGGAGACAATTTTCCTGGATTTCTACGGCTTTTCTTCAATAGTCAGGAAATGTTAGGAACGCCCACAGTTTTCGGGAACTTCGCAATACTTAAGGCAATTGCGGAGAAAGACTACGATAAAGCGACCTGGAAGTTAGAGAGGAACTGAACCAAGCACTTCGAAGGACATCGAAAGCGGTAAAAGTTACTGTGGTGGATGTGATGGTGGTTGTTCTTATCATGATACAGTTGGACAGTAGTTGGTAAAATATGGTGCAGAAAGTTAAAGGAGGCTTGCGTAACAGATAAACCCTGTTTACTTGCAACAACTGTTTAGGTTTTAAAAAACTGGGGGAAGGGGCGAGGGGCGGGTAGTACTGTATTTTTTTGCCCGACAGCGCGTACGCGACTCAAAGGAGGGTAATGTTTATGTGAGTCTATGTATTTATGTACAGTGGTGTGCAAAAATTGAGGACGAAGTCGAAAAATTAAGATATCAGCTAAACGAAGAGGCAGCGCGGATAGAAAGACCAATCAGGAGATTAAGTAAGGTGATGCACGGTAGCACAAGCGCAGATATGCAGGCAGACGTAATGGGGGAGGGTCTGAGTAGTATAAAGCATGTTGTCGGTGTAAGATCAATATTTCTGGCAAAGAGATTGCACGCCGTATAGCAGTTAAAATCACACCGAGTTGCTGCCTTAGCGAGAAATGGCGAATAATCAATCGGTTAGATGACATCTGGATGCTTTTACCCGAGATCGAATTATTGGGAAGTTGCAGGAAGGTCGCAGTGTGACAAGTGTGGCTGCGGAGTTCGGACTTGCTCACAGCATCGTTTCACGACTTTGGAGACAATTTCAAACTACAGGAACAGCTATCCGGGGGTTCAGTAGTTGTCGTCCACGAGGAACCACACCCGCAGATGACCGGTATATTGTCTTACAGGCCGGAAGAAACAGGCAGCAGACAGCGGGAGAAATCGTTAGACACACGACACAGGCGAAGATAAACCCTGTTTACTTGCAACAACTGTTTAGGTTTTAAAAAACTGGGGGAAGGGGCGAGGGGCGGATAGTACTGTATTTTTTTGCCCGACAGCGCGTACGCGACTCAAAGGAGGGTAATGTTTTTGTGAGTCTATGTATTTATGTACAGTGGTGTGCAAAAATTGAGGACGAAGTCGAAAAATTAAGATATCAGCTGAATGAAGAGGCAGAGCGGATAGAAAGACCAATCAGGAGATTAAGTAAGGTGATGCACGGTAGCACAAGCGCAGATATGCAGGCAGACGTAATGGGGGAGGGTCTGAGTAGTATAAAGCATGTTGTCGGTGTAAGATCAATATTTCTGGCAAAGAGATTGCACGCCGTATAGCAGTTAAAATCACACCGAGTTGCTGCCTTAGCGAGAAATGGCGAATAATCAATCTGTTAGATGACATCTGGATGCTTTTACCCGAGATCGAATTATTGGGAAGTTGGATTAAGGTCGCAGTGTGACAAGTGTGGCTGAGGAGTTCGGACTTGCTCACAGCATCGTTTCACGACTTTGGAGATAATTTCAAACTACAGGAACAGCTATCCGGGGGTTCAGTAGTGGTCGTCCACGAGGAACCACACCCGCAGATGACCGGTATATTGTCTTACAGGCCGGAAGAAACAGGCGGCAGACAGCGGGAGAAATCGTTAGACACACGACACAGGCGACTGGATGACCAATATCGCGTTTTACCGTGGCCAGAATACTGCACGGTGGTGGTCTGTTTGCACGACGGCGACGCCCTATACGGTGTTTTCCAATAACGCCTGCCCATCGGACAAGGCGTTCTCTGTGGTGCCTGGAACACCAGAATTGGAGAGACAATGAATGGGGACGAGTACTCTATACAGAGGAGAGCAGATTCAGTCTGAGTAGCGATTCTCATCGCATACTCATCTGGAGAGAGTGGGGAAGCCGCAATCATCTCTCGAACATCATTGAAAGGGACAGGTATGGAGGTCGCGGTGTTCTCGTTTGGGGAGACATCATGCTTGGTAGTCGTTCAGACCTTCACATCTTCGACGCAGGTTCAGTCAACGGAACCCGTTATTGTAACGAGATTCTTCTTCCATATGTGCGTCTTTTCAGAGACGCTATGGGTCCGCAGTTCTTTTCATGGAAGACAATGCACCATGTCTTTGCACAGTAGCTGCCGAAAAGCTCTTAGAGAGTGAGGATATTGAACGTATGGATTGGCCGGTACGATCTCCGGATCTGTATGGGATTTTCTAGGCAGAGGCTTGGCAGCTCGTACCTTACCACCAGTAACGATTCGGGAGCTTCGATTGGCGCTGCAAGACGAATTGGCAGCAATGCCTCAACAACTCATTGACATTCTCATTCTCAGCATGGGCAGACGCTGTGAAACCTGCCTAGCAGTCGGCGGAGATCAAATCCCCGACTAAAGACCGGATGTTTCTTGCTGAACACCCATCATAGTGATGTTTCGGCCTTCAGTCGCATTGCGCTCCATGCTACTTTTTTAATAAAGCTTCTTTTTATCCCTCTGATTTCTCTTTTAGTTGCTTACATTACACATGTCCTTACGTATTGGGGATCTTACGGTATTAAATGTGTTGATTTGGAAAGCTTTTGTACAAAGTTATATTGAAAAAACCGTCTCGTCCTTAATTTTTGCACACCAGTGTATGTTTGTTCTTAAGTGGCGTTGTAGAGGCTTAACGTCTTGGCCAATTTTGATGATTCTTACTTCATTCGATTTCTGGGAGTACTAAAACACACGGCAGTAATCAAAATTCACCATATCAACAACCATTTGCCATGTTCTCAGTTCGGGATCGTGTTGCACGCTACCTGCGTGCGACAAATGCAAGTAGCGTTTTCACTGCCTGATTTTTTTGTTTACTATGTCTACTAACTCGATTTTCATCTCTAACATGTTGCATTTGTTTTTGTCGTCGTTCAGGAGACTGAGTTTTGCGACGTATACTTTCTTGACGCTCTTTTTTAGTTTTGCGAGAAAGATTTGACTGATGACGTGTTCTAAGCCTCCGTCATCATTAGTTATACAGGCTGTTTATAAAGCTGTGGTTGACTTAAGTTCGCGCATTTTTGCTAAAGGTCAAAAGCATATGTTGCTTTTGACCATTATGTCCCTAGCAAACAAGCCAAGTTATGCAAGCAAGCCTAGAGGGACTAATAATTAGTAGTTTAGACCACCACAAGTTACTTAATAATCCTCACGATATAAACTCTCCAAATAAAATGACAAGATAGCGAACTTTACGGTCTTATAATCATTATAAGTACCTAAATCAATGAAAATTAACTAAAAAGTGTAAAATTAAAAGTAGTTATTAAATTTAAACAAAAAAAAACCGACTGCGTAAAAACCAAAAAATAATAATAATAATAAATAAATAAATAAAACAAAAACAATGTAAGCAAAGTGGTTTAGAATATTATTAAGTAGGGGAATGTGGAGCAAAGTGAAATGGTTAAGATGACTGAGTTTTTTCAAAGTGAACAAATCGGGAATTTTTTTTGAAAATTACAGTACATAAAGAAAGAACGTTAGGTTTTATTATTAAACTTGCGTTAAAACAGGATTTTTTATTTTTGGCAATAAATTTGAGTCTTCTAAAAAGGGTGGAAAATTTTCACTTAATTTTTCTATGGGGCAAAGTGAAAAATAAAATATTTTTTTAATGAAATATTTTCTATTTAATTATAAAACGTATTTCTGATCAAAAGAATCAGTAAATTAAAAAAATTAATGTATAAATGAAATTAAAATGAAACAAAAAATGAATAATTTAATTAAAAATCAATTAATATATGAGGAAAAACAAATGAGCAAGTAAATGAATGAATGAATAAGAAAATACGTAAATGAATTACGAAATAATTGAATCACTAAATGGATGAATGTAAATGAGTAAATTAATAAATGTAAACGTAAGTGATTTATATTAAATGATTGAGTGAGTAAATGAATCAAACTATTTCACTTTACCCCATCCACTTTGCCCCGTATGTACTTGACTAATTGTATAAATTATTTAAAATACAAATAAGCTCAATATTAACCGAATTTTTGATGCATTGAATATTAGGAGGAGGTCTATATTAATATTTAAAATGTTAATTTCAAGTACTTTATCATTTTATGATAACAAAAACAATTTTTGACTTACAACAAAATATTATAAAGTGAGTATCAATTTTTTTAAGTTGCCTGTATTACCAAATGCTTTAATCTTCGGCGGTATTTTTTTTCCTGACTGGAATAGACTACATATGGTACTATATACTATTTAAAATAATACCAGATAGGAAGAGCTAAACGCGGAGTAAGTCTTTCACTATTTCACTTTGCCACATGTTCCCCTACTATTGAATAACTACACCATTGAAATAGTTTTATGATAGATACACACATAAAACAAATCACAAATTCAAAAGTAGAATAGAAGAATCAACAGTCGAGGCCCATTCAAATTTTACGGGGATCCTTGATTAGTCAAAAAGGAATGCGTCACAACTGTTGATTCTTCTATTCTGAGTTGGTATTTAGGTTTTTTTTTTTTTTTTTTGTATCGATTATAAAGTTATTTCAATGGTGTAGCTATTCAGTAGCACTGAATAATATTCCAAACTACTCGGTTTACGTTTTTTCTTTTTAGTTTTTTTTTGGTTTTTATGCAGTCGGGTTTTTTGTTTTTATTTAATAATTTTTTTATGTGTTTAGTTCGATAATATTTTAGTTATCCTAGTGCATTTTTCGCATTTTTTTTCTTTACAAAACCCATCGTTTTGAATTCTTGCTACAGCTCCGTGATATGTATCGAGTTCTCCCGCATTTAGGGAAGAAGTGGACATTAGCTTTTTTTTTTTTTTCTTTTTTCTACTAATATGACTTTTGGTGTTGTTTAACCAAACACAGATATCACAAAGTTATACTGAAACGTCTGAAGAAATATTATCTGGAAAAAAAATGACTAAATCCGCAAATATAAAGATTTTTCTCGTCATTTCTTTTTACATACGATGTCTATATGTTCCTAGAAAACTGAAAACTTAAAATTGCAATCACAGCATTTCAAAAATTCTAAACAACGGCAAAATGATGTATTTCCGATGAAAATTTCTTCATTTTTATTTTTAGAAGAATGAAAATAAATACATTTACCATTAAAATAATCAACGTGTACAAGTAAAACAAAGTACATATTTGCTGTTTTCTTTTGCTAAAGGTAATCTCCTTATTGAAATTAAAAATAAAATTAAATTTAAAAAAAAACGAAGAAGATCAATCAATTTATTTGAAACAAAGTAGAATATTTTCAGGATTTCACTTGATTTTGCTCAAATGAGTTATAGCAAACTATATATCATGTTCAACATTTCTATCTTAATAGGTATAAAAAACCCAAAAAAGTAAGAGGCATCAATTTTAATTAATAATTTCGACAATCTAATCACATTTCAGTAAGAATATTTTCCATTTAAAAATTACAGATCATTATGTGTTAAAACTATTTCGCTTCTTGTAAAATGTACTTTACTTTTATTAGTCGCCAAAAATGTAATGTACTACTTAAGATCTAGTAACTTTTTTTTATTTGCAATCAGTTTCTACATTTGAAAACCAAATGCATTTAGATATTTATTTTGCATGAAAAAAATAGCTTTGATTTCATTTCACATTTGCAGGCATTAAGATTATGTAATGCTCTATTCATTTAGCAATTATTGCATTTGTGAAAATTGGCAATTTTGAAAGATAAACATATAAAAGAACGAAGTGCTTCACAAAATACAACTACACCTGCATATAAATTTCGAGAAAAATATTACCATCCTGAGCAATAACTTCGTCGTGACACGTTTATCGCTTCTTTTCCGAAAGAATGCTTACACGGCGATTTTTTTTTTCTGTGAAATGCTTCCAAAAATATATTGAAATACTCTTTTATATGGTTATATGGCTAGGAAAGGAACCAAATACGAGGCCATGAAAAATATGCACTCTATTCAAGCTTTTATAAATTTAAATAAACTGATTTCTTTAAACGTATCGCATACGGTTAAAAAAAAAAAAAAAACCTAATCTGTGCTTTTAACTTGATAAGAGATCGTAGGGTTTTTTGTCGTTGTGATATAATGCATACAAAGTCGTTTCTTTTAAAAGGTTTTTTTTCTCTAACTTTTAAATATATATAATGTATGATGTCCTACTTTCTGGTGGACAAGTGTCAATAAAGTAGTTTCGCTTTTTAATTTTATTTTTTATTATTTACGTAAAGACACTCGAATGAAAAAGCTATATTAATGTTTCACTTTTACGGGGAAAAGTTCAGTTGCAGGTATAAAATACTAGATTGTAAATTTCGGCGTCTGCAAGAGTCTTAACATTTACTTTGTTTTAATACAGGTAAAGTATTTGCAAACTGTAGCAAAAAAAAAGGAAACAAAAGAAAGAGTAAAGTTTCACGAAAAGAAGATTTGTCTACCTTTAGGAGGAAGGTCATTGAATTTTTTTGTTTCCCTGAAATTTAGTTAATTGACTAATTTAGTAACAATAAAACAGATTTAAAATATTAGCATTTTAAAAGTATTATTTTATGCAATCAAAGCAACGGCATTTTATTTTATTAATCAAAGCAACGGCATATTTCAAAACTCATCAAAAAGACAATGGTATTTTTTTAGGGTAACGACCCCAATAATTGGCAGGTCACCAGTGATTGGCACATCCAACAACAATGTCCTAAACTAGGATTCATACCCTACCTTTTAAAAGTAGAAGGCTATATACCAACAATGTGTACATTTACTTTAAATATTATAACATCAATTCATATTACAAAATGGTAGCAGTGCTTAGGAAAGAGAAACGATTGTGACTTGTGTCAAATCAGCCATTTTTGTTGCAAAAGCTTCTTTTCTGGCTTAAGGTAAGCATGCGCATCAATCCATTAAAATCTGACTTCAAATATATTTTAACACTAGAACGACTGACATTTTCTGTATACCTAGAAAGACTGAAGGGGCCAGTGTGGCCCCTACCCATTTTTGGGGTATATTATTTTAAAAATTCTTCCTGAGTGTGTCCACATGCCCAATGCACCTTCTTTCATGATTAAATGAAAACTTAGTATGCAATTATTTGCAGTGTTTCTCTTTATAAAGGCCAAAAGCTTGGATCAGTTTTGCTTTTCAAGAGCAATGGCTACCATTAGACTGGTAAGCAGTCAGTACTGTTTATAGCATTTGGATATCCAATTGGCTGTATAAAGCGAAAGTTGCAGGTTAAACGAGAGAGAATGGCCTTTTTTTATGCTAGAACAATTAGGAGAAAGGAAAAAAAAAATTTTCAATTGTAAAAAAGCTTAGGGGCCACTGTGGCCCCTCCCGTCTTTCTAGGTATAAGGATCAATATTTACAGTACTATGAGGCGGATGATTAAATGATTAAAGAAGCATTCAAATAGTGTCATATAATGCAAATTCATGAAGTTACATTAAGTTCCGTTAGACATTATCCGAGTTATTAAACAAAAAACTATGCGAGGGGCCACACAGGCCCCTCCGTCTTTCTAGTGTTAAATTTTAGTTGTCAAAAGTTTTGTTTAGTTGAAAGGTGTTACTTTGAGTGGGTAGAAATATATTTTTGTCCTTTTTGGGACTTTCGAAATAATGATGGGTGCCATTTAGTGGTGTTTCAGTTTTGCTAGTCTCCAGTAATTGGCACATGTACCTATGAATACTAATCTGTTGTGCAATTTGTTACTAGTTTCATTTCTGATACTTTTGCAGCAACAATATTGTATGGTTTCTACAATTGATTTGAATCCTCCAGAATCTACTCTTGGATTTTTAAAAGAAACAATAAAAAACAAATATGTTTGGCCATCACAATCGGATATTGCGACTGTATTGAAGTGCTCCATTTTTTATGGTCCCTTTGAATCATCGGGTTAATGTTCATTTCTATGTAAAAACAGCTATTATTCGTAAAATTAAAACTGCAGGCCAACTGATGAATCAACAATAATCTCAATATTTTTTTTCCATGTAACATTCCGAATTTTTATTTCTCTAAAATACGTTTTTAACATCAAGATGTGTGATTTAACATCAATTTATATAAAATTACCTACTTTAAATCAACATTATTTATGTTTCTTATGATGATGAAATTTGTATGTGATCTAAAAATCAAAAATAAAGTGATTTTCCAGTTCTACTAACATGTGCCAATTACTGGATCACAAGCTGTCATACACTGGGGTTTCAGGTGCCAATTACTGGTGATTTTGGTAACTTTTTTTATACATATACTTTTATAAAAATATTTGTTCAAAGATTTTTGCTTTTAGTGAACAAAATAGATGCACAGATGTGCATTCTTCGATACATAAATATTTACAAGGAAACATTCTGTATTTAAAATCTTTCTGAAAATAAATGAATGGTATTACGCTAATGGCTATCCGAGTATTGCTTTGTTTTTCATTTTAATTTAACAATAACTAATGTTATACTTATGTATTACTACAACAAAATCTATTTGTATAACTTGTTTCTCTTTCAGTATGTCTTATACAGTATAAAATACTTGATAGACGGATAAACGAAAATATTCTAGAGAAAAAAAAAACATGGCATGAAAACCAGAACAGTATATGCATTTTCCAAACACAAATATGCAATTTCGTTTTAAACAGCAAAAATGTACACTCATTATTTTCAAAACTTTCAAATTCCTCATATTTTTTGAAAAATTTGCATTCTGGAAAAGTCAAATGTTACGGTTAGCTAATGTAAAACAAATTCAGCAAAACAGTAAGGTTGTTTAATACTACAGAAAAGCAATTTCACAAAAAAATTAAATGGAAAATAATCGCTGTCCGACCTTTTAAACGCAACCAATTTAACTCCTTTGCTGTCAAAAAGTTCCAGCTTATAAACAGTAAATAAAACATAACGAATGGTTCGCTATTAAATGAAAAAACATAGAATAATCACATTTTATGCATGAAACTTCAAACTTTGTAAACTAGCTTTTAAAGACACGTTTCTTTATTTTACTTTTCCATTATTTATCAATGGTTACTGTTTTTAAACTTTTATCGTGGAAAATGCTCTTCTTTTCGAGTTATTTCCTTTTTTCCCCTCTTTTTTTGTCTTATTATTATACATTTTAAATGCTTATGTTACTGTTATTATCACAAGCATACTGTGCATTAAAATGGGATTTTCAAAGGTTGGCAATAAGCGTTTATTTATTAATTTTTTTAAATACCTGGTAGCAAATATTTTGGCAAATATATTTTTCAATTATTTTTTAATTAAATTAAAGATTATTTATGATATTTTTTCTGACTTAATAAATTAAATATTTTTGTTTATATAACACAGATTTTAATCTGAAAAACTGATAGAAACTTCTTTTAACGCACTTTTTAAAGTTCTAAAGGTAAAATTAGTTTGAATAAAACTGTTTGAATTTTTTATTTTAAATCAATACAATAGAGTTTCAATAAGTGTATATTCGATAGCTTGGCATATTCTTAAAAGAATGGCAACACGTTGGTACGGCAAAAAAAAGGGAGAGAGAGAGGGAGAGAAACACATGTACGCGAAATGCCTTTTGCTCAATTCCTCTCGATATCTCAGCATTTTTACCAACCCGAATCTTTTCTGTCAACATAAAGTTCAGTTTTTGGGACTAAACTGCATTATGCAGTAATTAGTTTAATATTGGTAGATTTTTTTTTTGTTTACTGGTTATAGGGTGTTTAGAGAATAGAGCGTGGCTTAAAATAACTCTGGAGTTATGAAATAATTTTGGTGTTTATTTAAAGAGGGAAGGAAGGAAGTGAATACTGTTGATTGATAGCATGGAATCTAAAACATCTAAAAAAAATGTTTAAACAAAGTCCTAAAATCCTCAGTATCCGTACTGCCGTGAGGAAAAAAAGCACAGTAACTGCAAAATTTGCATTTTTTTGAATTTTTATCATATATTTTCTTTAAATTTTTGAACAAGCTTGCTTATCAGTGTGCTGCTTAAAATAAAGCACAAAGAAAAAAAAACCTTCCAGCTCCAACATTTACCTTTTGTTAGTACGGAATCTAAAACATGTTTCACCAAAAATATCTAAACCTTCTTTCTGTGGATACTACTTTACTTTACCATAGCAGCACTTCTACTTTACCTTACCAGTGCAAAAGTATTTAAATGTACTACCAACTAATTTGAAACGAAGGAAGTATTAAACTGAAAACAGAATAACGTAATAAATGGCACCAGCATATTTGTCGCCAACTCTTTATAAAACTTCTAACTATGCAAAATATTTTAAAATCACCAAAACTTCTTTAGGCTAACAGATAAACTTGTGCCTGAGCAGATGGATTTAAAGGAGTATTATGTATCAAAAAATGTAATTTTCGTTGCTTAACTGTGTAAAAACGAAGGGTCTCGCCCTTAAAGGTCATCTTCATTTTTCTTTTTGGGACTTGCTCCACCAAAAGCTCTCTTGACAAGCTAATCCTGTTTCTTCAAAGAGAGGAAAATCTCTTTGTGGTGGGATTTTCGTTTGAAAAGGGATTTTTCATGATGTGAGCATTTTCCGATATATTTCGACGGGATAGAGGAGGATTAAGTACTTGTTAGCTTTGGCTATTTTTGGAACTTCGTTATGGCTTTATTATAAACAGTATTTTAATTTTATCATTGTTTCATAATATATTTTGATATTTTACGTAAACCATGTAATCAAAGGAAAATAACCAAAAATAAACGTATGATCGGTTGGTGTTTTAGATTTATTTTTCCTTTTTTTTCTTTCTTTCAAAACATAGTTGCCTGAAAAATAGAAAAAATAACTTGTAAAAATGAATTATCAGTTTTTTTACGGCGAAAAAACTTATTTATTTTATTTTCCTACTAATTGCTGAAACTCACGTTGATCAGCTTTTATGATTGTTGCTTTTTTTAAGTTATAAAAAAAATACAGAAATTTAGCAAAAAACTTACGCTTGCAACAAAAAAATTTTTTTTGCTCATTATGTTTTTTATTGCCTACTATTTAGGAAATAATCGGTATTATCAGGGAAATGATAGCAGATGTATATAGACATACTGACTATCAGAAATAATTAAACAACTAAGGTAAGCCTTTTTTCTTTACGTGCAAACGCAGAAAAACGCTTAAGTTTTTTAAAACGCACATTTTTCTGCATGTTGCAAAAAAATAGTTTTTTTTTTCTATTCAGCTATATTTTTTTTATAATTTCGCTTCAAAGAGAATAAATGAAATGTTTTTTTATTTACATTTGAAGTTTAGTTTTAAAATATCGACACCTGATGCGTCCCATAAAAAGAAATGCTAATTAATCATTAAAACAGTCAGCAAAAACAAGAGGAAGCAGTTCTTAATAAATAATTTAATGATAAAAAACTAATAACCTTTCTTTTAACGTATATGTGTTTTCCTAGCTTTGAAAAATGTATTTAGAAAAAGAATTTTGCGCTAATTAACGAAATTCAACTAATTTTCGTCTTTAGATTCGCGGATTTTTGCAAAACATTTTCAGCTTTAATGTTTTTGAGCATGCATAAAAAATCGATGGCTTTAGCATTTTGTTTCATGTTAAAGCTATTTTTCACGAAATTGAATTCTTTGTCAAAGTAGATTCATAAACGCTTTTGTTATAAGAGCGGAAAAGGACAGTTCTGTGAGTAAAAAATGTTTTGAAATTTATAAACGACTACAGTGAGGGGAATAGGTTAAAAATTACCGCACTTTAGCTGCAGCACGGTAGAACTAAAATTAATATCAAACTGCTCGTTATGGCATCCAGAGATGGCAGTTTCCCTTTAATTTGTAATTCTTTCTGGACAAAGCTACAGGCAGTAAACATTTTTTATTAAACAAACACGCAAAGGTTACGGCATTCCTAGTTTTAAAAATACGTAAGACCCGCGACTTTTGATTGGTTTCATTAACCGTGTACTTAATATCTGACAAAAATATAAGCAAAAGATTTTAAAAAATTGAATTTTTGACATTTTGAATGCAAGTTATGTTTTTTGCAGTCACGAGTGTGTGTGCTTGGGTTCAGGCGTTTGAGTGTGTGCATGTAGGCGTATGTGTGTGTGTGTTTATGTGTATGTGTGTGTAGACTTGTGTGTGTAGGTGCGTAGATGTGTGTCAGTATGTGTGTGTGCCTGTGTGGGCGTGTGTGTGTTCAAACGTTTTTGTGTGTAATAGGCGTGTGCGTGTATAATATAGGGCAAAAACGCCACTGCTCATGAGTGATTCCCCTCGCACAGGCAAATAAACAGTGGAGTTCGAAGAGTTAAGTAATGTGCTTAAATTAAGCCTTGAATGAACGCAAACGATTTGTACCCATCTCTACGATATCCTCTTAATAAATGTTAAAACAACGAGCTAGAATTATTCTCGTCGTCATGGCAATCTGAAAAAACGGAGCAACATCAACTTTGGTGAAATAAGGATAATAAGCAATTCGTGATTGCTCAAAAATAGTTGTGTTTGGATTCTTATGACGAAATAAGCCCAATGAATACAACAATGCGTTTAAAGTAATTAAATCGGTAAAGCGAGTTCTGTTCTGCCCTAATGATCATAAAGATACTGTTGAAAAACCTTAACCAGTAAAGTAAGTTTTTAATATGTTCAAAAAAATCTACAGGGTGTGCGTAAAAAGTATCGGGGAAAAGTTTCGGAAAGTAAAAATTATTTGAGATATTTCTATATTCCCTCAAAATTTTTCTAAGTGCATTCCTTGATCGTCGACATACTTTTGCCAGCGGCTTTTTCACGATTTGAAGTCTCGTCGCGTACACGCTTCTTTTACAGCCCTCAAGGTGCCTTGGCGGTGTCCTTCGAGAGAGGATTTTCCTTTTGGTAGAGCTCTAGATTAGCGGTCATCAGTCGCCAACGGGGGGGGGGGGGCCTTTCGTTGCAAATGGCCACCGAAAAATCAGGTCTTAGTCTTCAAAAATGGCGTATTTGTTAAATATCCTATCGTATATCGTGCGTCGACAAAACGTTTCTGACCTCGAAATGTTCAGAGCATCAGTCGACTCCACCTTGGCTTCGAAATCAGGTGCAAGCTTCCTTAAGTTTTTTTTTTTTTTTTTTTTTGCGGCTGAATATATTTGAAAAAAAAAATGGTTGCCAAAAGTCACAAATGGCTACCATTTTTGTGTCTCTGGAGGCCAGTGGCCACTCAAAATTTCTGGTATAGAGCTTTACTTTTTGGGAATAAGAAATAGTCTGCTGGTGCCATCTTTGAAGAGTTTGTGCTACTTATAAACTGCAGTTTGTAACGAACTTTTATCCTTGAACACTTGACTAACCAAGTCCTACTTCTAAGTACCCAATTTATTTAGTCCAGCACAAAACTTGATGGCCTGCCTGTCTTCAATAGTTCTTTACAATCTGCGCTTGCACCGAGTCACGGGAGTCTACTTAATGCACAATCTAG
Organism: Uloborus diversus; assembly: GCF_026930045.1. Taxonomy (NCBI): domain Eukaryota; kingdom Metazoa; phylum Arthropoda; class Arachnida; order Araneae; family Uloboridae; genus Uloborus; species Uloborus diversus. The sequence continues at coordinate 71,155,969 of NC_072736.1, read as the reverse complement.
CATCGTGTTCAAGATCAGACTCTCCACTATTGAACATGCGATGCAAAAACGCATTGTGGCGTACAGTCGCGTTGACAAAAAAATGTCCCCGATACTTTTTATACAAACCCTGTATTTTTACGGAGCTGGCACAATTCATTCGTTTTCCCTAAAATATCGTAAACCCTTTCATATTTTATCAAGTTAGTTTTTGCTGAGCTACCACGTGTGCACTCAGTAGACTAAACTATAATCAGACAATTAAAGTCATTTCTTTCATTATAGTTGATTTTTTTTATACCGTTTTCCTTCAAATATTCATTTTGCTGGCAAAAAATTGTAAGAAATATTAACCCTGTGTCACCAAAAATGTAATTCCCCTTTTTGTTGCAGTTTGAGAAATTAATATTTTTAAATATAATTACTCATTCATTATTGCACCATCTCAATTTACAGGAGAAAAAAAGAAAAAAAAATCATTCTTAATATTAAAAAAGGAGACTTTAAGGCGTTCCTTTAAATTAAAGTTGCATTTTTACTAACTTTCCCGTTGTATGATTGCAGTCATGTAAAAAAAAAAAAATCAAATCAAAACACCCTGCCGAGTTATATTCAGTGCACTGTGTTTGAAAGGAAAAATATCTTGAATAATATTATTAAAAAAGCAATATTTTCTTGCGTGTTTCTTATAATAAGTCATTTTTTTCTGTAAAAACACCGCTTATAAATTCATCCCCACGTACATTTATTTACTTTAGCGAGCTTGCTCGACGCAAAAGGAATATTCTGCGTAATGCCTAAGAAAGCGAGAAAATTGATAGAACATGAAAAATAAAAAGAAGCTTGGTAGGTTTACATCTTTTTTTTTTTTTTTTTTACTTTGTTTCTTTTCTTTGAAGTTGCATTCAAAAATAATCTAATTTCTAAAGTGTTTTGCTTTAAAAATATTAAACAACGTAATGCTTTTGATGTTTTTTTTTCTTTTTTTTTTTTTGGCCCTGAATTTCTGGATACTTGCAAGAGCCCTTCCTTACGCTCTTTAAAAAAACATAAGAAATAATTAAATAAAAACTTATAAAAATACAAGCGTACATGCAGTTACGATGGTTAGTTTGCATTTTAGAATTACAGCTTCTGTGAAATCACAGGTTACTAAGAACTAAAGCCCTCGATCCCTCCAGCGTCCGCCATTTTGTGTCGTTCCACAACTTTCTCCCTATCTCAATAGTAGAAAAATACAGATTTTCGCTCATTGAAAATTATCTTTTCATCAACGAATGTTTGCAGGTTTTTAAGGGTAATTTATGTAACTGACAATATACGTGCAAAAATGTTGAATTTTATCTTAGTAAAATGTATTTTTTATTATTAAACCGCATATTAGTAAAAATGTGTTTCGAAGGAATTTTTGATATTTTTAGGAGTAATTTCTTTTTTTTTTCCACCATAAAGACTTTCTGAGATACAAATTACCTGAAGTGTTTTGAATATGCGATTTATTGTTAGAAATTAGGTGTAGTAGAAAAGTAGTGAGCTAAATTAACTACGTTATGAATTGTTTGTAACTTGGGCAAGAGTTTGAACTTATTCATGTATCATTTATATTACTAATGTGTGTAGTTTTCTTATGGAAAATTATTCACATCTAAAAAATTGCAAAATTTCTTTTTGCCTTAACTAATAAGGTTTATTTTCAGCAGGACTCTTATTATTATTTTTTTTTCTTTGCATTTTACCAACACTTGCTTGTTTCTCATGACGATTTTACATTAAAAAATGCCTTTCATTTAAACCAGATTTTTAAAGATACTTCTAGTTCTTAAAAAATCAACAAAATCATAATAAAGTGTTTTAACCAGTTTTAAATCAATATTAAAAAAATAATATAAACTGAATCATTTGATACCAATAGGAATTCAAATAAAGGAGTGCAGATTACATCTTTGACGAATTGTTATAAATTGCAATAATGAATTTTAATAAATCAACAGACACTAGAATAAATCATATATATTTTTTTTATTGAAAAATTTTTGCGTCGAAGTAATAATTAAACGAAAACAGCATTTTTCCGGACAAAAATAAATAAATAAATAAATAAAATAAATAAAAATAAATAAAAATTAAAATTAAAAAAAATCTTCATATAATTGTATAAATTGGCTTGAGTTATATGTTACTGCAATCTCAAAGAAGCTTAATTTTTTAATAAATAATTTCACATTTTTAATATCTTGAGATTTTAGCACAAAATAGATGAATAATTAACTTGGCAACACACTGAAACTCATGCCTATGACACAATTAAAAGCAAAACTATGTTTTCTTAAAACAATTTCGCTACAGTTATTGAGACATTTTGAAAATAACTAAAGAATAGAAAATTTACACTAAAAATAAATAAAAATAATTAGCATATTTAAATGTTGACGGCTTTGTTCTCTTACACTCAGAACTATCAGTTTTAAAAACAGGGCAAATATTTTACCGCTGCTAGCAATTTATTAGGTGACATTTCATAGTTAAGCTTTACAATATTTGAAGGTACTATATATGATTTTAGTGAATATCCTTATCATACCATAAAAATCAACAAACTATCAGACATTTTCATGAAAAGTAAAAAAATATTACGATTTCAACAATAGTTTCAAAAAGTATCTGAAATTGCACAGAATTGAATTGAAAAACAGAATATATCTGTATTTGCAACAGTATTTCACTATTAGTGGAAAAGTGTTTGAAATTTGAAATGATGTTACACACAAACTATTTTTTACGTTAAGCAATGTGCGAAAAGTACATGATACATACATGGAGTAGGTAGATGTATTAAAATTAATTTGAAATACCAAATAGATGTCAGTTCTTTATGATAAAATATTTACATAATCTATGAGGCGGCACTTCATTTCATTTACCCATAGGTAATCGATACAACTTGTGACCCGATTTTGAACTGTTTGAACATCCAAATGCACTACACCAAGACATCGTCACATTTAAAATAGCTTTTGATGAAAATTACGAAGAGCAAAGGGAAAATATCTGGCATTCCGCACAGTGAAATCACACAGGCAGCGACACAAAATGGCGGACTGAGCCCACGTGATTGCCCACCTCCAATCGCAGTCGAAAGCGGCACGCAGTGCATAGATCAAAGTGTGTCGCCACTTAAGAGACGGATACAGGGCTTTACTTAGAACATCTGTCCAACAGAAGACAATTCCTTTTCCGATGCACGAAAATGTGACCTTTCGAATGTAAAATCACTCTTAAAAATGTTTTTTTAAAGGTTTCCTATGGTTAGTTAGTTGCTCAATGGTTCATTTTCCACAACCATTTTCAGTACCATAATTGTATTGTTTCAAGCAAAGTTAGTTTGAAACCAATGCGCTTTTACGTTCTGAGCTACATTTGTCTTAAATTAGGCACTAATATTAATTTATTTGTAAATGTTTCAAATTGGACGAAAAACTGTTAGATCAAGAAATGAAATACGGGAATAATTTTTGTCTTTGCCGATATCTTTCGAGCAAAAAACGCGTTTTTCGAATTGGACAATTCCCTCATAATCATATTAGGAGTGAAAGGCAGACTGACCGACAGGTACATTTCCCATTTCAAAGTTATAATTTTCAATTTTTATTTTCTCAATATTTGTTTATTTATTATATTTTCTAAACCTTTTTCCTCGTTTTCAACGATGTTTGAAAGTATATTAAGCCTTCTTTCATGTTTTTACCTTTTTAAAAAAAAAAACTTTTACTAGAAAGTAGGTTAAAAAAATGCGATACGTTTTTTATTGTGTGTAATTTATCTTCTCTCAATAGAATTACAATAAAATTCAGTAATACTAACAACTGCCTTTACCCTGCATCTGATGAAACAAATAATATTTTTTATGTCGCATAAAGTTGTCATTGACTTCATGTGTAAACAATAGGCATTTCTTCATAAATAACACTCCACCATTGATTTAATCTTATCGTCAAATGACAGTGGAACAGAATGGAGTTCGGGAAATTCCTTCTTGCTGAAGAAAAAAATTCCTACAAAAATTGACAGTAAATAATGATACTGAGATAATTATCGCGTAAGGGAAATCAATTCAAATTCCTGGCGATTTCTCATAAATATTGACACCTGCCTTTATCTTCCTTTGGTAGTAATTTCAGCAACAACGTAGTTATGTGAGAAAAAAGTAAGACTCAGTAATTGAGTTAGTTTCTATCTTAGTTTCTGGAGATATTCTTCAAGGGAAGAGGAAGTAAACAGCAGAAATGAAGGGATAGGGTCAATAATATCGGAAAACGATACTTGAGCTCAAAAATCTTCATAACCATACTCTCTTTTATTTGGTTTTGTAACGGGAACTGAAAAATTCATAGGAAATAATTGAACCCACGATTTTCTTCTAAAAAAATAAGTATGTATAACTCTTATACGGATAATACCCACGGTGTGAGTAAAATTTTCAAGGACAGTTAAATTTTTTGAGAAATTCTACATATTTTAAGCTGAAAACCAGAAAATCATTTGAGTAATAACGTTCAGCAGTAAATACAAGTAAAAAGGACAAAAAAAAATGATTTGTTAGCATTCCATTATCTGAAAATATTACAGATCAATATTTGAGCCTGAGTAAAATCTTTAAGGCCAACAAAGAAAAAGCACAGGAAAAAAAGAAAACAAACATTTAGAAACTTGTAAAGGAGCCATTTCTTTTAATTTGTTCAAATATTCTTATTTTCGTGGATGAAACTAGTTTTTGACAAAGTTCGGGATCTGTTTTCTGTCACTCATCTTCGAAAGTGGATTTCAGCTCAATTAAGGAAGTAAAATGTCTCTCATTTGCATAAACTCTTCTTGCTAAACCACCCCATAAGTTTATCGATAGTGTTGAGATCAGGAGACTCAACACTATCACTAAGTTTCAACATTGTGGGCTAGGAATCAACTTTTTGTACTGTTACTAGAATGGTTTGGTGAAATGTCTTGACGATATTTTCAATTTTCTCCAGAAATAAATTCAGAAAGAGGGAAAAGATGGCCTGAGAGAACATTTTGATATACGTGTCATTTTATTTTACCTGAAAAGAACACAACTGAGCCAACACCAGGGTAAACACAGCACTCCCAAGTTATGACAGAGCCTCCACCTAATTGGCGCTTGAAGAATATTTCTTTTTCTTTTCGTAAATTTTACCAATAGTACTTCCATCCTTCTGATACTTCCAAATTCCATTTATATTCATCAGAATTTTTTTTCATCCATTGGTTATCCCAGGACATGACTTTCTGACTACAGTTCAAATGCCCTATTTTGTGCCTATTCAGTAACTGAGGCATATCCAAATTTCTGGCATAAATAAAACCTCCAGAACTTCTAATTGTGTTACAAATTACTTCTTGACAAACATTTAAACCTGTTGTCTGGATAACTTTCCTGGTTGAGTACTTTTCTGTTGCTGTAAGTTTGCAAACTCTTCTTTTATCACGCGACGACGAAGCTATAGGTCTCCCTCCTGTACTCTTTTTACCATAATTGTCTTTCAATTTATAAAAATTGTTGACTACAGTCTTTGATCTTCATATTTTGTTTGCAATATTACGGCTTTTTACTCTCGTTATAAAAAAGCTTTATTCTGCTCTCTTTCATGATCAGTTTTCTCACCTTTTGACATCTTTAAAAAGAGCATCATTATTTCGAAGAAATTAATAACAAAGATATAAGTTGAAGGGTTTCTGCTATCTTGTTAACTGCGGTAACATTTCTTCAAGTATAACTACATTTTGTTTTAAAGAAATACTGGTGTCCTTAAAGGTTTTACTCAAGCTGAAACACTAACTTCGAGTATACCACTGATTTTCAGGTCAGGTGAGTTGGGGGAAGTGCAGCCCTTAAATTGTACAGTTCGACTTTATTAAGGCCTAGACATTACAAAACTTGATACAATTTTCTTAATTTTTATTTCGTATGTTACCTGTTTTAGTGTGTTTCCCGAGACATGAGCCTGTTAAAATCATTGCAGGTAAAAAAGTTGAAAAAAACATTTTAAACTATTGTGCTCTAGGGCCGCACTTTCTCAATAAAAGTGGGGCAAGAGAATCACCTATCTGAATATTTTTTTTAAACCGTTTGAGAAAATAAGGGGCAAGTGCAATCAATAGAGTATTTTTTCCTGATTAAAAACGATTTTTTTTTTAAATTTTCACCTATTCATTGGGAAGTTATTACATTTTTTCTAACGAAACCTGTCAATGTAAAATGAAGAACGTTCAAGGAACAACGGATTATTAAACAAAATTATGAAGTTTTTATTTTAAATTAAATAAGGAACATGAAAAATAACTTTTATTATGCTAATAAGCTTAAAAAAACAAAAACAAAACTTGCATACCAAGGAATAATCTTTAAAACTTGAATACCAACGAACTTGTAAAATATTAACTTAATAATTCAAAAGGTAACTATACAACTGACAAAAGGTAACATGCCTTTGCCGAACTTGAACATATTTTTTTGTGTAAGTACATTTAGTATAGTAATTAACAATAAATGAGTATAGTAATTAACAATTTAATTTATATTATATTCTGAAAACGTTACTTGGAATATCAAATTTCCTCTTCGATCTGAAGAGGGATTTGGAAGGATTGATGCAATGTCGTCGTCTTGGATCTCGCTAACGTCGTCTCTTGAAGGATAACTAAACACAGTGCTATAATTTCCAGCCGCTTTTAACTTTAAAAATTTAATTTCAGAGAAATTATCATCATTTATATTAGTAATTTGTCCTACAAAATGTTTAGTCATCGTTTTTGTAGAAAATCTCACAAGAACCCAGTCGCCTACCTTTCTCTCCGTTGGATGCCTTCCCCACTGAAAGATATCTTCTTGCTGTTTTTGCTCTGTGGGAATCATTTCTTCGACTGTCATTTCATCATGTAAATCGTCCCTTAAACTCATATTTTCATTATCGTCACTTTTTTCCTCTTCGTATAATTTCGGAAGAATTGCAAATTAATTACATTGCTTCGTTAAATCGTTGCGAACAAATTATATCTGTCATAAAATAACATTGCCAGATTAATGGGAAAGTGCAGCCCCAAAAAATGCGAGGCTGCACTTGTCCCTTTTTTTCGGGTCGCACTTTCCCAGTCGTATAATTTTCTGGGGCAAGTGCAGCCCTAAAATTAATTGATTTGAAAGTAAAAAATAATAAATCTCAGCTTCAAAAATACAAAAAGCAGACATAAAATAGTTGTACTTACGTTTTGGAAGCACGAAAAAGTGAGAACAACAACAAAAGAAACGATGATTTCTCGAACCATAACAACATGGCACTGTAGTGGGAATGAGAAAGGTTAGAAAAACGGGGAGGGAGTAGAGTTACCATTCAAGTAGCGCGATCTAACGCACGCAGTGCAAAGTAATAACGTTTACCAAGCTACCCAGATGACAGCAGCCTTGCAGATATTCCCGGTTTCTGATTATTAACCTAAGCCGCACTTTCCCCAAGACCGCACTTACCCCAACTGACCTTAACTGCATAATTTTTGTCTGTAGCGTTATTTCTTACCAATGTACATCAATAATTAAGAGTACAATAATTTAAAAAATCCCTGTGTAATTCCATTTTTCTTTTTTCTTAAAATTTTTTACTGGCCTTAAAGTTTTACTCAGCTTGTATGCTTATGGTGATTGAGAGATGTATTGTTTTGGTATTTGGTGTGAAGACATTAAACATCCTTATCAATACAAAGTGCAAGGGGTCTGATAAAAAATGATAAACCAATGGGATAATACGAGTTTTTTAGAATGTTAATAGAAATGTGAACAGTAGCAAATTGCAGAAAATTACCGTGTATTTATAAAAAAAAATAATATAACTGAAATCTTTTTAATCTAGCTAAAGTCTTTTTAAAGCTAATATGTAGAAGTGTTGTACTAGTGCTTAATGTAGCTGTTTTAACTATTCATACTCGAAAATTAATGGAAAATACGGGTTTTACAAAAACATGTGGTAAGAGGAACGGCAATACAGGTTTGTAAAATACAAAAATTAGAACCGTGATATTTTAACCAAAGTCCATTTTTTAGCAAATAAATATATGTACTAAGTGTATACTAGTATTTGATATGATTGTTTCAACAGTCGTATGCAAAGTGCTCAGACTAATATAAATGGTAAACTAATAGATAGTGATAACTTTACGGAAAATGCTTGATACTAGGAAAGGAAATAAATGTAAGAAAAAATAATGACATCGAAAGGAACCATATTATTTTAACTAAAATCCATTTTTAGCGAGTACATAAATGTATTGTACTTAAACTTGATAACAACAAACATAAAGAAAAAGCGCATTTCTGATATGAATAATAAGCTAATGGATAATGTTTTAGTTTTACAGAAACAGAAAATTTCTTTAATATCTGTGTCAGTAAAATACATGAACTAGTATCTTATCAATTTAACTAAAATAAGTGATTCCACGTCAAATCAATCAAAAGAAAGGATAAAAAATGTCTAACGCACCATCTCAGACTTTCCGTTATGTGTTTTTTATCTAAAAATGTTCAACTTGGAATCTGAAAAGAAACTGATTTAGGGATGATGAATTCAATTAAGGCAGTGAGAAGCAAAGGGATGTAAGTGGCAAAATTAAAATTTTGGAGGTAACCAGTACAAATGGTAGGTGAACCTCTCTGTACAGCATGATTTAGACAAAAAAATTCAATTAAAGCCTACCTAGGACGTTATCTTTAAACGCGTTTTACTCATAACTTGAAATGTCCACTTACATCCCTTTGCTTCTCACTGCTTCAATTGTAAACACTTACTGTTATTATACAGAGCGTATGGAATTCTTTTTGTTTAAAATGGCAAGTGTGGGAAATAAATTACGTTTCAACTCTTCCTATAAGATACAACATTGTTTCATGACTGATATTGCATAGTTTAAAATGGACCTTATAAAAAAGCTGCTGCAATTACTAGTTACGCTGCAGATTATAGTTAAGAAGTTTTAAAATTGTTTCCCGAAAGAGTATTCACGAAAACTAAAGACTTTCACTGTAACTGTTGACGAATCGATGCTTGAACTTTTAGCTTACATGGCAAATTAATTTTAGAAGCTAGTCAAATTAAAGACTTTTTTATTTCAAATTTTGAATGGAGTGGGTAAAAATACTGCTTTTGATCAATGAGCATCCCTTTCATTTTGCACTTAATGAGCATGCAATGCAAATTTTAGTTTTTAAAATGGTGGCATAACACAACATTAATGAAGTCAAGTGCTTTTAATCAGCTCTGTTGCTGAAAAACATATTTGACATATTTGGGGAAACTCACCAATAGAAAATGTGGTTTGACACTAATTTACACTGTATTTACATTAGTTTTATAGTAAAAGGTAAAAAAAAAAAAAACAAATATTTCGAGAGACGACTTTCCCTTCCTCCAACAACAGCACTGTTCTTAGCTCAAGATGTATGCTTCAAAGAACTTTTTATCAGACTATAAATAATGAAACATTTTTTCAAAAAGTTATTTTACGCAATTTTACATAATTCTTGGAAAAACAACCTACATTGATGCTTGTATGTGCATTCGTTTTACAAATCTATACTAATTATAAACTAGACGAGAAAAGGAAGTAACAAATAAAAGTACGAAATGGGAAAAATGCGAGAATTTTGTGATATAAATAATGAAACATTTCACAAGCATTTTTTTTCCAATAAAATGTGGCAGGTTGACGGAAAATGAAAATCACTAAAAATCCATTTATGTCTACTATAAATTAAAAAACAGTTCTTAAATCAAATCGGACGAACTATAAATTCTTTTAAAGTTATAGCGAAGAAAGTACAACTTTATGACTCTTTCGCACGCTACATTGTTCCGCTACCCATTTATTGTACGTCGCTTTACGAACATATTTTAAAAATACATAAAGGAGCTAACTGAGCATTTTTAGAAGTATGTACAGATATTTTCAAAACGAAACTCTAATAATCCGAAATATTTAAGTAATTGAGAAGGTTAAAAAAGCTCATTCATCCCATCCTTTTGCTAATTTATGAACATGTATGAACCTTTTTTTTTCGTTATTTCTTACTCATTGTAGTTTCTCATTCATTTAATTTTTGTAATGCATGCACGCTATTTTAAACTATAAAAATTAAATGACTCGTCATAGTCTGCGTTCAGTTTTAATGACACAAAGTTCTAATCAATGTTTCTGGAATTGAACACCTCGATGCGAAAAAGGAATTCCTACAATTTGCACGAATGTAGACCTCTCACTGTTGTGAACAATATTTTTAACTACTAGTTTAAAGATGTACTGAGCAATTTCTTTTATTAGTGTATCGGTTTCACTTGGATTAGAACCCGTTCAGACTGACTGAAATCCCAACGAGAGCGAATAATTCTCTGCATTCGGTGGAACTTCAAGAGTTGCAGGAGAGTTGGATTCTCAATTCTTGATTGGCATTCTATCTTAGTTTTTGCCATGTTTTGGAATGATGCTGTTGGTGCTCTCTTGGTAAATCAGGAAAGTGCCAAGTTATCAATGTTAACCTATCTAATGTTTTTGGAAGGTTTCCGAGGTACGACTGGCTTTAACTGAGGAAATTTCCGAATTCTTCAGAAAAATTTCAGAATTATTTCTGGAAGGTTACTGGATTTTTAGCATTCATGATTTTTGCAAGATATATTACTTTCAGAAATTGGGTACATTAAGAGCCCATTATTTTCCCAGGAACGTTTCTAAATTGTTTTTACAGTGCACTAATGCCTTTGAATTTTTTTCATTATGTTAAATTAACAGGACATAATCATTTATCGTACGTTAATACTCAGTGTTTTATTATTTGCAACTGGAAAGTTGCTGGTCAAGGATTGCTTCTGCTCTTCTACATTTAAACGAAGCCATTGCCAGGTTGGTGATATTTTGATTGCTGAAATTGTAACCTTAATTCCAGTGAATTTACTCTTACCTCTAGTAGATAGAGCTCATTGTTGACCATTTTTTCGTTTCTTCCTTCCCCTGAAATGACACGATCCTACCAGTAAAACAGTTAAGTGACCGGATCAATTTCCGCCTTGTCACAAAGAAGCCTTTCCCTGCATATTAAACATTACTAAAATATATTATTAAATTCTCATGCCGTGGCGCGAGTTTCATTGTTGAAGCACGCGGGTTACTCGAGTATCTCCTATTATTTATATGAGAATGTGAGTGATAATCATTTTTTTCTTACTTACTAAGAGTTTAATATTACATGACGTAAATACCGGATGCTCTCGAGGAAATGGAAAGAACAAAGTTTTTCATTTTTCCCTATTGTTTGTAAGATTAAAGTTTTGTGTAAATTTCTTTTTTGTGGACGTTTTAGGTGAATTTTGCGCCGAATGTAATAATGTGTATGATATTTCCTTTTGGGGGATTTTAGTTTACATTTCGAGGACTGAATGGGCTACAAGTTGAATTTGTAAACTGATTGTGTATATTGCTATTATCTGCCTTTTGACGAAACAATGTTGGGAAGGGAGTTTTACTCAAGAAAGCTAAATTTCCAATGTGTCAGTACTTTATTTTAATTACTATTTAATGAACATCAGAAACTCCATATTAAGTAAGCAGTCCACTACTGGATATATCAACCAAACAGTATCGAGCCAGTGGTCAATCTACCATGGCCAACTATTGGAAATGTAAAAGAATTCTGTAACCAGTGGTCGGCCACCCCTCTAAAAATAATCGAGTCTTCGAAGGAATTTATTTTTTAATTGAAACGTTATGCTATACAATCCATGAAAACATATGTAACAGCAAATTTACAGCAGAACGGGAAAAAAAATGGTACTGAACATTTAAAGATGATGTGACTTTTTAATAAAAAATAAAAATAAGCAGAATCGCAAACTAGGATGATAGGCACACCATTTAAAATAAATTGACACATTGCTACTTAATAAACAGTACCTGCAACTTCACTGCTATTGGTTGATGATTGGGGACAGGAAAAGAAATGCAGGAATGCATCATATTCGATTTTGAGTTACACATATTCTATTTATAATCAGTTTTATGTCCTTGTAGCCGACTATTGGAACACTTACCATATATATATATATATATATATATATATATATATATATATATATATAGATAGATAGATAGATAGATAGATAGATATATACAACATGAGATACATATTTTAAATATAAATTTAAAGACATCGAAAAAATGAAAGAATAAATACTAAAATGTACTGTAATACCAGCGCAAAGTTGCTAGAAACAAAAACAGTACAAACATATTCATGAAAAAACAATTTAAATAAAATCGAAGATGCAAAACACAAGAACATACAAATGAAAAAGGTGAACCAGGGACCAACACTTTCTGAAGGGGAGGATTGGTCCCTAAGTTCACAAGGCCTTTTCTGTTTAGCAAGAGGAAAGATCCCAATAACTTGCTACCCTCCCCGAGAGCCTTGGAGGAAAATTGAACAAGAAAACATACATGGAAAATAATTAACAAAAGCGAATTCAGGCGAAACATCAAAAGGATGGTTCGCCTGAATTCGCTTTAGGTGAACAGGATGACTTAAAGAACGCAGATGAATTTATAAGCAATTTTTAATCTCACAAATGAAAAGAAAAAAAAACTTCATCCAACTCATTAAAATATAACTGCAGTAAACAATGCAAAATCAATAAAGAAGGGATTACACCAAAAAAAAATATTAAAAATAAATGAGGCACATATAAAATGCTGCATCTGGAATCATATTTAATTCAACGAAGAAAATAGTTTTCCGCTGCTAAACACAAAAATTATCTAAAAACTTAAATATTTCCAACAGCGTATCTAGCTCCAGAGCGTAGTAGAAAACTCTTAACACGCTATCTTCAAAGTAATTAATTATTAAAAGCTGGAGTTACAGCTTGTACCTTTTCATTTCGCTCGGAAAATATTCAAGATTCGGAGCTCCATTTTAATCACTTTGTCCTTAATCCTTGGATGCTCTCGTATTAATTTAAGAACATTTCTAATGAACCTAATCTGCAACGGTCCGTTAATGGCTCACCGGCTGTAAAGAAAGGAAGTCTCCCACGGATTTATTAGAATTTTGGTGAAGAATCATAACGATTTTATAAGCTTCCGAAATTAAGTTTCTGTGTGTATACGATATTTTTACTAGTATATATATGCGTGCGTCTTGAAATAAAATATTAATATTTGAAAAGGCTTCTATTTATAGAAATGGACTGTAGATCTTACTCTTTGCGATTGCTATGAGGAACAAGAATTTGGTTTTTGCAAAAAAAAGGGGGTTAGCATTTATGGCTGCTGAACTTGAGAAGCTCGAATGAGATGAACAAGTTTTTTCAAAGCGAAGAGTTTTTCAATATCGTCAATTTTTAACTTTAATCAAAAATCCTGATTTTAAAATAAATGTTAATATTATGAAGTATTGCTAGTAGAAAGTTCATTTTTCTTTTAATTTCTACTTACAGAGATCCTACAGCGGATTTGCTTTTCTTTAGCTGCCACTAGCTTTTTCTTCGAGTGATATTGTAGCTTTACTTTGTTGATAGTTTAATTCAAATTTCGTTTGTCTCTTATAGTTCATGTTCACTAAATGGTTAAAATGCTACTCATTTTCTTATTCTTCTGATACTCATGAACGCACTTATGTATATTTATATTTACAGTCAACTCTCAATACCTCGAAGTCCCAAGAGACCGGTTAAAACCTTCGAGTAATCAGCAGTTCGAGTTATCGGAAGTTCCCCTCCCAGCCTTATCAAGAATAATTTTCGTTTTCTTTTTCAAAAATAGTGACAGACTATAACTCTTATAGTTTACCTAGATAAAATTAATTATTGGTACTTAAAAAATATTTTTACCTATAATAAATTTTATTAAGGCGCTTAAAAAAAGGAACTTATTTCTGACTGCTTACATTTTTATGGCATCTTAAAACGCCATTAAGTTTCAATATTGTAGGCCCAATTTCTTCTCTCTTTTTTTTCAGTTTATATTGCATTTATACGTCATTTTGTCCAAAAAGCGAAGTATTTAAATAATCCAGAAAATAAAGGCTACTCTTTTCATTTTTGCCAAAATTTTAAGTGTCTTAAATATCAGCCGCAAAGAAATTTAAGATCATCAGCCAAAGTAAGAAATAGCTGTATCCTATACTTTTCGCTCAATTTTACGATACTATGCACATTAAGGAATATAAATTATTCCCGTCACACAAGCTAATAAGCAAAGCAATGTGTTGAAGGAGGAAGAAAAAAATATATTTTTGCTCTTTCTGCATTTTTATGCATACAAAGAGGACGAACTTTCGTAAAAATTTTGACTTAAAAAGAGTACATTCGAGATAAATTTGTATTGAAACCAGTAAACTACGTTGGGTCCAATTGCGAACTTCAAGATAAATGACGCTTCGAGTTGTCGAGAGTCGACTGTACATATAGGTGATTATAATTCACCTGTTAGCTCATATCAAAAATGCTGTAAGCAAAAACTACTGATTAGAATGAATTCCAATTTCAGGAGAAAGAAGAGAAATTGTACAGAATAAAAGTTTTTTTTTTTCGAAGTTTGAGTCTTTCAATGAAGCTACGGACTTCGCTTGTGATACCGTTTTACAAAAATGGCAATCATGCGCAAGCAGCTTAAAAAAATTCCAGCCATTAAGTGGCATGAAAATTATCAGTACACTGATGTCTGCCACATATCTAAAGAAAGTTATTAAATAATTCAAGGAGACGGGTTTGTTTGAAGTAAAAACTGGACGAGAGTGGATATAAAACGTTTCACTTCTGCGGAAGATGTGACTACAGAATTGCGGAAAGAACATCTTGATTATGTCATACCTTCGATCTCTTCTACATGTACATTCAGCTCAAATTTGAAGTCAATCTTACAAATATTTTTCAAGCACAGTAACTTTAATTATAATTAACTTACTTATACTTTTAAAGTAAGTACTACTCGCAAACTTTGCACTGAAACTGATCCATTCACTGTAAATTTTTTGTACAAAGAAATTATGTTACTAAATGTAACTACAATTCAGTGTTCAAAAAGAATTGGTGACTCTCGACAGCTAGAGTCATCGCATTACATGCCACAAAAACTAAGAGTACAATGGTATACACCTATGTATAGTTATAAATTCATTTCAGTGATAATTAATTGGTAGGGTCTGATAGGGTACAGTGACCAATAGAGTAAAATGGTCATACATCAAATAAATGGTTATGTATCTGAAATAAATATACGAATGACGGTAAAAACTTTACTTTAGGTTTCAACAATTGAGAACTAAGTTTTGAATTGCAAATTTTAATACTGCCAATATTTCATTTCCGGAGGAGAATGCTTTTGTTCTCTCTATATATATTCAAAAGTCTTAGCAGTTCTTATGTGTAATATTGTATTATTTTATAATTTAAGTAATTTAGATACTATTCAGATGCTATTTTTAATGCATTCGAAAAGGAAAAAAAACATTAGAAGGTATCACACCTTCCCTGATGATACTTAACACATCCAGGCGTGAAATGTGATTGAAATTCTTTGTGAACCATATTTTGACGAAAGTTGACCAGCAGAAGTTTTTAATTAAAAACCAAACTAATTTCTTTAAAAGACCTGAGTACGTTGAACATTTACAAAATATATATAATGGAATTTCATTTTTTTTTTCTTAAATGTGACCACTTTACCCTACCGGAAGTTAGTAACGCCTATGAAAAAGAAAATGCCATTTAGCTACTTAAATGTCTTTTTTCTCCCTAAAATTCAGTGCAACGTTAACTCTTTATTAATGTAATGGCAAACAAAGTAAATAAATTAAGTTTTTTCAGAATTTTTAATATTTAATATTTACCGAAGTTTGAGAACCTAAATTTTATTGAAAACTTTACAGTCTTTATTATGCACTTTTATTACATACTATTAAATCGTTACTTCTGAATTTAGAATGTTTTTTTTTTTTTAATTAAGCGTGCTCGAAAATGTGAAGCTAGAAAGGTTCTATCACGAAAAGTTCTTATTTTTTTTATTTTTTAGAGGGAGGTGGAGTAAGGTTAACTCGATACAAAAAAGAAATAAACAAAAAAAAAATTAAAAAATGCATGTTTTTGATACATTTTTGACGGCCCAGTTAATGAATATAGATTTGTATAATTACTGCATAATCAAGTAATTATCGAAGAACATTCAGTGAAACTCTAATTATTTTTCATGCAAAAATAAGCCATTGACAACAAGTCTCCACGGACGTCGTAAAGAAAAATTTATTTCATTGCGGTGCCCCCTATCATCGGGTCATCGCAAACAAAAAAAAATCAAAAGATTTACTTTTTTTTTTTTTTTTTTTTTTTTGCGGGTCACAACGACAAGTGTGTCTTCTTCAATTTTTTTTCAATTTTCACTGCAGTTCAGAATTTACAATGTTCATCAAAAAGTTTAACTTTTATCATTTAAAAATTACGTTAAATTTTTAAAAAAATATAATAATTATCGACGATTTTACCTATATAGTCTTCTTTATTTTATTATTATTTAGATGATCCAGTAATCAGTTATAAGGGGCACTGCAATTATTATTATTATTATTATTATTATTTTGTCCTACCATGTCCGGAGAGAGCCGTTATCAACGGCTTATTTCTTTATGGAAAATAATGTAATTTTAAGAGATTATTCTTCAAACGTAACTTTATTATAAATTAATTACTGGAAAACAAAATATTCATTGTACTGCCAAAACAAATTATTGAAAATATGCGTTTTCTTTCGTACCTCTATTCTTTACACCCCCGTTAAATGTTTTTATTTTACTCGCATCGTAATTTCCGTGCGTCTAAAGAATAATTATGTAACTAACTTTAGCAGGTTGTATATATTAATTACCGTTTTTATTTTTCGTTCAGAAATGATTCATGAATATGATTGTGATTAAATTATTTTAATTATTACAGAATATGTAAAATGATTTTTCTATTAAACCTGACATGATTGAAGTAAACGGATTGAAAAGTCGGATTCAGCTCATTGACATTAAATAAAAACATTTTTAATACTTTGGGCAATAGTCAAAAAATTTTTAATTCCGAGTCTAGTGTTGTTGCACTTTTGTTACATGGAGATACAACGAACCTGAACTGTTTTAAATTTTCCATATAATATTGTTTCAGTTTTGCTTTGTGTGTACTGATTTTAGGTTTATCTCTCCTTTGATTTCCATGATTTATATTTTGTGCTTGTTAAAAACAACCAGACGTGGCAGTTTTTGAAAAAAAATATCTGTGCTCTTGTTTAATAAAACTGTGTGAATTTTTTTTATTTTTTTTTCTATAAAAGTGAGAAAAATAGCTGATTTATTTTAAGTTGGGCCTGCTAAATATGAATATATAAACAAAATTCTTTTAATTACCATTTTAAATTTATGACAAATTTAATTTCCATAAATGGCTGAAAACTAAAATTTTTGAATCTAATCTAAACATGTTCATCTATTTATATTTTGAATCTTAATGTAAAAATAGTAATAATATTTACTTATACATGCATTGTGAGGAGAAAAAAAAACAAGTTTTAACAATTTAGTAGAAAAAACGAGCTGATGTGTGCCTCACATGACTTCCTTTTACTCCATTTTAATGTCATTTTCCCATTATTGGCAATTTTAATGTGATTCAATAGTTTAATCTCTAAATATTAAAAACGATGGCCAAATTAAAACCAGATAAAAAAAATCGCCAAATTTTCCGCCAAGTTGGCGACAAAACTTGGCGACCAAAAGACTGGCGATATATCGCCAAGTGTCCGCCAAATTGTAACACCACTTAAGTTTGCATTGATATTAACAATGATTTCCCCCCAAAAAGTGCAAAAGACCCCCTTAGGAACATCCGAAAGCAACCAAAAGGGGAGGTGCACAACTAGACCCCACTACGAGTCTATGTACCAAATTTCAACTTTCTAGGACATACCATTTTTGAGTTATGCGAGATACATACGCACATACGCACATACACACATACGCACATACATACAGACGTCACGAGAAAAGTCGTTGCAATTACCTCGGTGATGGTCAAAATGGATATTTCGCGTGTCTATACATTCTTAGGCACTTTTCCGCATGTGGTCGAATCGAAAAAAAAACTCAACATTCATTTGGGGGTGAGCAAAATGGAAATTAAGGGCGATTTTTGAGTGAAAATTTTTTTGCGAATACAATACTTCCTTTTTTGTAAAAGGAAGTAATAAGTTACATGTTAAGAAACCAACAGTAATCTCCCAGCATTTTTGTATTCCTTTTCCTTGGTAACGTTCTTTAATACGTTTAATATCTTGATGAAAGTGTTCACCTTATTCATGACTCACCATTGCAAGATTGGGAGGGAAAAATCGAAGTGCGGATTCAAGGAATGCATCTATCTTCAATGAGATTGTGCACCGCATCCTTTCAAATCTTAGCAACAGTTTTTCATTAAAAAGTTGACATACTTAGTTTTATTTTTACTGACTAAAAATCCTCGAGCTACCTTGTTAAGAGATAACGAAGCCGTTATTTCTTTTTGGGTGTGATTTTCATCAAGGTCATTGTTCTTCATAAGCCTTCTTATTTGTCGGTCGACAAAAATGCCTTCCTTTAAATTACCATCATTCAATTCGGGAAAAATAAATTTCAAATACGAAAATCCTTTGCCACTTTTACCCATAGGTTTGACAAAATTTTTCGTCAAACTGAGTGTTATATGTAAGGGTGGAAGAATCGGTTTCTTGCGGAATAAGAGGTAAATTAAAAAAAAAATATTGTTGCCATTTCAGAAACTTACAGCAATTCTAATTGAAATAAAATATTCTACTAATCAACTGTGTCAAATGATATTTTTCACAGTGGTTGCGTTCGACGAACCTCACCGGTCGACCGGTAAGTAACCTGGAACTAACCGCAGCGTTCTATGATCAAACGGTTACCGAATCGGTTACCATTCTAAGCAGTTGATTGGTTGATTGGAGCACCTTATCATTATCTGTCACGTGATTAACTAACCGGGCGCTACCGGTCGTGCTCGTCGAACGTAAGCAGTATGTACTAATGGGCAGTTTTATACTACTGTATATGGAATTAAATTATTTTTATCACATTATAAGCGAGGGTGCATGAAAATGTTATAGAGGCTATAACTTAGAAACGTGACGTGTTAGACACCCGTGTCATTTGAAAATTTGGATTAAAATTTAATGAGTACCTCTATACACGTGATAGAATTCATGTTCAAAAAATCGTGTCACACAGTGTAATCTTACGGTTCAGGGGGATTTATCAGTCTTTTTAAAAATACACACATTTTACTTCTTTACTTAGCTAATTGATCTCTCATAAGCACTTTTCTTTGGTACAAATCGCAGTTCTAATCCTTTTTATAGAAAGCTGCGTTGTGTTACTTCCCTTTGTTACTCTCGCAAGATAACGTAGCAGTACATTTGGGCAGAAAGAGAAATATATTCTTCCGAAAGATTTTAAAGTAAATATTCGTTTTATAACTGAGATGGGAAAAAAATCTCAGAATTTATTTTGAAGATTGAAAATTTTACCTTACATCTGAATAAGACCATCGAAGATACTTCCCATTTTCGATTTCATTTTGGCAAAAATATTCCTTTTCTACAAAAGAAGCGGGAGTCCTAGAATCTCTGAACTTTATTCTATGCAAGATGGCCGCCAGAAAAATACTATCATTTCACCATAGACATACTAAATATTCTGCGAGGGAGAATGGCTAATTTTATCTTTAGATACCAATTTATAAGGAACTTTAGCTATGAATAACTCAAAAATAGGCAAAGTTCTTAAGCATATTAACAAAGCTTTTAACAAAAGCTTTTAACAAAATTGTTAAGTTTGTAAAAAATACCTATTTATGAGGAAAAAAAAAAATTTTTAACCTTATTGTGAAGCTATCGTTGCCTCAGATAAAAAATGAGATATCTTAGTGTTATTTTTACGAGTATATATCTTACTGTTGTTCTTACGCGACGATATATACGACTTGGAAAACGCACTAACAACACGTATACATACAAGCCTGTTTTTATGCAAATAGGGACCGCATAAAAAAATCATTCAAAACTTCACGAGTAGCTATAAAAAATAGTTAGCGCAACACAGTTAAAAAGTATTTTTTTTACGCAGTAGATACGGAGCGCATAAGAAAAGTCTCATGTGGAAAATAACTAAGGATTGCATCTTTAATTGAATTCAAGGAATATCAGTTACGTGGAATCTCGCCAAACCTTTTGTTATCTGACTTATAAAATATACACGCGAATATTTTCAAACATTTCATTCGCATGTGACTCAGTTTGTTGAATGTAATTTCAATTTCACCGTGTGATGATAATTTTGCCGAATGAAACTCCGAATTTTACCGAATGGTATTAGGGTGTCCTCAGAGTTACCTTAGAGCCAGAGTCACATTATGATAATTTTACATTAGAGATGAAAAACTTTTTTTAGGCCCATGCAAAGAACGGGATGCACGCTCTTTTACCCAGGTGAAAAAAAGGATATTTCTTTTTTATTAATTATGTTCACATGGATCGATGCGGAATATGCTTCTGCATAGAATGCACTAATAAAGCGAAAAACGCAATTTTTGAACTTACGTCCCTCTGGCTCTGAGGTACAGAAATTAGTTAGTCAAATAAGTCCCAATCTAATTGCAGTTTTCATATATTGCACAAAAAATTCATAATAAATAAAAACATCGCATAAAAACAGATTGAGTGTACTGCACTGGATGTTTACCTTGTTACTTCTTTTTACATAGTAAAGGAAGTATTGTATTCGCAAAAAAAAAAAAAAATAATAATAATAATAATAATAATTCTGCAACTCTATTGTTTGTCGCCAAACTCGGCAAGCGACCACGTCATGCGCGTGTGTGTTTGTGTAGGCACATGTATGTGAGTGCGTGTATATGAGCGTATGTATGCATGTGTGTGCGTGTTGTGTATGCAGTGCTGTGTGTGTACGCGCGCGCATGTGTGTGTAGGCGTTCGTGTGTGTGTATGTAGGCATATGTGTTTGTGTCTGTGCGCAGGCACGAGTGTGTAAGCGTGTGTGTGTGTGTGTAAGATATGGACGCAACCTGGAGACGGTTTTCGCAAGAGGAGCAGCATCGTGAGGTCGGTCGACGCGACGGTGATGCTGGCAGAGGGTGCTGGTGGGAAAATGAAATAAGCGTAACATCAAAAACAGTCAAGTGAGAACAATAAGCAGTCGTGATTGCTCAAAAAAAAATGCTCAAAAATTGGCCTTTATTTCCATATTGCTCGCTCCCGAATGAATGTTGAATTTTTTTTCAACCCGACTGTAATATAATACTTGTTTACGCTATTTGGCAATACTGATTTTAACTAAATTAATTGGCAACAATAGCTTTTGTTCTTTTGTCATTTTATGTTTAAAGAAAGCTTAGTTAATTTATCTAGCTTGGTTTTCAGTAAATAAAAGCTTTATTCTTTAAGCCATACTTACGTTGTAATGATTATTTATAACAATTTTATTTACTGTTAGCATTTGAGCAAGCAACTAAATGGAGCAATTACTAAAACCGGAAAGGTTTGACGTGGATCCCACAAGCGTTGGCGCAGAGGCAAAGTGGAAGCACTGGTGCCAAACCTTTTCTAACTTCATTTAGCAAATTAAGGACATCCAAGACGGTAACAAGCTTTCCCTATTATGCAATTATGTTTCTGCAACAGTTTATATGTATATCAATGATTGCACAAAGTATACAGATGCCATAGCAGTCTTAGATGCTTTGTACATAACAAAGCGCAATGAAATTTTTGCGAGACACTGCCTGGCATCAAGAGCTCAGCAGAGTGGTGAGTCAGTACAGGAATACCTTCAAGCACTCAAGCAACTTAGCAAGGACTGTAGTTTCAAAGCTGTCAATGCAGAACAGAACAAAAGCGAGTATGTCAGAGATGCCTTCATTCGTGGTCTCAAGAACTCGCGCATTCGCGAAAGACTGCTGGAGAACTCCATTGTCACCCTGGAGAATGCGTTTGATCAAGCCAGAGCCCTGGAGCTGGCTGAGCATCACTCAGCTTCTTACCTCTTACAAAACCCTTGTACAACTGGGGCAACCACGGAGAGCTCGAAAGATGACGATGCTCATCAGCTTGCAGCAGTTACCCCAAATCGCTCAAAGAGGTGTTATTTCTGTGGGAATGACTATCACCCTCGGAGTGCTTGCCCAGCAAAGGATTCGATATGTCGAAATTGTGGAAAAAAAGGACATTTCCAGAGATCATGTAAGTCCCCATTTCAACAAGGCAAATCACCACAATCCAGTGCTTCGTCCTACCTCCTCGCTTCTGCTTCTGTCTTCCCCCATTGCCTTCAAAAATCGGTCACTCAAGTGGAAATTAATGGAGTGAAGCTAAATGCACTCATAGATACTGGGAGCTCTTTAAGTTTTATCAATGCGTTGCATATTCAGAGATGCCGCGCAGAAGTGAACCCTTACTATGGAAAGATAACGATGGCGAATTCATCGTTGACCATGGAAGTTTCTGGTTGTTGTACTGTTTCAGTCAAAATGCAAGGTCATAAATACAACAATGTGGAGGCATTAGTCATGCGAAACTTGTGTGTAGACTTTTTAATAGGTCACAACGTATTAAGTGATCATTCGTCGGTAGAGATTGATTTTAGAGGAGAGAGACCTCCTTTACGTATATGCTCCCTGGCCGTAGCCTTAGTCCCACCTGTTTCGTTGTTTTCAAACCTTACACCCGACTGTAAACCTATCGCTACTAAGCCCAGGAGGCAAACCAATGAAGACAAGCAGTTCATTGCTTCTGAAATAATTAAGCTCATGAGCGAAGGCGTTATAGAAACCAGCAACTCCCCTTGGCGAGCCCAAGCATTTGTTGTCAAAGGAGACACTCATAAGAATCGCATGGTAATAGACTACTCACAAACCATAAATAAGTTTACCCTTCTGGACGCTTACCCTCTTCCAAGGATTGAAGAATTAATTTCCGAAATCTCTAAATATGAAATCTTCAGCACAATAGATCTGAGGAGCGCCTACCATCAGGTACCAATCAAGGACTCTGAGAAGCAGTATACTGCCTTCGAAGCGAGTGGGAAACTCTATCAATTCTTGCGTGTCCCTTTTGGGGTCACTAATGGTGTAGCCAGTTTTCAGAGGACAATTGATATGATTATCGCAAATGAAAAACTAGAGGGTGTTTACCCCTATTTAGATGATGTAACGGTCTGTGGTAAAACTCAAACTGAACATGATAACAACCTACAGAGATTTTTAGCTGCAGTAAAGAAGTACAACTTAACACTAAATGAAGAAAAGTCCCAATACTCCGTGAAATGTATCAAGTTACTGGGTTATACCATTTGCAATAAGGAGATTAAACCTGATCGTGATAGATTGGCTCCCTTAATGGATATGCCTGTGCCCAAAGACACGGCCTCTTTACAGCGAGCTCTAGGGATGTTCGCACATTACTCTCGCTGGATCGCCAGCTTCTCAGAAAAAATACGCCCTCTCTTGAGCAATGGACCTTTTCCTTTATCCAAGGAAGCTGTGACAGCTTTCAACTCTCTAAAATCTGATATAACCAATGCATCACTAGCTGCAATCGAGGATAAAATTCCGTTCAGAGTTGAAACAGATGCCTCTGAATTCGCAATCTCGGCTACACTTAGTCAAGCAAATCGACCTATTGCATTCTTCTCCAGAACCCTCAGCCCATCAGAAAGAAAGCATGCCATCATTGAAAAGGAGGCATATGCTATTGTAGAGTCTTTGAGAACATGGCGACATTACCTGATCGGCAGACACTTCGAGATTTTTACTGATCAGAAATCAGTTGCTTTTATTTTTGATCAGCATCATAATAGTAAGATAAAAAATGAAAATATTATGCGTTGGAGACTGGAACTGGGATGTTTTAAATATGACATCATCTATCGACCTGGTAACAAAAATGCAACAGCCGACGCTCTTTCGCGAGTAAGTGGTGCCTCTGTCCCTCAAGTAGATTTGAATATGTTGCATGACTCTTTATGCCATCCTGGCATTACGAGAATGTACCATTGGGTGCGAGCAAAGAACTTACCTTTTTCTCTAGAAGACATCAAAAGAGTTATAAACTCATGCAAATGTTGTAATGAAGTAAAGCCTCGTTTTTGCAGGGACGAAGGCAAGTTGATAAAAGCAACTTCTCCTTTTGAAAGGTTAAATATTGATTTCAAAGGACCTTTACCAGCTGTATCAAGGAACCGTTTCCTCCTTACGGTTGTGGATGAGTTCACCAGGTTTCCTTTTGCGTTTCCATGTTCGGAAATATCTGCTGCCACAGTTATTTCACATCTCCAGAACCTTTTCTCGGTTTTCGGAATGCCTGCCTATATACATACGGATAGAGGGTCATCATTTATGTCCAGTGAACTGAAAAGCTTCTTGACCTCGCTTGGTATTGCTACAAGCCGTACTACGGCATACAACCCTCAAGGTAATGGTCAAGTTGAAAGGTACAATGGTATAATTTGGAAAACCATACAACTTGCTGTTAAATCAAAAAATATTGCAATAGAACGTTGGGAGGAGGTATTGCAGCAAGCACTACATTCAATTCGCTCTCTACTGTGCACTGCCACCAACTCAACACCTCACGAACGTCTTTTCATTCATGCCAGAAGATCATTCAACTGTCGGTCTTTGCCTACTTGGCTCTCGCGCCCTGGTCCTGTGCTTTTGAAAAACCATGCAAGAGCCAACAAGTATGAGCCAGTTGTGGAAGAAGTCCAGCTTATTGAAGCAAATCCTGAGTACGCTCATGTAAAAAATCCTGACGGACGCGAAACCACTGTTTCTTTAAGACACTTAGCTCCAAGAGGTGATGAGGACTCTACTTGCGACGATGAGTCGAATCATCTTTCCCCACCCCGTCAGAATATCAAACCGACTGATGATCTACCAGAAGAGGCGACCCAACATACTACATTGGAAAAATCTTCATTATCGCTCAGCTCTCCAGAATATCATAAAGGAACGCCACGCCACAGTTTCGCAGAATCAATGAATGATGAAGTTGTCTTTCGCTCTACCAGAGAAAGGCGCCAACCATCCTATCTGGCTGACTATGTAACAGGCTGAGAGCTACAATCTTGTTATAGACTGTAAAAATTAATTAGGAGGGGGTGAATGTAATATAATACTTGTTTACGCTATTTGGCAATACTGATTTTAACTAAATTAATTGGCAACAATAGCTTTTGTTCTTTTGTCATTTTATGTTTAAAGAAAGCTTAGTTAATTTATCTAGCTTGGTTTTCAGTAAATAAAAGCTTTATTCTTTAAGCCATACTTACGTTGTAATGATTATTTATAACACACGCGTGGATATGCCTAAGAACGTATAGACACCCGAAATATCTATTTTTAATTACAAACTCTTGGCAATATATCACCAACCTTTTGGTAACCAAGTTTTTTTTTTGCCAACTTGGCGGGTTTTTTTTCCCTCTTTATTTATTTATTTTTTTAAGTCTGGTTTTAATTTGGCTACTATTGGTAATATTTAGAGAGTTAACCATTGAATCACATTACAATTGCCAATATTGAGAAAATTAATATGTATAAAACGGTTATTTCTTTCTTTCTTTCTTTATTTTATTTTTGCTTTGTTTCGCAACAAACTCTAAATAGTTTCACCCAAAGTGTTTCTTTGCTTACTCCTAGTCCAAGGCACTATTATCATTTAATTAGCGTAAAAGGAAGTCATGTGTTGCACAAATCAGCTCGTTTTTTTCAAACAAAATGAACAGTCCATAAAAAATAAATGTATATAATTATCTGAGAATTACATAATAGTTTATTTTCAAGCTAAACAATTGGGAATTCAACTAAGTGCAAAAAATACTACAAGCAAAATATTCTTTTTTATTTTTTGTTACGTAAGAAATATTTGTTTTAGAACATTGAATTTGAACTTATTGAATTTATTGCACTGCAATGTCTTAAAACGGAGTTATAAACAACACTTAAGTGTATTTTTAGAAGAAAGTAATTAGCGAAAGTAAACAAGGGAACGTTCACAGAATTCTTATTTCAGAAAGACTACATTCGCCATTACCATTTTATTTCAGAAACTCGCTTAATCTAAGGAAAATCCTTTTTCTTAACAACAAGGAACGAAATCCTGAAATTAACATTTGCTAAGAACACGAGAAAATTAATATGATGGACACACCTGGAATAATTAGAGAAAGGTTAGAACATGCTAGAAGCTTAAGACATTGTTTCTTTCGTAATTATATTGTGATACTGCAAATTAGGTATCTCTCGCTATATTGATTAGTTGCAAAATGTTGTTACTCTTCACTTATTTTTATAATTTAATAGTGTATTTAATTACTTTATTTAGCATTGATTTTTATTTAGCATTGGATTCTTTATTTAATGCTAAATAAAAGTCAAACGCAATAATATATTTTGAGTGAAAACTTATTATTATCAACTTAAAGCTATTAATTCTAGGTTGCCAATTTTTTTCGTAACAATGAACACACACACACACACACAAAAAGTTGAATCTATATGTAAATAAAACAGAGAATATATATGCATGTGTGCATATATCGTTGATTAAGAGCAACAGTAAGATATCTTAGTGTTATTTCTGGGATTAGATATCTTACTGTTACTATGAGGCGTTGATATGTTTGCATGTAGGTTCCTGTACAAATCCACAACTTACGTCGGATCTCGACCAAATTTGGCAGAGTGGCTCTATCATTAGGTGCGCTAATGGACAAATTTTAAATAAATTTTATAAATACAATAATGCTATTTATGTATTGTCAAACATTAAAATACATTTTCTGATAAAAGAATTCTGTTTGATTACAACTGACTATTAACTTAATAACTTTTTGGTGGCCTTACTAGCCTTATTTCAAAGACAAAACATGTGCATTGACATAAATTCAGGTAACTAGATGAAGTTATCACCCATTGTGAGGTGCGTCATTTTACTAAAAGGAAAGTTTAAAATATTTTTAGAAAACATGACTACAATTTATATTTTTTTATAAAATCAAAAAACGAAAATCTTTATGTATAAAAATCCTTTTGTTTAATAGCAAATATCTATGGGATTTAGAACTTTTAGATGATCTTACTAGTCCTACGTTAAAAGCAAAACTTGTACACTGACACAAATTCAGATATTATTTTATTTAAAACTAGAAATTCGCCCGTCAAGGCATGACGGGTAAAAATTGCTTCTAGTACATTTGAAAGAAGCAAGTGCCTGATTGGTGATATTTTGATAGTTGAACCCAACTCCACTGGATTAACCCTAAACTCCAGTAGATACAGTTAATAGACCTACTAGTTATAAATACTTCAAACGATAGTTTTGCAAGTAAATTCATCTGTAAAAATTTAAACATTGAAAATAACTGAACGATTCAGGTGGGAAAAAAATATTTTTTAGCTCTCCTGATAAGTGCTAATTTTCACATTCGTTAGTTTAGCATGGTGCCGACGATAAAGCACAGAGTTTTTGTGAGTAAAAACTGAAAAATTCGAAAGATGAATTTTCTTAATAAACATAATTTTGATTAAAACGTGTTAGATATGATGGGATATTTCCTTCTAGCAGGCAGCATAAATCTTTAGGAAAAAAGCAACTTGCGTCTTGATCTTACATTCTGTGTCTTCTCGCTTTCGGAACTGAAACTTTCCTTCTGTCCCGTCGAACTATAAGTCATTTATTGGCAACAAATGAAGATATTTTTTGCAAATTTTACTCCCTTAGAAAAGTTTACTAAAGCAGTAATCCTCTTTTGTAAACTATCGCACTACTATTACGATAATTCATAAGTGTTGCTATGTTTGACATGGGGGAATTTTAGCATAGTACTGTTAACATTTGCACATGTGTGTTTATTGTGGTAGACAAACAATTTAAAAAATCCGTATTTAGACTTGTTTTTCGCACAATATCATTGAGTTCTGATGCCAAGTATGAGAATTAGAGTTATTAAAAAAAGCAGCCAAACAAAATTGTGAAAGTATTGCTTAATTAAATTAGAGTTTGGCCATAATGCTGCACAGGCAGTGTAAAACATGTTCTGTGAACTGATGAAATCCACAATACATTCTGCAACAAGATGATTATAATAAAATTGTTATCAGTTATAGAATGGTTATACTTATTATTGTAATAATAATAATGGAGCAAGCCCTGGCTAAAAGATAGCTTAAAACAGTAGAACATAATCGCTTGTAATTTCATTGCTAGGTTTCCAGAGTTAAAAATGCATAACATTACAATAAAATTTATTGCTCACACTATTATACAAATGTAAAATAGAGCTTGACTGAACTTGTTCTGTTCTGCATTTTCCAATTGAGTTGTAGAGTTGAATTATGTTTACCCTAAACAAAAGTTTTTTTTTTACTCCTATCGTCAACCGTAATGATTCATAAAATGAAGAGGAATATACTTCTAACTGTATGATGCACTTGAACTTGTGCGAAAAAAAAAATAGCTTACTCGTTAAGAGGTTGACTTCCATTTTTTTAGGCTGAATTTACGTATCTCAGCTTATTTGTTGTTCAGCGTCGATGCACTTTTGAAGCACCTGTTTCCTCTTTGAAGTGCTCTTTTCACTTTTTCGAACCACTGATAGTTTCAGAAGGAAAAATTTTTCGTGATCATAAATTTTGAAAGCTGGCGCAGAAAACATTTTTTATGGAGATGAGGCTATAGAAATCGCAAATTTCTTATATTCCGTCGTAGTTGGAACAGCGTTAAAAAATTGGGTCAATCGAACTGTAATAAGGTATGAAGAAGGCACAGAAATTGAGAATATGGTTGTCCATTTTGTTAAGCAACGTAATTTTTTCACTCTGAATAGTGGATTTCTTGATTCTCTAAATCATGTATACTCAATTTTCCGTGCAAATTCTTGTCAATTGTTTTCTCGTCAAAAACGTTTTGGACTTGATGAAAAATTAATGTTTGATCTTTCCCTTTCACATATTGCAAAGCAAAAATGTTCGTGATTTTCGCAAGTTTGTCACAATCGCGAAAGTTTAACGTAAGATTCGCGAAACATTTCATCTTGATATATAAAATCAACTTTTGGTTTCGGTCGTATAAAATTGAAAATTTTTCGCCCTCGAAACCTCCAACTTCGTCATTTTCATGGCTTTTAGAGAAATTGTTCTCGACTAAATCTAGGCTACTAAAATCATTTGGGCGAAAAGCAGCAGCAAAACACATTTATATTTCTTATGAACCATTTACAAACTCCATTTAAAAATAATTATTTAATGTCAATATTGCAAATCTATTTTCGACGAAATGTTCAGCTTTTTTGTTTCTTTCTTTTTGGTATTTACTTTGAAATAATAGCGCACCGTTGAATTTCAAATGAATCATTCGATTTTCTTCTTCCCCTCCTTTTTAAGCCTCCGGAAATATCGCTTGTTGACAGCAGATTTAAAGGATTTTCCTCTTTCTTTTCCATTGCTCTCGACAACGCGAAATCGGAAATAGATGAACAGATTTAGAAATGCAAAATTATGGAATAAAATTCATGACCGCGAATCTTGGTGACAGAACTCGCGTATATAAATAGAGTTCTTACTAAAAACGAGTAAGACTTATTTTGTTTTAAGAAGGATTTCTCATGCAGTATTTTAACCAAAGAAAATATAACTCCAACCTATTCTTGCCTTTTATACAATCATATTTTCGTTAAAAAGAAGTTGAACACTAGATTTTTTTTTCTCTTTATATTAAAAAAAGTAAGGTCAAAGAAAGGAAGTCTAAGGCGGGCCTGCGTCCAGGAGACCCCAAAGCACCTACAGCCTAGAAATTTTGTACGGAATTACTTCGAGCCTCGGTGGTTTGCACCTGGAGTTTTGTTCTTTAAATTTCGAATTAGGTTTTTTGTAATTAATATTTTAAACTCAAATTTTGCATAAATTGCCTATTAAAATGGTAAGAATTACCTGCATATTAATATTATATTTCGTTGGACAGGGTTTAATTTTCCGCGTTCGACGCAATTTGTTTCAGTGCTCTAATTTTGTTACGGCGGATGTTATTTGTGTTTTTTGCTCAGTAAAAAGTGAAGGAATGGTCTTACAGTTTTCTTTTGACACACATGGAAAGCGCAGCTTTTTTCACTCCAGATATAACCTATGGTCGAAAAACTAAGCTTTTATCTCCAAAGAAAAAAAAGAGTTACAAGCCGTTTGAATCAAGTTCGAAAAATTCCATCTCCATTCAAATTATTGATGTTTTATTTGGCGTTGCCATAGTTACGTCTTTTAGATTCGTTTGTTTCTTCTTTCTTATTCACAAATTTTAAGGGTTTCGATTTTAACGGAAAATTTTATGCTGAACTCAATTCAAGCCCCGAGCTGAAGAGCAAAATATATTACTAGAGACCACAAATAGTAAAGCAACTTTTCAAACGTACAAAACGTCAGTTTTGCAATGCTTAGGAGCCCCTTAGCCCTTACGGCTCTGCAAGTTGGTACAAGTTATTTTGAAACCCGGGGAAGGGGTGCTTTTTGTTCCAAAGGGAACTCATAATGCGTTTTCAATGAGTTTCTTTTTAACAGACGATTTAAATCTTTGCGAATCAAATAAGATTGCGAAGATATCTTCGGGGGTTGGTCAGCGTCAGCAAGCAGGGGGCGGATCCCCCTAGTTGTATAAAAATAAACAAACATTTTTAGATTGATGGAAGCAAACAAATGCTACCATAAGAATTGAAGAAATACCTTTGTGCTTGAAAAAAAAAACGAATTTATAACAGCGTATAGGGTAAGAGCCAGCAAGAGGGTTGCATACACGTGTTTTGTGGTTACAAGGAACTCATTTTCCAATGCAATAGGAGTGAGCTAATGGATGAAATGACATCAATATTAATATTTGAATAGACCTTTTAGAATGACTTTAATGCCTAGACTTCAGAAAATTCATCATGACCATGTTCCCGAAACTCTGCCAAAAATATCTTTAGCCAATTGCAAAATAGTTAATAACAGCAAAAGCAAAACTGTTTTGTTGAAAAAGTGAAGAATTGTATATTGTGTAGAAATGGGGACGTAATAGAAAATATTGAAAGCATTTTTTTTTTCTATAAGAGAATGCTTGAAAAGAATAGGGTTTGACCATTTTAAAAATATTGTTTCAAAATTTAATATTCAAAAAAAGTATTTTAATCGGTGCGCAGATTGAATTTTATTTTTTTCCGCTGTTGCGCATGACATCACAAGTGATGAAATGCCATTCACTGATGCCATTAGCGCAGACCGCAAAATTCAATTAATCACATGTACTGGCAACGATATGGTTGATAGCAAGCATAGAGCACAATATTTAATTCGCTTCTTAATTATCAACTCATGGAAAAGTGGTAGAAATCAAACGTAAGCATTCAACACCCAAATGGAGTACCGTGCCAAAGTTCATCCATTTTGACGTCATAAAGACCCCGACTTATTTAAAATATTGAATAGTTTAAAAAAATAATTGAAAATTAAACATTTTGAAAATTCAAGATAATCCTCGCTCTATGTTATTTTTGTTTGGCTCGTTCTATCAACTTCAATGACTAAAAGTAGTATTTTTGACTGATGGAAACAATACCATTAGCATAACGTGAAACATTCCAAGTTAGAGATAAATATCTCCATAACTGAAATTAACGGGCTCCAGATTTGCTTTTCATGCTTCAAACTTACATTTTAAAGGAACATTAATTGTTTCTTAATGAAGTAACTTACTTGATTGTTGCAATATTTTACTTTTATTAAATTACAGTGGACTCTCTATATCTGAACACTCCCTAATGTGAGCATCCCTATATTCTGAACAGATTTTGAGGGTCCCGGCGAAACTCCATGGACTTAACATAGGCTGATCTCTCTGTACTCTGAACACCCTATAATATGAACACCCAGTATTATGAACGCTATTTTAACCCCGTTCAATTATTACCACTATCTATACTGAACGTGTTCACAATTGGTATTCGGAAATGCCTATGAATCAAATTGAAAGTCCGGAAGACGTTCAGTTTTATCAGTGATTGCGGGCATTAAAGAAAAGATGAAGAGATAAAGAAGAAAAATTATTTTCCTGTATATTACTATTACTACATCAAATAAAATCATTCAGCTGAGCAATATGAGCCTGAAGCCTCTGCCACTGAAATATGTTTCAAGAGTGCAACCATCGTCTCAAGTTGTATTCAAGACCTTTAAAGTATGATTACCTTCAAGCAAAATGCGGTTGAGAATGACTTGGAGCTATTTTCTTTTGGAGGATAACAAGTACCGTTCATCTTGCATGGGAATACGCAATGCAAAAACAGAGTAAAAATTTCTTTTTTTTTTCAGGTACCAAATATATTGATAGTTGTATTGCAAAGTTTTATTGTTAATTGTTATGTGAAAGTTTAAATCAAAATAGAAATAAATAAATTCAAGATTTTAGGTTGTACCGAAATAAATTAGACATCGCTCTAGCCACAAATTTGAAATTCAGCACTTTTATTTCAGTAACTGGTATTTATTGTTCACTAGGAAAAGTACTTAACGCAGTAGAATACATGTACATGCATTCCCCTCTCCCTCTATAATGAACAACCCCTTAAACTAAACACTTGAGTTTGATCCCGTGAGTGTTCAGAATAAAGAGTCCACTATATTTGGCTGATTTTTTATTTCATTTTTAAGGCTGTTTAAGTCTTATTTACAGGCTTGTTTTGTTTAAGAATTTTATCTCTGATTTCAGAAACAATGTTTACGACACATTTATACGACACACATGAGCAAGAAGGCGCTTCACTTTGAAAAGTTGGCCAGCTACTTTGAAAAGCGTAGAGTTAAAATAAATCGAATGATAAGAAGCTTTAAATAAATAGTTTTAGGTTTTTGAAACGAACAAGTAAAGTTAACTTTTAATTATTATGTTTCTACAAACAAAAAACGTTGAAGTAGTCTTACTAAAAAGTGGAAAAATACCAACTCGTCGAAAAATCTTTGCCAGATAAAATCTCCAAATTTATTCTTCGACTTGGGCTTCTTCAGCAGTAAGTATTTCGTAAATTTTATACGTCAAGTTTTAATTTCAAGTCTTTACGAATCTAGTCCATAAGTAATTTCGTGCTTACTTTGTTGGAAAGAGCAAAGAAATAGAATTTGGTATTGGTTTTCACAACCTAGTTTACGTTTTCATTAAATACAGTCGAGCCCGCTTAATGGAATACGCAATTTGCCAGGAAAAATTGTTCTAATAAACGGGATATTCCATTATCCGGGATAAAAATAACACACATCAACGGTGTAGTACATGGGAATTTTATTACATTAAGCGGGATATTCTATTATCCGATGTTCCACTAAGCGGGCTCGACTGTATTTGTGTTTTGGTTTGAAAATCTTTTTTAACCAATTAAAGCTGCAGACACAAAGTCTAATAAAACTTATTGCGACAAATTTGTTGCTGAGTGCGTTAATAACATGTTAACGCAATTTAAATAAACTGTAAGAGGCACTGCAATCTAATTACAATAGCTGCTTAAAGTAGTAAAACGAAGACCCACCCACTTAAGTAGGGCATAGTTTGTCCAATGAGACATTGTGAAAATCGAAATGAACTCCCTGTGAAAATTGAAAGGTATATACTGAACCAACCTCTTTGGCTATTTTCTAAAACCTCTGGAATAGCTGGCGTATTCAAACTCTAGAACTACGAATTGATTTTGTACTAAAACTGATTTTCTTTCCTAAATCTTTCTTCTAGAAGCTGTCTATTTCTTTGCTAATACTTAGTAGAGTTTTCTTTTGAATCTCACGAAATTTGAACTTTTACTTTTGTTTCCTCCTTACTTTATATTCTTTAAGAAGTTCTGAAACTCTTATTCTAAGGAAAATATTCAAATGAACTTGTCTTCTTCATTGATTCTTGTCATTTATTCTTAAAAGTAAAACTGAATAGATTTTCATGCATATTGAAACTTGACTTTAAAGCGTGAAATTTCGCAGAAACTTTTAAATATTCAAATCGACCTGATATTATGATCAGTTAAGTCATTTTTCTTTGATTAGAACATACCGTAAAAGCGGATGACTATGTTACATTTTCATACATTTCTGTCTGTAATTACTGAACATTAATTCGAAAAAAAAAGAAGTTTGCGTTATCATTTTAATTTTGCACTTGGGAATTTGATTCCGACCCTAAAATAACTTGAGTGAAACTTTACCCATACTCCCTCCAGAACAGTTTTTCTTTGCAGTATTCTCTTCCTCTCATTGCGGGTGAGAATGGTACAGCACATGTTTCAATGTTTTTATATAGGTTTTTGTGGTTTGTACCATACT
The DNA here is from genome assembly GCF_026930045.1 of Uloborus diversus. Classification (NCBI taxonomy): domain Eukaryota; kingdom Metazoa; phylum Arthropoda; class Arachnida; order Araneae; family Uloboridae; genus Uloborus; species Uloborus diversus. The sequence continues at coordinate 71,121,458 of NC_072736.1, read as the reverse complement.
TTACCTGTCTTATATTTTAATGGGAGAGTTTTAGATGTACGTTATGCTGAAAACTGAACTTTGGAGAATCAGGTACATCTCTCATAAAATCGAGATAAAACAATAGCTTTATTTTCTTTATAATTTTTGGAGATTGGTACAAACCTTATCTTCTTTTTCATGCCACTCCCAAACCTTACCTCGCTTCAACATTATTAAATCTCAAACTCACTTGCTTCTACACCCGTGATTTTTCCTCTGTAGTTTTTCTCCTGATAACCCAATTTACCCTCCAAAATTTCAATTAATATCTGTACCACACTCACCCTCCAAATTGTAATATTTACACATTTGTAACTGTACCAACATCAAAATATTTACTTTTGAATGAAAATTGGAGGTTACTTTCTTTATATAACATAAAAGTGTAAAGTATAAATTGTGATTCCTTCTGCACGAAAATTCCACCAACATAAATTTTTGAGCTACCTACAAACACGTAGCACCAGTTGCTCCCAACAAACAAAATTCACAACCACCAGGTAATTTGTCTGGCGGGCCGTTTTGAAAGTGATAACAACTCTCTCATCACAAGAGAAGGTTGCACTATAGTTCCTATTGAAACTGGGACGTCCTAGAGTGCACTACGAACGTTTACTACGTTAAAACTGGGGTTTGTATCATTCTCACCCTCCAAACCATTTTCACCCGCTCATACGGTAACAAGGAGATTGTGTTACACAAATGATAAAAATTAGCACTAAGGTTGATTTGCTTGCTGTTAGACAGCAACAAAATACAATGCTTGCCAAATTATTAGACTAAAGAGCTTTTTTTTTTTTTGGTTTTTTGTACACTATTTGTACTAAAATACTATTCATTTTACTGTTAAAGTACAGTACATACTGTACACTGATTATTACGTTATTTAGCATAATTTAATGTTTGCAGGTGGCAGCACTGTCTGCTTTATTTATGTTCTGTGTTTATCTACCTACCAGGAACATAACCTCAATCAGCTTAGACAGTTCACTAGTTCTTTTTATTAGTGTGTTCTGTAATATTTAAAGTTAGTTTTAGGTAATTAGTGAGTATGTGTATGTGAGTATATATAATAGTGAGTTTTTTCAATTCTTACCTCCTTTTTCAAAAAGTTAAGAAATGGTGTAAATCTTGTGAAAAGTATGCCAAAAACACTTGAAATGCTCATCAAGAACAAGGGAATGTATACTAAATATTGAATAATTATTACACTGTTCGTTAATGTGTCTATAGTTATGTAATCAATAAAGAATTTGCTTTTAAAACAGCCTTAGTCTAATAATTTGGCCAGCACAATAAGTTTCTAGTGACAACAACGATGAGTATTAAGTTAACAGCTAATAATTTATGTTTGTCAAGTGACGTCATGCCCCCATCAGCAAATAATGCTTCTGTAAGTGAAAGTTGTTTTTAATAATGGCGTAAAAAATCACTAACTGTGTGACCAAAGCACGAGGGAGTGGTTAATTAATTAACAAGAACCAATACCATGCATAAAAAATTGATGACTTAATCTGGGAGGACGTGCGGGGGTCATTGTATGGCCCCAGACCTTCTGAAAACTACAATTGCTGATAAATTATTCTCCAGATTATAATTTTCTTATCTGTAGCAGAGTTTGGTCCCCCTCATCTACCTTTTGTTAGTAGTTTGAAGGTATTTTAGGCATTTGTGCTCTATCTTTAGTTAGTTACTGCGGTCATAGAATATGACCCCGTGCGTCCCTCCGTTTTTTCCCAGACGAACTATTTTGCGCATCCAACACCTTTTAGTTTTTTTTTTTTTCTATCAGTTCTACATTGAAGTATTTTCATCTATATATAAATACCAAATACATGCGTAAAATAAAAAGGACGCTTACGTACATTTTATTCTGACATTGAATCAGATAATTGTTTTATCAATAAAGGAATTGGAGCTCAAGATTTTTGAAAAAATTATTTCTTACGTCATGAAAATTTCAGCGAATATGATACAGAATTGAAAGCTGATAGAGATTCTTGAAATAAAATGAATAGCTCTGATTTGTTTTTTCTTGTAAACATTATATAAAGTGGAGTAAAGTGATTTGAAAATGTCTTGAATGCAACATTTTTTTCCTTATTTTAGTCTCAATAAAAAATTTAACATTTTTAGCATTAATTCCGCAAACTCATATAAAAATCACTTAAACTTTATTGACCACAGTGTCTATAAACTTTTTTTTTTTTGGAAAGTAAATGTGGAAATGCTTTCATTATAAGCGTGATGTAAAGCTCATTTATAAATCCCACTTAAGTCTAAACGTACATTTTTTATGTCGAAAATTATAAATTACACCGTTGTAACACTAAAAGAGTAAATAAATAATATTTTTATTAGCGTATGATTTGATTTTGACCTGGGGTCCTTCAATGACCCCGTGCGCCTTAACTTTTGCTCAGAAAGTACGAAATTCTCCCGAAATAAGTTTTTCTTGTTGTTACAGCTAGTATAAATCAACCACGAAGACCTTCATGACGACCTAACAGATGAACTGCGGAGTTTCATTTATTATAAAAAAACATCATCCATTATTTCTCAAGGATGTGTTTTTGTGGTTGTGCTATAACTACCGTAATACCATCAGCAAACTTCATAGGTAAGGCATCATCTAAAAGATTTTTTTTTTTTTTTTTTACATCTTCTCGACAACAAATAAACACATATTTTAGCTATTTTTCGAAAAATTACACTTAAATAAAACAGATTTCTGATGCATTCGTTCGGTTAAACAACGGATTTCCGCTTCTTGGCTGTGAGAGAGTTTTACTCCTGTCCTTAAAAAGTGCTGCATATATGCAAATACGTTCATAAAATTACAAACGCTCATAGTATTTTTTGAAATGTGCTGATCACGTTTCAAAAAATGAAACTACCTTTGATTGAAATGAAATCAATTCCATTTTCCTAATCATATTTGCATAGATAGGTGTCGCTCTTACTACAAGTAAAGCCCTAAACCGTAGAAAAATTGGCGATACGTCCGCCATCTTGGGGCTAAACTGGGCTTTCTTCCTATGTCTACTATGGTGAAGTAGCTTAACTGTGGTTTCTTATTAACTCCTTATTAATACATGAACAATCAAGAAGCAATGCATGCTTCCTCATTATAAGAAACATAGAAAGAAAGTCGTATGTAGCCCGAAGATGGCCGACGGTGACGTTTCGCTATTTGATCTAGAGCTTTAACTGCAAATATACACGACGTATATGGAGTAAGTATGCTTGCAGTGTACAAAACCGTATGTTTCGCACAGGTCAACTTGTTATTTTGTTATTGCGATTGACATTTTCCATTATTGAATTATTATATGCAAAGATAATATTGATTTTCCTCGCATAAAAATGCTTTAATACTTCATAATCGCTTCTGTGATAAAAACTTTATCTGCGTTTTTTTTTTTTTTTTTTGGCAGGAGACCAATTTTAAATCCTGAAATCAGTTGCTGTTGTTTTTTTCAAGCTAGTCTGGCAATTTGGGGTGCGCTGTTTCACTTTTCCAACTGTACTGTACTTTGATGTTCGACTTCCACAGTACACACATGGTATCTAGACCCGTTTATAGGGAAGACATCCATTCACAGCAGAGCAAAAGCTGCCCACAAAAAAAGGACTAGAGAGAGAAAGTAAATCCATGCCCAAACTGGGATTCGAACCCAGAACCTGCCCATCTGCTGTCATCTGATCACTTAGACAGGACAGTATGCCCTAAAACCAGTTTTTCATGCTACTAATTACTTCATTTGAGTATATGATCGAGCAATGACATTTTTTTTTTTAATAAATGCAATATCAGAATTTATTTTTCAATGAAATACCCGAAATTGAATTGTATGATTTTACACGAAACAAGCAGTATAAGTTCTTTAACTTGAAGATAAACAAATATAAAGATGTACAGTGACAACCATAGCATGCAGAATAACTTCAACTAAACTAAGATTTGAAAAAAATCGTCATCACACATTAAAAGAAAATTAATTAGTAAGTTATTGTACTACACAATTATTTGTTACATCAGTACACACAAATTTTTAAAAGCTTTAGTTAAGGCAAGAGCAGTAAAAGATTTAACATAAAAAAAGAAACGTCCCAAAATTCCTACATTGTCAACATATCCTACAGTAACGAAACTTACTTGTTTTAGTCAAATATTTGGACGACTGAATATGTATTTAATCAAATGATTTTGCTTTACTTTATTCACTTGATATTTATTCAGTAAATAAACTACATGAGCGGTTATATTTTATTTCCTTTTATCAACATTTAATTAAGTATAATTAATATTTGTTCAGTAATGACGACGGGAACACATAACGGATAAAATTATTCTGCATTAAAAGATTGTAAAACTGTTTTAAATAAAGAACTTATTGACTGGAGAAATATTCTACTTTATTAAAGTACAAATAAAAATGTCTAAAGCTAATAAATTCAATGGTAGTGTATCAAGAGCTATTTTTCGATTAGACCATATGATTCTCTGGTTCTTATCCATGTTCAGTAAGTTCTTAATCAGATACATCAATTGCTTATTCAATATAAATATAGTAGATAATTGAATAAAAAAAAGTGTAGCTGCATTTTTATATTTATTTGCAGTTTCAAGGGTGTACCTCATTAGTTAGTTAAGGAGATATGTTTAAATAATATAAAATCAAATTTAAATGATGTCCTTATTTTTTTTATTACCAGGTTTTTTAACCTTGTAACTTGAAACTTTGTTCATTCTGTTGGTTGCGCAAAAAAGTGTTTCCCTCTTTGTTTTTAAAACTTCAGTATACGTTCAATAAAGATTTCAAAAACCAAAACAGTGGAAAAATTCTTAAAAGTTCCTATTACGTTTTTTCCTCATAACTTCTTTTGCTCGTTCTAAAAAACCTGCTTTCTCAAAACATGTGTATAAAACTTTTAAGGAAAATGGTACTTCAGTGTGTTCTTTTTAAGTATTGGCGTTGGAATTTGCGTTTCCCTTTTTTGTCAACTCGTCTTGTGCTTAATCTATAAGTATCAATAATTATAGAAAAAAGTCATACGTCAACAGAATAACAGATTAAGTACCATCAAAACCATCAAAAATTTTTTTTGTTGAATGCTTTTAATGTTCGTTTATGATAGGTAAAAATCTAAAGTTACAGACAAAAAAACGTATTGAATCAAGAGAGTACGTGCAACACAGATTTAAACTTATGCTCTCAAAAAAATATAAAAATATAATTCAGAATAAAAAACAAATTATAGTGTGAGGAAAAAAAAAATCATAGATCACGAGCGCCAGCAAAATGTGAAATTAATATTTATTTCGGGGCAACCCCCTAATGAATTCACTATTATTTATTTTAATTTAAAAAAAAACATTGTTGTTTGAAATACTTTTTGGAAATTTTTTATTCATTGAAGTACATTCTCAAAACATATTTTTAAATTATTATTATTATTATTTTATATATATATATATATATATATATATATATATATATATATATATATATATATATATATATATATATATATATATATATATATATATATATATATATATATATATATATATATATATATATACAACATGAGATACATTTTAAGAACATATTTTAAATATAAATTCAAAGACATTGAAAAAAATGAAATAAATACTAAAGTATATATATATATATATATATATATATATATATATATATATATATATATATATATATATATATATATATATATATATATATATATATATATATATATATATATATATATATATATATATATATATATTAATGTATTTAGAATTTTGGTGTTTTTCTTTTTTTTTTGAATGTGTACAGAGTTTTAGTTATTTATTTTTTCATTTTATTTATTTATTTATTTATTTTTTTTTGGAAATGAGAAATTTTCTTTGCAATAATGTACTTAAAACATTCACAGTTGAGTGACACTAGTGTGATCAGAAACTAAAATTCTGAGTCCTTGTTAAATTTAGTGCAGAAAAAAATCAAATGACGAGGTATTTTAAAAGTATTGAGTAGAATCCATTTACATTTTTTTACAGTAGCTGGACCGTAGTATCAGTTACAAAATGAGTATCGGATGCTCTTTCTACAAAAATAAGCCTCTGGAGTGTCTTAGCGAAGATAATGTGAAAATTAACATAAATATTTTACCATATGGTTTTTATTCCAATATATTTTTGTGCAAGTTTTGTGACAGGAAAGAGCTTTAAAATTAGGTTATACAAGCAACTAAAATTAAAAATTTTAAAAACCTCCGACTGGGTCGCAAATATAGAATCAAGAGGGAAAATTGAAATCCTTTTAAAAGCGTTATACTTTTAATATCAATTACAAATATTTTTTTTGTTAACAAATAGAAACTGGCAACAGATAAAATCTCAAATCATTGCTTTTGATGGAATGGTGACGTTATAAAAAAATTAACGCATTGAGTTTTCTATACAAAGAAGCCTTGTTGTTGTTGTGCTAGGTGGCTGGAAATTTGGTGTGGGCGGCTTCACTTTTCAACTGTACCGTAGTTTGGTGTAAAGTCCCACTTCCATAGAACACACATGCCATACGAACCGTTTTATAGGGTAGGCAACTATTAACATCCCAACAACACATTCGGACTAAGCACATAAGAGAGGAAGTACATCCATTCCCGAGCCAGGACACGATCCCGGGATGTCCACTTGATCCCGGGTCCTTTGACCACGTGACAAGGCGGCTAAACCTCGCCTCGAACCACCTCGAAACCTTTTTTACTTCCTTTTACAAAAAAGGAAGTATTGTATTCGCGAAAAAAATTTCACTCAAAAATCGACCTTAATTTCCAACATGCTTAGCCCTGAATGAATGTTAAGTGTTTCTTTCGGCTCGACCATACGTGAATAAGTGCCTAAGAACGTATAGACACGCGAAGTATCCATTTTGACGATTCCCGAGTTAGTTACAACGAGTTTTCTCGTGACGTCTGTATGTACTTATGTATGTATGTGCATATGTGCGTATGTATGTCGCGTAACTGAAGAACGGTATGTCCTAGAAAGTTGAAATTTGGTATGTAGACTCCAAGTGGGGTCTAGTTGTGCACCTTCCCTTTTGGTTGCATTCGAGTGTTTTTAAAGGGGTATTTTGCCCCTTTTTTAGGGAAATTATTGTTAATTTCGATGTGAACTTAAGTGATGTTACAATTTGTCGGACACATTTGGCGATATATCGCCAGTCTTTTGGTCGCCAAGTTTTGCGACAAATTTGGCATTATTTTAAAAATCTGGTTTCAATTTGGCCACTGTTGGTGATATTTAGAGAGTAAACTATTGAATCACATTAAAATTACAAATAATGGGAAAATGACATAAAATTGGAGTAAAAGAAAGTCATGTTAGGCACACATCAGCTCGTTACATGAATGTTCTTTTGTCTGGAAATTTTCACTGGGTCCAAAACTCTTAAAAAGGCTACAGGAACTTCCGATCCTACGAACTACGATTAACTCAAAGGTTTCAGTCGGTCCCTAGGGACTAAGAGTAATGGAAAGTATTTGTTTCAATGCTGCATTGTATGCCCCTTGTTTGATTTAAAAAAAAAAAAAACATTCTTCGGAGTAATTTGTGATAAAATAAAGGTTAGAAAAATGATATGAAAAGGTATTTGGTAAGAAATTGCAAGTATCTAAATCAAAATTTAAAATTGAACTGGTAATTTTCTCATATGCATCATCCCTTATACAAAACTGATACGTACTACTCATTTTAATAATAATCTTATGGACGGCTATATCGCGTGTTTTCATATAAATCATTCACTTTGTGAAAAGACATTCAGCGCCATTGACGAATCTAATTAAAATTGGTCAATATTTAGTATCACAAACTATCCCATTTCTGGAAGATATGGCAGTTTCTAATTCTAAGGACTGTCAGAGGAATATGTTTCTCAAAATGCGAGATTTTCAGATGGACGTGGAAAGAGTACATTTGATTGGAAACTGTTGCTAAACAAATTACGCTTGACGTGTTCATGCTAATTAGATGTGATACTTTGTTCAATTTTAGGTAAAAGGGGCGTGCGTAGTCTCCGTCAAAGGATGACGTCATTGTTCAAATCCAATTTGCACTTATTCAGTTCGGCGTTTGCTATTAGTGAAGTCAGACAAATTTTGAAGTTTGATATGTGAGAATCTAATTCAGAGCAAAATATGAGTGGAAAGTAAGGTTTCGCAATAATTGATTATTTTGCATGGGATAACATTTTCTACGGCTTTTTGGAAAGAACAGCGCTTTTCCATTTCTACAAGATGTACAAGTTTTCGTATTTTAAATCCTCTGAAAGTAATAATCACACAAAAATTCTTATTGTTCACAAATCCAAATATTAATGGAAGTTATGCTTCTAATAATACTACATTATTTGATACTTTTGATTTTGAAAACCAAGGTGAAGTTTTGATTTTCCGAAACTGCTTTAGGACAGGACAGGTAGTTTTTACCATCCAAAACTGTCTATAAGTATATGAAAAACTAAGGATGTTTATAAGTGTCTGAAAGGGTCTTAAACTATCCAAAAGTATGCTAAATCTAAAGGTGTGCAATCAATTCAATTAGTATTTACTGCAATATTCCTAATGCATAATTAGATATATTAATAAGTTTAAATTAATGAGTATGTGCTAATATTTTTCTCCAAAATATTCATTTAAAAATATTTTATATTAAAAAATTGCCAATAACTCTAAAACATAAAAACTTCCTTATGTAACAGTTGGTAGAATTATAAAAGGAAATTCACAACCCTACCAAGACAACTGTTTTCAGTCCCATTTATAACTCAAAGAAATGTTATTATATGTGTAATAGTTAAGATTGTTATGTGCAAAAAAAAAAGTGTAATTATTTTAATGGCTTCTGCATATACGTTTTACATGTTGTTTCAAAAAAAATTCTTTTTAAAATCATAAATTAAAGAACAATAAATAGATGATTAAATCTATGCACTTACATTCTGAAAATTGTGTAATTTCTTTTTATAATTTATATTTTTTTATGTTGTTCATTATTTAACTGCAATAAGCAATTATAGTAGCTTGACAATTTCCAAAACAAATTATTTCTAAAGTAGTTGTGCGGTGGCTTTGTTTTCAATCATATAAAGCCACCATGGAAAAAAGAAGAAAATCTCCTCAAAGTTGTAAAAGACTGTCAGATATACATATTTTCCTTCAGCTCGAAAATTGCCCTTTATAGCGTTTAGGTCAATTATTGCGGTACATTGCGGTGAACACTTTTATTTGCTCACATGCATAAATGTCGAAAAATTTGCTTACTATTATGTGAAAAAAAAGGCAGTCATGGAGCATGGGACTGTCGATAAAAATGAAAACTTAAAACTACAAAATAAATTTCGCGTGTTTGATCGCGCCCTTGTGTGTGTGGGAATGTATGAGTGTGGTGAAGAATTGTTTTATTGACAGAAATGTTTAATTTTTATTGAAAATTAATTGTAGTTTCGAAAATTAAAACTTTATACTTTGTAAATTCAAAAGATAAGCAACAGTCTAGTTTTTACGTTTATCAGCAATCCGAGCACAATCATGTATGTTTTTGTATGGTCTATTTCAGTTCGTTTAAAAAGTAAATATCAATAGGAAAGATTTGAAAATAAATTCTTAGTTTGTGTTATAAAGTTTTCCATGCATAAATATAAGAAGCAATACACATACTGAGATTTCCACATAATCAAATTTTGTATTTCTCCTCTTTAGCCGACATGCTAACAAGAACCAACATGCCATGATATTCACCAGCATGCCGGAAAATTCAACTTTTGATGCATGCCAGATGATTTAGGGTTCATTTCAAAAAAAAAAAAAGGAAAAAAATGAGCTTATGGAATAAACGACATATTTGGCAAAAGTTAAATGCCAATTTGTTTGCCCTTTTTTATGCATTTATAAGTACAACTATGCAATATATTTTTTGTTTTATTTGAATCATATGCAGCTACATTAAACTGGTTCTCCACGATAATATGAAAACGTTTTGGTGACGTGTAATTTTAAGTTTTTTTTTTTTTTTAAATTTTTAAAACATCGATTTAAAATTTAATCATATTTAGAAGTATAAATTAATCAATAACAGAAGTTTCTAAAGGCTTTTCAAAAAAGAAAAAAAAAATCCGATTTAAATAAAAAAAATCTGATTTAAATCATAAAACTCCATTTTTTAAATTTCTTTAAAAAAAATCATGATTTTTTTTACTCTCTGATCATAAGTATTATTATCATACATTCCAAAACTGATACTAAAATGGTTTTTACCGTAGTGTCCGGATCCTTGCCAACCCTGTCAACAACAGTTTAGTAAGTTTTAAGTCAGTGTAGTTTTAAGGAATTTATAAAAAAAAATTAAAAGGAAAGAACGTTCATGAATTGAGGTTTTTATTTTAAGGAAAACCGATTTTGGATTGCCAGCTTTTGACATGAGTTAATTGGACGCGCTTCAAATTACGTTGCAGCATGGTAGCGTTCAATAAAAAGTTTATTACTACGAAGCAAAAATGGATTGAATTAGTTTTGATCCTTAACTTAATAAGTAGGGAAAGAGTGGATACAGTGAGACACGTAATTAATTTCATTTTTTATTACTTAAAAAAACAGAAAGCAATTTCTTGAAAATATTACAATATTTGCCACTGTACTAAGTATTATAAAAGTAAAGTGGATTAAGAAAAAATTATGAAGTCCCGCAAATGAAAAAAAAAATATAATTTTATCTTATTCTTCTTCCAGTAAGTAGGAACAGTGAGATACATATTTTTTTAATAAGAAAACTTTCGAAGAATCCAAATATTACCGGGAAAAATATGAATGACTGTTGTTTATTTTTGGCATGTATTTTTGGCCTTGGCAAGGTAAATTTCATATCGTCTTGACACACAGTTGGGACATCCACCACGTTATGTGTTTGGGACTGAGATAGAATGATTTAGATGACTCTGGATTTTAGTAATATTACCTAAAGTATCACCTTGTGGTGTTACATTAGATAAGATTTAAATGCTTTCACTGTAGCTTTTGTTCATTACTGGTACAACAGCTTCTTTCCTGTCTGTTTCAGAAAATCTCCAAAATGGCATATTTTACTTCCTTTTTTTCTAGGCATGTTCAAATTTTGAAATGTGGATGAATATTATTACGTTTAGCATGTTGCAATGAAACAATAAAAAAAATTAACTTAAATTGAATTAAGTACAAAAAAAATATTTTTTTGGTATTATATAGCGATAAAAGTCATAATGCCATTCAAGCATCCTTATTTTGTTTATGCATTAAAATTATTTTATTACTATTTGCATCAACAGGCTAGTAGCAATTAAATGTCATTCAGTGCCTATGTGCCATGGAAACAGTGTGCAAGGAATAAATGGTGTCTAACTGTAAACATCTAACTCTTCCCTCATTACAAAGTATAAACTCAATAGCTGCTATTCTCGGAACAAACAAAATTAACAACATTATTCCACTGCTGAAATGAACGCTAGTTAATAGGGTAATGTTAAATTAATGACACCAGTCTGTACAGTTTATCTAACAGTTTATAAACAGTGCAACAAACAATGTGGACATTTTACTTCGATAGGCTCAAACTATGATAATAAAGTACTTTTTCTCACATGATACTTGGAAGCAACATTTTTTTCTCTTCAGAAGAAGCGTAGTTAAATTTAAAATTGGCATAACACCTATTGCATCCCAGGCAAAGAAAGTGATTCAACTCAAAAGTTGGGGAAAACGTTCTAGCTATTGATTTAAAGTTAAAATTTAATGCTCTCTCTTGCTACAAAACTCACAAAGTTAGCTGACGAAACTGGTGCGTGCCGACGTAATCAATCGTGACAAAGCATTAAACTTTAATAATTTAGAAGATTTTTTTTTAACTTTAAAGTATGTTAAACAACAAAAACTTCCCAATTAACATTACACCATATATTTTTTGCGCGTATTGTAATATTTGAGACTAAATCACTTAAAACTTTTTTTGAGTAAAATCTTAATTTTTTTTTTATAAGGTTGTTTTTTTTTCTTGTGTGTGTGTGTGTGTGTGTGTGTGTGTGTGTTATGTCACTTTCCTTCCGGGATGCGATATTTAGATATTTTAAAGCAAATGTTTGGTATACAAACGTTTGAGGTTCCCTCTTTGCTAAAGTTTCGGATCAAAGATAACAAACTTATAACATTTCGTTCTCAAAGAAAAATTCTTTGTTTGGAACTTGCGGAAAGAGGGGAGTGATTTGTGTTTACGACTGTTTTTTATACCTTTAGCCGCCAATGATGATAGGGATTTGGAAGAAAACAGACATCGTATATTGTACTTAGAGAGGTTTAGTTTTGGTGGGGAAGTACGTAAGAGCAGTTAAAGGAGTAGAAAACGGAAGTTTGGAGACTTTACTGTTTTAAGTGTAAAATTATTACGAACTGGAAGTAACGTTATTACTTCGTGAAGGGTTTTGTATTTCCTTATTTTCAGTGCATTACTTAGAATAAGTTTGATCGTAATAAAAGAATTTATTATGAAAGCTCTGAATTTCTTTGTTTTATGCAAATATTAATTTGAATAGGTCTACCACAGAGCAGCTGTGTTACAAAAATATTTTTTTTTAAATTTTTTAAAAATTTGACGACAGCGCCAATTTTTCAAGCATCGAAATCACTCCTATCTGTTTTCATTCATATAATTTGAGAAAAACTTACAAAAAGTAAATTTAGAAAAAAATTATTTCATTTTTTTTTTATTTTAAGTACATCTAAAATTGTTTGTTCCCATAACGGCAATGAATGAGTGTTTAAGAGTAAAAATAAAAATGTCAGAAACAAGAAAAGTTTACTCAAAGTTTCAGTTATGATTATTGTCGAATTTCGATGACAGGGGAAACACTATTCAACATTCGTGTAACAAAGACACTGGCGAAAGACCAAATATTTCTAATGAATCACTTGCAAATGTCGACATTCTCCAATTGCGGCCTTTCACTGTAACGTATAAAAATACTTTAAAAAAATAGATATACTTTCTAATAACCTAAAATAAAACTGTTAAAACTCGAAATTAAGCCCGAGTAACCATTCGCTCTTATCTCAGTTCAACGATGGTAAGAGCATAAAAAAACGTTTTGTATTTGCACCTGCAATAAAATCAGAAAAATTTATTTTGTATCATATTAAAAAGGAAGATGGTAGTTCTGGTATATTCATAGTGTTAATACAATCTAACAAATATGAAACATAAAGAAATATTAAATGTATATTCTTCATTGGTTGCAGTTTTAACCGCTTTTGTGCTGAGTATTTCTTTCACTTCTTGTTGGTAGAACTGTAGGGGAAGGTGGGGCACCGGGACCTATTTTAACTTTTCAACTTTTAATTTCATAATTATTTACCAAACCGTTAAAACTTTATTATTTTTTACACAACATATAATTATTTTCAAAATTTATTTAACTTATTTAAATTACATTACAAAAAAAAAAGAAGAATGCAATTAGTACCGAAGTACACCACCGGTGTTGTACCTTGGGTCTTGGGATGGTGTACCTTGGACCAATGATTGACAGGGAAAGAATCGTGATTTTCAGTAAGAACATTATTTATTATTTATCAATCAGTAAACCACGCATAAATTGAGAAATACATTTTTTATTTGTTTCAAAGATAAATAAAAATTTAGATCTTATAACGTTTCACTTTTTTAATAAAATAACAAGATGCTTTAGCTTCTGAAAATCATACTAAAGATTATTTTTTTAAACCACTCTTATTTCTAACCAAGTTTGTAACTGAATAGGTCAATTCCAAATGTTGACTTCTCGAGCTGCCTTTAAGATTCACCAGATAGTATTGATTGTGGTAGCTTGAATATGATATCCTTTTTGTCATCTTCATAAATGGTAGGATCTTCTCTTGTGAAATTCTGAAAGTTTGAATCTTTTTTCAGATATTTAACTTCATATCCATCATGAGCAACAGAAATAATCTCTGCAAGAAAATATTTGATAGTTTTCTTGCCAGCGAATTTCACCAATACAAAAACACCAATCTGAATATTGACGTTACCTGAATCTTCTAGTTCATTAAAATATTTTTCTGAAATATCAGATTCCTCATATGAATCTTCAATATTCTCAAGTTCAGACTCTGAAGAATAACAAAGTTTACCCTTAGCTGGCTTGGTAGGGGATTTTACTGTCTTAGCTTGCTTTATTTCTTTCATTGCCTTTTTAGCCTTTTCTATTTCGAGATGTTCTTTCTCGGGTGTATCAGTCAAAATAAAACACTTTCTTTTAGGTCTTCCCCTACGGAATTGTTTGCTCGGTAGTGCCTTTGGATATGGCCTTATTTCTTCAGGAGTGACAATGCTTGGCAAAGCATTAACTACTAGCTTCAGATGTTGACAAACCAGTAACATTATAAAGTAAAAAAATAGTTAAAACATCATCCAGTTAACCATCACCAAGCAAAATTTTAGGAGTTGTAATAGCAATGCAGAAGTGATGTACCTTGGACTAGTCCAAGGTACACCACTTGTATTCGGGTTCGAGGTACATCACTTGCTTATAAAAAACAAAGTAGCTGACCATTATATTACAGTTAGGTCTAACTTTGTTTCAAGCACATGGCGTTATAGCTAGAACATGACTGTATAAGACATGGCCTTCATTTCAAAATTAACAGTACATGTTTCATAATAAATATACATAAAAGTATCTGGAAAAACTTGCTTTTGAAAGGTGGATTTCTTTTTACAATAATACTTCAATCATACATATGAGCTTTCAACAAAACAGAAAGGTATGCACTGAGACCTCTAGTGGCAAATACTGTAACTACACATATTATTATTCAACTATTTTAATAAGCAGTGCTATAATCATCCTAGGTCCAAGGTACACATATGTTCGATGTATACCACTTACTCGTAATTAAATGAAATTTATAATTTTCCTTAAATTTAAAATACTGAAAGTATTTAATAACTATGTGGATCTTGTGCTTTGTAATGTAAAAAAAGTTTAAAAAATGAATTATCTTTCTGAAACATTAATTCGAAGTACAACAGAAATTTGAAACCAAATTATAGTAGTTCGTTCCTGTCATTAGAAATGTATAAAATTATTTCCATGAATATAAATAAACAATTTAACACACATTGTATTCTCTAATGTCGGAGTTTGGAATAGTAAATGCAGATCAATATATTTATTCGAAAAGAACAGCGGAAATTAATTCACCCACATAGGATTTTTTTCTCCTTAATTAATATTTAAAATACGTCACGACTCATTAATAATATTGAGGAACGTTAATGGATTGTAAAAGAATTTAAACTTTTTAAAACGCTTTGCTGAGTTCTTAGAATTCTTCCACATTTTGTCGAATAAATAACTTTGAAATGATTAATATGAATAGAAATATTTAATAAATATTCACAATTAGCCTAGTAGAATAATTATTTAATTTTCAAGAAACATATTAAATAATGTCAAGAAAACTGAAAACCGGTATTTGATATTTTTCTTGCTTACTATTATTTCCCGAAAAGGTTTATGTAAAAAAAATAAATGATTAATTTCTTGTTTGTGGAAATACTTGTGGTTTTTTCTTGTTAATTTACATTGGCAAAAATAAAGACATTTAATGCTAACTTCTTTAATGGGTTGTCGCAATCAATTTATTTTCGTCAAGTGCGTCTATCAAGAAGTAATGCTAGGATTGTAACAAAATTTGCGACCCAAGTTATACTTCGTGGGAACTGGTGGTGCATAGTTTTTGGTGTCAATTGCTCTTTGGGGTTGAGCAATCGAACTGACTGAACATTGAAAGAACAGTAAGAAGGATTCTTAATGCATGTTTTGCAACTTCCATTGAAACTAAACCTAAACTGAATTAGTCGAAATCTGTATATTGAGAGCATACTAACACCTCTTTTTTAATATACTGTACTCGAAAATAGTTACTAATGCATCTTATTTCTGCAATAATTTTTACAGTTCCTAAAATAAGCGTTTAGGCAGAAGAAATACCTGACATTTATTTTTTAGCTTAAGAAGGTCACGAGCACAGTCGTCTGCAGAGAGATGCACGCGCAAGTAAATTAAAAAAAGAGTTTTTTTTTTTTACACTTAGTTTGTATATTTTTAGGTTATCCTGTAAACTAGTTTCCTTTGTGTTAAGAAAATATTGTTTATATCATCGTTATGCTGTTAAGGCAGTGAAAAACAAAGAGGGTGTAGCTGTACGCTTTTATGTTTTGAGTAACGCTGGTTGTTTCAAAACCACAGCGAAGGTTTTCATAGAAGAGTGTTTCTAAATTATGCTGCATAGAAACTTTCCAGAGCAACTATTACCCCCTCCTGCTCCGAAATTGAAGAGTTTATCTTAACCTCCAAATGACTTTTTTTTTCATTTACACCCCTTTGCTTTTCGGTGCTTCAAATTACGTTTACAATTTATATATTTTTTAATATCAATCTATTTACAATATAACCTAAAATCTAGCTTTTTTTTCTAGGTAAGTTTTGCTTCTTCTCTTTAACCACTCTTCATATCTAAGGTAAGGTTTTCAACATTCTTAGTTTTAGTTTCCTTCCATGTCTGTACTTTTCGAATTTCCAGGAAGTAATATTTTTTAGAAGGTATAATGAATAAATGAAAACATTCAAATGAAAATAAACACTTATTCCTCCTGCACTCCAAGAGTATCTCTGCAGAGAAATCTATCTCGTAGCGTTTAACATCCCCATAAGGAAAGACAAACAGTAATGCATTGTTACCGGAGTGCCACGCACATGCAAACGACAAGCTGTAACTCAATTTACTACCTTATGTTTGATCTTTCAATCTCACAGAACGCTCTCTGATTGTTGGTAAATGTCATTATCCTACGTCACGGCTCAGGAAGTCTTTGTTTTATTTCCTTTCGAAGAATTTGAAAATTGTAGAAAGCTTTGTGTCGTATGTTTACTGTGTTGGTTCAGGCATTCGAAAGAAACATTTTGAGCAGGGGAAAGTTTGATAAGGAGTTATATTTATTAGAAGAAAATTGTAAAGCTGTTGCTTTTGTGCTGCAAAAATGTTTATTATTCAGTTATTTATATAACCATGTATGAGTAAATTACCGTTAGGAAGATTAAGAGTGGAAATAAATTGTTTGAATGCCGATGATAATTAGCTTTATAAGATAGATTACAATAACAAGAATTATGTTACAAAAGTTTTTTTTTTATTTTCAGTTTATTGGAGTATAAAGAATTCAGTTTAAATTGCACTGCCTTTGTAAAAAAATAGGTCAGAGAAACTGCTTGAGTAGTACAAGATATTTATAAAGTTTTGCGCTAATAGAGAAATTAATTCAAAGAAAAGAAAAACACTGTTTAAGATTTAAACATGCTATGTTGTCTTTTATTTTGAGCCTTATCTGATACATTTTCTCAATTGGTACAATTTAAGTAAAAAAATGAAAGAAAACTGCTTCTGAAAAAAAATAAAGAATGAAAGAAAGTAAGAAACGCAGAGAGTGCCGCGAGGAGGATTTAGACCCACCAGAAGCTTTGATTTCAACAATATTGTTCTATCCAAAAATTCTGGCTTCGCTAGTGCATTTAAAAATAACAATGTGACGGAAAATTGGTTATTTTGTCATATCACAAGACTCGCGTTGCTTTTCTTTATTTCTTTCTTTTTTTTGTATCAGATATTATTTATATTCTAAATATTATATATATTTTTTTAAATTAAAGATCAAAACTTTATTTCGACTACTA
Source organism: Uloborus diversus (assembly GCF_026930045.1). Taxonomy (NCBI): domain Eukaryota; kingdom Metazoa; phylum Arthropoda; class Arachnida; order Araneae; family Uloboridae; genus Uloborus; species Uloborus diversus. The sequence continues at coordinate 71,103,609 of NC_072736.1, read as the reverse complement.
TATCTATTCAAAGGTATAAAAGGAAATCTCCAACTCCATACAAATAATTACATATTAATAAAAATATGTTTTGGTAAAATACCGTTGAAATTGATTCTATACAGGCAAATTTTCACTTATAAGACAAAACCCACAAAAAAATAATTTTTCAAATTTTTCGGACGGTTTCTGAAAGCTTTTAAGTATGCGGATGGCCTTATTTTTGCACCGAAGTCTTTCAATAAAAAATATACATTATTGAAACACTTCGAAGTTCTTAGCACAAAAACAAGAGCATTAGTGAACAATTTAATAATGGAAATTGAGAAGAAAAATGACCTAATTTTCGTTTCAGTTCTAAAATATATATCTTTTTTATCAGTTATATAAACATACAAGGTTAAGTTGAAAATACGTTACAACATTACAGCAAAGTTTATGTTCAATTGTGTGCTCTAAATGGAATGAATAAGTTAATGTGTAGTAATAAAAGAAAAAACAAGAAAAGCTTCTAGAATAAAAAGAAGGCTAAAAAAACCTAAATGGTGCAAAAAAAAATCTTGTTCCAGAAGAAAATCCAGAAGAATCGAAACAAAACGTGGAGAGCTTCAAAAATTCGAAAGTAAAGCGAGTCGTCAAAGAGGCTACATCGCAAGTTTGAATGGTCACTCCATTCCTTCAATTGAGTTATATATTAATTAAGTTTGAACTTTTACTTTTTTTTCCATTAAAAAAAAAGCTTAGTAACAAGAAATTATAAACTCGCTGAAAATTATCTGAAAAAAATCTCTGCTTTTTCTTTATTTCTTTCGTTTTTTTTTTTTAAATTTTATTGTAAATACTTTTTTTTAAAAAGAAAAAAAACTATTTTCCATTGCCATTAAATTTTTAATTCATTCAAAATAAAAGATATTTCTGTAAAATAAAAAATGCACTGACTATTTTATTCTTGTTCAACTTTTTTCGCTAGTGAATGCATTACAAAGACGTATATTTGGAGAATCATAACACGGTAGTTCTGGAAGCTTTCGAAATATTATACGACCATGATGTTACACACATAAGTCGCTTTCCTTTCCGCAAGCTCTCACGGCATTTTCTTGAGGGAAAGGAAGATTTGTCTGTATACAAAGGACTCATAAGACACGCTTATTAGTAGGGATGGATGATTTCTTTTTTGCACTAGTTGTCAGTCATTTTATGCCAGTCAGATGCAGCCTATTTTTCTCAGATAAGAGGGATACTAATGTCTGGAGGGAAAATTTTAATATTTTTTTTCTCAGAAGGAAATCTTTACTGTTCAATTTATTCCGTCTAGCTCTTGAAATCAATAAACACATTCTTTAAATAAAAAATAATAACACTTTTCACACTACTGATCCAATAGGAGAGGGTGGCCCAAAGCAGGTAGTCGCCCAAATCAGGTAGGCCTTCGTATGCCCCTCCCCCCCCCCCCCCCCCCATGGTGTGTTAGCGGCGATGAATACGTATGTCGTGTTTACCCGAACACCCCCCGAGTAATTATTAGTCCCAGCGAAGCAGCAGTAAAGCATTAAAAAAAATGAAATTTTGTAGCTTGTGATTAGTCGAAGACCAGCTTATTTTTATTGTTATTTATTTTTTTATTGTCAATAATATTAACTCATTCTGACACTATCCACCTATAAACTACGACAGTCATTCCGTTTTTTTTTAATTATTAATTTAAGGTTATAATTATTGAAATAAAAACGTGCCTTTGGGCAAAGCAGATATAGGATTTAATCATATATTCATTTAAAATTTCTTGACTCGTGTGCTGACTTAGATTTTCTCTTTCAATAGGATAAGTGTAACTTCAAAAAGTTATTTTTTAGGATGGAAATTACTTAATCTATTAATTAACTAAGTTATTTCTTTAAGTTTTATAAAAAAATATGCTGACTTTAAATTGCATAAGTACAACTGTTTTATATTTTTTTATATAATGGCAAGTAGCTAGTCAACTAGTTTAATTATTTATAACTTCATATTTGATTGGCAAATGTACCAAACCACAAATAGTTTAGCTTACCCGCTTTAGGCTACCTGGTAGGCAAAGCGGGTATTTCACATGTTTGTAAAGTTGAATAATAAATAAATATTGGGTATTAAATAATACAAAAATCAAATTTTATTTTGAAGTTCAAGAACCCTGCTAGGAAATAAAACCGAAATTGTTGCGATTAAAAAAAAAAAAGCTACAACTTTCGAGCGTTCTTCGAAAACCTACCTGCTTTGGCCCACCCTCCCCTATATGATGCTTGTCAGCAAAAGCAGTCCAATTTTCTCTGATAATCCATTTCTGGAGACAGAATTTTAATAATTTTGTCATAGATAGAAATCTTTACAGTTATATTTATTCTGTCTATCTCTCGAAATCGAAGAACATATTCCTTAAATAAAAAAATAATAATAATAATAATAAAAAATTCTTTTCCAGGAACTGAACTAAAATTTTTACTTATGTTTTTAAAGTACAAAACCTTTACGCTATTACATGTAGTTGTAATCTTTTGAACATCTTAAAAATACTAAAATTCCTTGGTTTTCGTTGATCTCTAGTATTTCTTGGTGAAATCTTACTTGCAATTTAAGCTTAAGGAACTCCTTGCTGAAATAATGTTCTCAAACTGAATATTTTGAAGAGATGGCAATCAATGCAATTTTCTGAAATTTTTAACAACCGGTAATTAGTCAGATCCACCTTTTGAGTGATTAATCATTCACTTTTACAGATACTACATGAAGAAACTATCATCTGTTTACCCAACTGTCACCAAAAAAATAGGTTTGAAATGTTAAGTTAACAAAACTTAACGAGCCTTCAAGATGTTTCCTGTTTATTTCAACTCCTGCGTGTTTATTTTATTTAGAGCAGTACAGACACACTCTTTCTCGTCTTCTTAATTCTAAGATTGACATTTAAATTGATAAGACTGATGATATTTATATTATAAAATATTTTTATCTGAACTTACCAGCTGTGCTCACCAGTAGTGCAGTCATTTATTATTTTCAGCAAAGAAAAAATATTCAAAACGTTCAACATCAGAACGCAGAAGCATTGCATATTTTGCATAACCGACGATAATTAATAATAAAAATATCGTATATTTTGACATTTCAAAGCGTCTTATATTGATTTAAGTAAAATCACTTATACCTCCAGTAAATTTGGCTTCTTATTTAATCCAAATAGGAAGAGAAAAAAAAAACTTTTTTTTTATTTTTTCTGAACTGCCAACCCTTTCATGCCTGAAACATTTTTACACCAACTGCTTAAAAATTGCCTATACCCTACTTTCAGGTTAGTTTTTTTTTTCTTTTGAAGTTGAAAACTAGCTAATAACTCACACATAATATAAACTAAATTTTAAAAACTGATACTTTTAATTATTTAGCTAAATCTTTGAAAAAAATATTTAATCTAACAACCATTTATACGCACTTCTAAATGTTTTTGAATAACATTGGTGAATACGCATTTTAACAATTGCTCAGAAAAATAATATTTTTAATATAAATAAAAGCTCATATCAAACGATATGAAATGGTAAATATAATTCTGCAAGTATAGGAATTTTATATGGCCAAGAATCTAGTAAAGTGGCTATAGAGTTTGGGAAAAGTTATCAAAATACCATCAAGATATGTATTAAGGGATACAGACGTGAATGTTCGAATTACAAAATGTTCTTCCATGTTATCGTGAAAGTACCTCGTATCATCTAAAGTACCATGTTAGGGATCGTGTAAACAATCTCATTTTCGATTTTGAAATTTACTTTAGATAAAGAAAAGAGCGTAGTACAAAGACAGTTTTAAGTCAACGAAGGGGGAAATAACAATGTTATTACTAAAAAGACATTAATCACAAATATTTCTTGTAAAGTGCAAACAATTAATTAAATCGAAGATGAAACTGAATCAAATAAGTAATTGAGAAAATTACGGTAACAGTTTTTAGCTGTAGTTCTCAAACCCTAACTGCTGGTTACTTGAGATCTTCAGAGATAAATTTTTAAAAAAGCTGTTTTTAGCTTTTAAAGTTCTTTGGTTTTGCTGAAAAATGATCTAAAGGGAGTGGTGGTAGATTTCATTTAAATGGTTTCGTTTGACAGTATGGTGTAAAGTGATTTTTTTTAATTAAAAATTAAAACCTTCTTGTGCTCCACGAAGCATACCACGAGTCTCACAGGAGTAAGTATGAGAAGCAAAACAACCAAAAATGAAAATCATAATGGGATCGTTTCCAAAATTTCAAAAGAATATTTTTCTGAAAGGGCATGCTTAAAAACATAGGATCTGACCATTTTTTAAAAATTTGTTTAAGTTTAGTATTTAAAAAAATTTACTTAAATCGGTGAGCTTTCATTGTTTACATTTCTTGCCAACGACATCACAAATGATGAAATGCCATTCTGTGTTGCCACTTACAGAGCTTAATATTTAATTCGCATCATTACTCACCTGTATTTGCAACGATATGGTTAATAGCAAGCGTAGAGAGCAATTTCAATTCGCTGCTTGATTATCATTGCGTGGAAACGTAGTAGAAAGATGCGCCAAAAAGCATCATTGGTGACGTCATAAAGATCACGCCTTGTTTGAAAAATCGGACATTTAAAAAAATTAATTTAAAAAAAACTGTTAGGAAAATGAAAGTATTTTCTGGGCCCATATTATTATTTTTTGTTCATTCTATCCATTTCAATGGAATAAAAGTAGTACTTTTGACTGAAGGAAACCAACCCATTGTTTAAAAATGTTAATTATTTACAAAATCAGAAAAAATGACAAAAGTCTCGGATCCTTTAACAAGACCCGAGAAATAGGAGGCTAGCATAGGCTAAACCTTTTTCTATTTTTTTTTTAAATGTTTTAACTGTTTTAAAATTTAATTTTTGTTTTTACTACACACTCCTGTAAGCCTCGTGGAAAATACGGGGTTTACAGGAAACTGTAAAACACGAGGAGCTTTAACTTTTAATATGAAAAAAAGTTAATTTTATCGTGAACTCTAAATACATAACTGATTTGTACAGCATTTCATAGCCTGAGAAAAAATAACCTTTTAAAATATATATTTGAGGCTTATCAGTGAACACTCGCAGAAAATATGAGGTCATTAATTAAAGTTGGTTACAAACATTGTTTCAGGTACCAAATTGGTCAACAAAAGTCTCCGAAATGCAGTTTTAAGCTACATTTGGTCGATTAAGAAGACGGTAGGTCACGACAGTCATGCATCCCCCCTCCACCTCTCTTGATCTTCGTTTGGTGAAAATAAACATATGATACGTTGAAATAACTATTACTCGTATTTAAGTGGTTAGTTGATTTCAAAAGGATAAACTTGTGAAGGCTAAGACGAAAAGTAATTTATATTCTTCTAGGAAGCAATGATTGATGGTTCATAAAGAGACCTTCCTGGACGAAAATATAAACAAAATCACGTACTAATGTACTTGATTCAATACACTTAAAATACGTTCGGCTGTGTGAAATGCATACCAATTCACTGCAAGTAAATTAAAAAAATCTAATGTATAACCAATAATTCAAAAATACATACTTTTCATTTCGAAAAAAAAAAACCTATAAGAAAATATTTTTACCATCATTTTTAAAAACCCATGAGAGCATTTAATTAAAATATTGGCTATACATTTAAGAAAATAAAAAAAAAATCATTTTTTGTTCCACGGTGTTATTGATAACATTTATGAGTTACGGAAAATTTGCTTGAACTGCAATCTAATGCTGTAGTTTAATTTTATTTGTAGTCATTGCCCCTCAAGAGATACTAAATTTATTCCGGACCCTGAGAGTTTTCAAATAAAGAATTTAAGCGGATCCTCACTTTTAAATTAAATAAAATTTTGCTTATATAATGGGAAGAATATTCGATGCAGTTTTGAGAAAAGGATCTAGGGGAGTTGTAAGTCTCGATTCGTCAAATGCCAGCATTTTCGACACAGGGTCAACAAGAATTAATTTACTGCAAAGCCGATGAAAAGAAAAATATCCTAGTTTGCTTCTGCTAGGAAGAAACTTATCATCAGACGAGGTTATTTTGCTTGGAGAGAAATAAAGAGGGATTCTTTTACTGGGGAGGGGGGGGGAGACGAGGATAAAAACTAACGAAGTGATGTGGTATTGACAAAGCAAACTTGCTTTACTCATCGGCATGTTAATAAATGGAATCATTTAATGCTTTGTTAATTGAGGTTTAAATTATCGGAACCAAACTGTACTACCAAGTTTGCTTGAAATTCTAAAACTACATCAGATTTTGAAGTTTCTGCTCTGAGTAATAATAAATGAAAGAAACAAATCATAGATCGATGACAATATTTTATTTGGCACTTACATTTCATGCGCCAGTGGAAGATATTTTTTCTTAAATTGCAAGTGGTGTAAAATGCGCAGAAAGTATTGAAAAACGTAGCAAAAAAAAACATCAACGGTCGCATTCACCGGTCAAGTCAAGCCTCCATCAGACACTCGAACTACTCTCCGAAGCGTTTCTCAAAGAATAAGAAGATATTCCAATTTTTTTCATTAAAATTGTTTTCTTATATTGAGTCCAAAGATATGCAAGACGATTATTAATAAGGTTGCTACATTTATACTACTACAAATCAAAAATAAGAATTTCTTTTTAGTGTAGGGTGGAGCTAGTTGAGCAATTTTTCACTTGAGCGGATATAGCTCCTAAATGATATGTCTCAATCGATTGCTATGCAACCTGATGGATTAGCAATGTATCCCTTTTCATAAGTG